>NC_091295.1:793132-1113379 GCF_038502225.1 Cherax quadricarinatus
CTACCACATCTCATATTCATGTTTATTTATTCTATTGTGGGGTGTATTTATCATCTTTATATGTTATGTATCGTGTTTATTATATATATATACAGTGGACCCCCGGTTAACGAACTTTTTTCATTCCAGTAGTATGTTCAGGTGCCAGTACTGGCCGAATTTTTTCCCATAAGGAATATTGTGAAGTAGATTAGTCCATTTCAGACCCCCAAACATACACGTACAAACGCACTTACATAAATACACTTACATAATTGGTCGCATTTGGAGGTGATCGTTAAGCGGGGGTCCACTGTATATATATATATATATATATATATAATGTATGTATATATATATATATATATATATACAGTGGACCCCCGCATAGCGAACGCCTTGCATAGCGAACAATCCGCATAGCGAACGCTTTGTTCGCTAAAATTTTGCCCCGCATAGTGGACAAAAACCCGCTCAGCGACCTTCGTCCGAGACGCGTCCAATGTGCGCCCTCAGCCAGCCTCACATGTGCCGCCCGTCCCATTGTTTACCAGCCAGCCTCCGCGGTAACATTCAAGCATACACTCGGAATATTTCGTATTATTACAGTGTTTTCGGTGCTGTTTGTGGAAAATAAGTGACCATGGGCCCCAAGAAAGCTTCTAGTGCCAACCCTACACCTCAAAGGGTAAGAATACCCATTGAAATGAAGAAAGAGATCATTGATAAGTATGAAAGTGGAGTACGTATCACCGACCTGGTCAGGTTGTACAAGAAACCAAAATCAACCATCGCTTCTATTGTGGGCAAGAAAACGGCAATCAAGGAAGCTGTTGTTGCCAAAGGTTTAACTGTGTTTTCGAAACAAAGATCGCAAGTGATGGAAGATGTTGAGAGACTCTTATTGGTGTGGATAAATGAAAAACAGCTAGCAGGAGATAGCGTCTCTCAAGCGATCATATGTGAAAAGGCTAGGAAGTTGCATGACGATTTAATTAAAAAAATGCCTGCAACTAGTGATGATGTGAGTGAATTTAAGGCCAGCAAAGGTTGGTTTGAGAGATTTAAGAAGCGTAGTGGCATCCATAGTGTGATACGGCATGGTGAGGCTGCCAGTTCGGACCACAAAGCGGCTGAAAAATATGTGCATGAATTCAAGGAGTACATAGAAACTGAAGGACTGGAACCTGAACAAGTGTTTAATTGTGATGAAACAGGCCTGTTCTGGAAGAAAATGCCAAGCAGGACCTACATTACTCAGGAGGAAAAGGCACTCCCAGGACATAAGCCTATGAAAGACAGGCTTACTTTGTTGATGTGTGCCAATGCTAGTGGTGATTGCAAAGTTAAGCCTTTATTAGTGTATCACTCTGAAACTCCCAGAGCGTTCAGGCAAAAGAATGTCCTCAAGGATAATTTGTGTGTGCTGTGGAGGGCAAACAGTAAGGCATGGGTCACTAGGGAATTTTTCTATAACTGGTTACACCATGCATTTGCCCCCAATGTGAAAGATTACCTAACTGAAAAGAAATTAGACCTTAAGTGCCTCCTGGTGTTAGACAATGCCCCTGGTCATCCTACAGACGTGGCAGAGCGACTTTATGGGGACATGAGCTTCATTAAGGTGAAGTTTTTGCCTCCTAATACCACTCCTCTCCTGCAGCCCATGGACCAGCAGGTCATTTCCAACTTCAAGAAACTGTACACAAAAGCTCTGTTTCAAAAGTGCTTTGAAGTGACCGCAGACACTCGATTGACTCTAAAAGAGTTTTGGAAGGATCACTTTAATATCCTCAATTGTGTAAACCTTATAGGTAAGGCTTGGGAGGGAGTGACTAAGAGAACCTTGAACTCTGCTTGGAAGAAACTGTGGCCAGAATGTGTAGACAAAAGGGATTTTGAAGGGTTTGAGGCTAACCCTGAGAGGAGTAGTATACCAGTTGAGGAATCAATTGTGGAATTGGGGAAGTCCTTGGGGTTGGAGGTTAGTGGGGAGGATGTGGAAGAGTTGGTGGAGGAGGACAATGAAGAACTAACCACTGATGAGCTGATAGATCAACTTCAAGAGCAAGAGGCCAGACCTGGGGAAACTGGTTCAAAGGAGGGGAGAGAGAAATTGAAGGAATTGCCTACTTCAAAGATTAAGGAAATGTGTGCAAAATGGCTTGAAGTGCAAACCTTTTTTGATGAAAATCACCCTCACACAGCTATTGCAAGCCGTGCTGGTGACTGTTACAATGACACTGTTGTGAACCACTTTAGACAAATCATAAAGGAACGAGAGGTACAGGCCACTATGGACAGATATGTTGTGCGAAAGAAGTCCAGTGACTCTGAAGCTGGTCCTAGTGGCATTAAAAGAAGAAGGGAAGTAACCCCAGAAAAGGACTTGCTACCTCAAGTCCTAATGGAAGGGGATTCCCCTTCTAAACACTAACACTCTCTCTCCCCTCCTCCCATCCCATCAATCATCACCAGATCTTCAATAAAAGTAAGTGTCATGTAATTGTGCATGCCTTTTTCAGTTTGTGTGTACTAAAATTAACATTTTTTTTGTGGTAAAAAAAATTTTTTTTCATACTTTTGGGTGTCTTGCACGGATTAATTTTATTTCCATTATTTCTTATGGGGAAAATTAATTCGCATAGCGAACATTTCGCATAACGACCAGCCCTCTTGCACGGATTAAGTATATAGGCAGTTTGGAGGGATATGTTGTGTATCTTTATATGTGTATGCTTCTAGACTGTTGTATTCTGAGCACCTCTGCAAAAACAGTGATAATGTGCGAGTGTGGTGAAAGTGTTGAATGATGATGAAAGTATTTTCTTTTTGGGGATTTTCTTTCTTTTTTTGGGTCACCCTGCCTCGGTGGGAGACGGCCGACTTGTTGAAATATATATATATATATATATATATATATATATATGTATATATATATATATATATATATATATATATGTATATATGTATATATGTATATATGTATATATGTATATATGTATATATGTATATATGTATATATGTATATATATATATATGTATATATATATATATATATATATGTATATATATATATATATGTATATATGTATATATATATATATATATATATATATGTATATATGTATATATATATATATATATATACACATACATACATACATACATACATACATACATACATACATACATACATACATACATACATACATACATACATACATACATACATGCAAAACAACCACTCTGAAAGAATAGAGAAATTCCAAGCGCTTTCGTGACTACTCACATTATCAAGGAACTATGAAAGTAAAGCATCCAAGGAAGCTATATAAGGGGTCTGGCCAGCACCTCACTATCAGATCCCACAAAGGTTAAACACCTGACGCACGCCGACCCAACTTGGATAGGTCCTTTGTGGGATCTGATAGTGAGGTGCTGGCCAGACCCCTTATATAGCTTCCTTGGATGCTTTACTTTCATAGTTCCTTGATAATGTGAGTAGTCACGAAAGCGCTTGGAATTTCTTTATTCTTTCAGAGTGGTTGTTTTGCATATGCATATGCATATGCATATATATATATATATATATATATATATATATATATATATATATATATATATATATATATATATATATATATTTATTTATTTAACAAGTCGGCCGTCTCCCACCGAGGCAGGGTGACCCAAAAAAGAAAGAAAATCCCCAAAAAGAAAATACTTTCATCATCATTCAACACTTTCACCACACTCACACATTATCACTGTTTTTGCAGAGGTGCTCAGAATACAACAGTCTAGAAGCATACACATATAAAGATACACAACATATCCCTCCAAACTGCCAATATCCCAAACCCCTCCTTTAAAGTGCAGGCATTGTACTTCCCATTTCCAGGACTCAAGTCCGACTATATGAAAATAACCGGTTTCCCTGAATCCCTTCACTAAATATTACCCTGCTCACACTCCAACAGATCGTCAGGTCCCAAGTACCATTCGTCTCCATTCACTCCTATCTAACACGCTCACGCACGCTTGCTGGAAGTCCAAGCCCCTCGCCCACAAAACCTACTTTACCCCCTCTCTCCAACCCTTTCGAGGACGACCCCTACCCCGCCTTCCTTCCCCTATAGATTTATATGCTTTCCATGTCATTCTACTTTGATCCATTCTCTCTAAATGACCAAACCACCTCAACAACCCCTCTTCTGCCCTCTGACTAATACTTTTTATATTTGACTATATCTGACTATACTTTATATATATATATATATATATATATATATATATATATATATATATATATATATATATATATATATATATATATATATATATACAGGAAGGCCCCGCTTTACGGCGTTTCACTTTACGGCGTTCCGCTAATACGGACATTTCAAATTATGACCAAAACTCACTATACGGCTCCCCCCACCTGACTTTCTAATACGGTCACCGTGCCCCACCCTGTTTGTTTACATTCTCCATGAGCTCAGTAAGCACTAAGTCTCTCCATTTTGTCTGGAAACTCCAAAATTTCAAATGTTTTTAAAAGTTATTTCATATTTTATATATACTCTGATAATTATACTTATGTATACCTGTACCTAAATAAACTTACATACATCGAGTCATTTAAATGTCGTATATTACGTTAATATACACATTTTCATTAATCCATCCATGATATTTTTTTCAAAATTATATAATAAACACGATGCATAACATATAAATAAGATAAATACACCCCACAGTAGAATAAATAAACAAATGTGAGATGTCGTAGCAGACGACTTGCACAAGTGGTGATAATAACAATACTGAGTCTCATTAAATGTCGTATATTACGGTAATATACACATTTTCATTAATCCATCCATGATATTTTTTTCAAAATCATATAATAAACACGATGCATAACATATAAATAAGATAAATACACCCCACAGTAGAATAAATAAACAAATGTGAGATGTCGTAGCAGACGACTTGCACAAGTGGTGATAATAACAATACCGAGTCTCATTAAATGTCGTATATTACGGTAATATACACATTTTCATTAATCCATCCATGATATTTTTTTCAAAATTATATAATAAACACGATACATAACATAAAAAGATGATAAATACACCCCACAATAGAATAAATAAACATAAATATAAGATGTGGGAGCCACATAACTTGTACAAGTGACGCCAAGAATAACATTTTCTCTAATCTAACATAAGAGTAAATGTGTTACTGGGGGTAACTGTAGAAAATTATTCCTTTCGTATGTATGTAAGTAAGTTTATTCAGGTATACACAAATACAGTTACATAGATTATCATACATAACAACATACGTGTAGAGAACCTAGGATAACCCAAAAAAGTCAGTGTGACTTATTTCCATTGCCTTCACTCAGAGCTTCATTTCTTCTCAAAATGATGTTACATGAGAATGGGAGTGTTCTTCTTTATTAATTCTACCGTATCAATGTAGAGACAACCTGTACACAATGTAACTTGTACACAAACCAGACGTGTACACTTCGTTTGTTTACAAAACTTACCTTCGCCTGGTTTGTTTACATAACTGCGCCTGCCCCCTCTCATGTATTCATTCTTTCTCTCTCTCATTTATTCGTTTTATCTCATTTACTTACTCCTGACCCTACATTAAGACTACAAATATTTTAAGGTAAGTAATGAGTGAACTGTATATACATTTTATCGCTCTGGGATGCTTAAATATCATAGAATAGTATGTGTGGGTGGGGTGGCCTGGTGAGGCTATTACAATACATACCACACTTGATTTCTTACAATAAATACTACTTGTCTCACCCTAGATTAAGACTATAAATATTTTAAGGTAAGTAATGAGTGCACTATGTGTGTATTGTACCTTTTTATTGTTTTTTGATGCCTGGTTCTATTGCTAACTTAATATATGTTAGTGTAAACTTGTTATCTAGTGTTTGTATGCATTTATAAGTGGAAAAAAAGGGTGTTCCACTTTACGGCGATTTCCGCTTTACGGCGGTAGCCTGGAACCTAACCCGCCGTATAAGTGGGGCCTTCCTGTATATATATATATATATATACATACCTATACCTACCGTCCGACTTACGACCTGCTCGACTTACGACCACTCGACTTATGACTGTGTTTTTTATACAAAATTTCTGGGAAATAAACAACTATTTGTGTTGTACACAGTGTTTATCCTAAACCTAACAGTATAAAATACAGTACTAATAGCATAAAAAGTAAAGTAAAACATGAAATACCAAAATAAAACAATAAAATAGTGATTACAAAAATGTTTTGTTGATATTCAGTTGTAAAGTTCGACTTACGACCATTTCGACTTACGACCGGTTTCTCGGAACCGAACTCGGTCGTAAGTCGGATGGTAGGTGTACTCGCCTAGTTGTACTCACCTAGTTGAGGTTGCGGGGGTCGAGTCCGAGCTCCTGGCCCCGCCTCTTCACTGATCGCTACTAGGTCACTCACTCTGAACCGTGAGCTTTATCATACCTCTGCTTAAAGCTATGTATGGATCCTGCCTCCATTACATCGCTTCTCAAACTATTGTGTGTGTGTGTGTGTGTGTGTGTGTGTGTGTATATATATATATACACACACACACACACACACACACACACACACACACACACACACACACACACACACACACACACAGTGGATCCCGACTTATGGTATTAATCTATTCCTGAGAGCACATAAGACGAAATTATCATAAGTCGAATTAATTTTCCTCAAGAAATAATGTAAATCAAATTAATTCGTTCAAGACACCCAAAAGTATGAAATTTTTTTTTTTACCTCATGAAATATACATTTCCCTACACACAAAAAGGAAGATACATGCACAATATATATTGTGAATGTTCTAGTGTACTAAATGAAGAATAAATGACACTTTATTGAAGATGTAGTGATGAATGATGAGACACTGTTGTGGGAGTGCATTTTCCTCCTGTTTGACATTTTCTTCAGAACAGGCCTTATCACAATGTGTATGCTACTAAATCTCCCAAACCAACCTTTGCTGGCCTTAAATTCACAAATATGAGCACTAGTTCTAGGCATTTTTTCCTATTCACCAGGGTGTTAGTTGACTGGTGTGGGTCGCATCCTGGGGGACAAGATTAAGGACCCCTATGGAAATAAGTTAGTCTTCGATGACACACTGACTTTCTTGGGCTATCCTGAGTAGCTAACCCTCTGGGGTTAATTGTTTCTCGGTATTATCAAAGATGTGGATAGACAACAGTCTATCCACATCTTTGAGTAGTACAGCTGACCGTGGTGCAGCAGCAGCTGGCCGTGGTGCAGCAGCAGCTGATGGTGCTACAGCAGTAGCTGACAGTGCTACAGCAGCAGCAGCGGCTGATGGTGCTGTAGCAGCAGCAGCTGACCGTGGTGCAGCAGCAGCTGATCATGGTACAATAGTGTTTCGATAGTATTTCTCACCCATTTTACCACAGGGTTGACACTAGAAGCTTTCTTTGAGCCCATGGTGGCTTATTTAGCAGTTACAAGCATGAAAAACACTGGAATAATACAAAATTTATCGAATGTATGCATGCAGCCGTCCGCCCCCGGCTTGTAAACAATGTCACACTAGCTCAGCTGAGGCGCTCAAGCCAGACGGACCAGACGTCTGCGTTTGGGACGAGTGATGTAAGTCGAGTTTTTCAACGTAACAATGCTCTTATATGGGTGTGAAGCATGGATGATAAATGTTGCAGTGAGGAGATGGCTGGAGGCAGTGGAGATGTCATGTTTGAGGGCAATGTGTGGTGTGAATATAATGCTGAGAATTCATGGTTTGGAAGTTAGGAGGAGATGCGGGATTGCCAAAACTGCTGTCCAGAGGGCTGAGAAAGGGTTGTTGAGGTGGTTCGGACATGTAGAGAGAGTGGAACAAACACAGAATGACTTCGAGAATGTATAAATGTGTAGTGGATGGAAGGCGGGGTAGGTGTCGGCCTACAAAAGGATGGAGGGAGGGGGTAAAGGAGATTTTGTGTGCGAGGGGCTTGGACTTCCAGCAAGCATGCATGAGCGTATCTGATAAGAGTGAATGGAGACAAATGGTTTTTAATACTTGACATGCTGTTGGAATATGAACAAAGTAACATTTATGAAGGGATTCAGGGAAACCAGCAGGTCAGACTTGAGTCCTGGAAATGGGAAGTACAGTGTCTGCACTCTGAAGGAGGGGTGTTAATGTTGCAGCTTTATAAACTGTAGTGTAAAGCACCTCTCTAGCAAAACAGTGATGGAGTGAATGATGAAAGTTTTTCTTTTTCAGGCCACCCTGCCTTGGTGGGAATCGGCCGATGTGTTTATAAAAAAAAAGAATAATACATACAATAATAATAATACAATATAAAAATAATAATAATAATAATAAACTGGAAATGTGTACCTTATTCAATGACTATTTTTTGTCAGTTTTTACACAGGAATACATAAATGAGATTCCAGAAATTAATAATTATTCAGTTCCGGATGAATTCAAATTAACTAATATTACTGTCACGAGGGACATGGTTATCAAACAGATAGACAAACTAAAGCAGAATAAGTCCCCGGGATCCGATGAGTTGTTTTCCAGGGTACTTAAGGAATGCAAGATGGAGCTTAGTCAGCAATTAACGAATGTGTTTAATGCATCCATCCTTACCGGTGTTGTGCCAGAGTTGTGGAAGATGGCTAATGTGGTTCCTATATTCAAATCAGGGGATAAGTCCACTCCTTCAAATTACCGTCCAATAAGCCTGACATCTATAGCGGGCAAGTTATTAGAATCAATTATAGCTGACATTATTAGAAGTCACCTTGAAGAGCATAATTTGATTAATGAATCTCAGCATGGGTTCACAAGAGGTCGTTCCTGCCTCACAAATTTACCGACGTTCTTCAATAGAACATTTGAGGTAGTGGACAGTGATAAAGAATATGATATTGTTTATTTGGATTTTAGTAAAGCCTTCGATAGAATACCTCACAAGAGACTCTTAAGAAAAGTGGCAGCTCATGGTATAGGAGGTAAAGTTTTAGTATGGATAGAGGCATGGCTTACCAATAGAAAGCAGAGAGTTTCCATTAATGGGGTTAAATCAGAATGGGGATTAGTCACTAGTGGCATTCCACAAGGATCAGTCTTAGGCTCTCTCTTGTTCATAATTTACATTAATGACCTTGGTGAAGGGATTACGAGTGATATGAGTAAATTTGCTGATGATACAAAGATAGGCCGTATAATTCATTCTGAGGAGGATACCAATGAACTTCAGGAGGATTTGGACAAATTAATGTCTTGGTCTGAAAAATGGCAGATGAAATTCAATGTGGATAAGTGTAAGGTACTAGTCCTTGGTAATGAAAATAACCCTCGAAGCTATAAACTAGGTGAAGTAGAGCTTGATTACACAGAATGTGAAAAAGACTTGGGAGTCATGGTAAGCAGAAATCTAAAGCCAAGACAGCAGTGCCTTAGTGTGCACAACAAGGCTAACAGATTACTAGGATTTATCTCTAGAAGTATAAGTAACAGAAGTCCAAAAGTTATTTTACAGCTCTATACGTCATTAGTGAGGCCTCATTTAGATTATGCCGCTCTGTTTTGGTCTCCTTACTACAGGATGGATATATACTCATTGGAGAATATATAGAGAAGTATGACTAAAATGATTTACTGTGTAAGGAATCTCCCACATGAAGATAGACTTAAAGCCTTAAATCTCCACTCTCTGGAGAGACGTAGAATGAGGGGAGAGATCATTGAGGTGTATAAGTGGATGACTGGCGTAAACAAGGGAGATATTAATAAAGTACTGAGAGTGTCAAACCAATTAAGAACCAGAAATAACGGATTTAAGTAAAAAAAAATTTAGATTTAGAAAGGACATAGGTAAGTACTGGTTTTCTAACAGTTGTGGATGCGTGGAACAATCTTCCCACTAGAGTGATCAAGGCTAGGACCTTGGGCAGCTTTAAAAAGAGATTGGACAGATATATGAGTGGGAGGGGCTGGGTTTGATTGGTGTCATTGGGTACGGGAGTAAATTCTTGGGTAGCTTTGGGTAGAGGTTGTTTTGATAAAGACCTGCCTTGTATGGGCCAGTAGGCCTTCTGCAGCATTCCTCCATTCTTATATTCTTATGTATCTTCTCAATTTGAGGTTGTCAGTCCCTCAGCCTGGAGTAGAGTTCTGCTCCGTAGTCTAAAACAATCTGAAGAAATAATGTTGTTGTTGTAGGTTTGCTGGTACTTCCGGCCCAGGTCTTCTCCAGATGGCGACCCGGCAGTGGCCTCCCGGGCGGGGGGTGTTGTTCATCTTCTTTCTGTATTCTTTCTTGGGGCCCTCCGATTGGAGAGTGACTTCTTCTTCTGTCTTGCTGTGACTCCCCAAGTGGGAAGTGTCTTCTCGTTTAACATCTTCAGCAGCATAGGAGGGCGGAGGCAGCAATTACAGGGTTTGTTTTGGAGCCACACCCCAGCTTTAGCAGGCAGCAAAGTGCTGGGGAAACTTGTCTTCACAGTGACTGATCATTGACAGTCCTGCTAGGTGAGGGTACCGTCTTCAGCAGCCCCATTCTGGAGAGTCCTGAATTTCTTCCTTGTGGTGTAGTCGAGTGCCACAAAGCGGTGACTTTTTGAGAGTAGGTTGATCAGGGATTCAGTGGTGAATGATTGAGTTGAGTCACAGGTGAACTTGACTGTCCCATTGTGGAGGCGTTGAATAATTTCTGGAGTGTACATTGCATTCTCATTCTGGTTGGTTGTGTAGAAGTATACACCAGGCAAGAACTGGACTTCTTGTGAAAGAGTGGCGGTAGTACGTAGGGATGCATCCCAAGGCTCTTGTGTTTTAACCTTCTTGGCTGGTGGCTGAGACGATTGAGGTGAGGCGTCTGATTGGTCCGTTGTGACGGAGGTGGAAGCAGGTGCTGGTGGACTCTCATTGGTGGAATCGGTCGGCATCTCAGTGGTCTCTGACTGGTCCATCTCTGTCGAGAGGAAGGTGTGGTAGTGGTGGAGCAGCGGTAATGTTGGCGACATTTGCAGTGGATTTTATGATCTCTGTGGAAGGTGGAGATGCAGTGAATGTGAAACCAGGCATGTTGTTGAGCTTGAAGAGTTCGTTGATGGTGGTGTTGAAGGAACCAGGTTCACCTACATTCTGCACATGAGCATACATGATGCAGTAAAGAATCTTGGTGGAGTCACCAGCAAGAGCTGGCAAAGAAGTGGTAGATGCAGCTTGTGTGGCTTTAAGAATCTTGGTAGTATCTGCTTGAAGCTTGGTAAAAGTAGCATATGTAGTCGCTTGTGCAGTGGTTTTTTTATTTTTGTTGTTGTTGGAGTTGTTTCTTAAGTATATCTCGTCTGGTTGGGCACTTGGCAGCAAGAGTATGGTGATCATTCTTGCAGTTCAAGCATTTAGGTGGAGAAGTAGTAGTGCACATCTTGAAGTCATGACCTTCTTGGTCGCAGGTGGAGCAGAACTTCTTATTCTTGGCAGGGCAGTCTTTGGTGGTATGTAGGTATGAGTAACAGTTGGAACACTGTGGAATTTGATGGAATTTTTCTGCTTCGATGAAGGCTGGATTGATGTGGAAGTAGTGAATAGCCAGTCCCTCAGCGAGAGCCCTGGCTGCCATGTTGACGTCACTGAAGGTGACCTTCAGCATGGAGGAGGCATTGGGTATTTTGGTAATGAATTCCACCTTGGCCCAAGGGTTCTGTGCTTCAATGGACGACTTGGTTTCTTCGGTAGCCTGGGCAGTGATGAGCCTGTCGAGTCTCTTGAGGAACGCAGTTCTCCTGGCCCTCAGAGCTGGGGAAGTCAAGACAATACATCCCTGATCTCATAGAGTGGTTGTAGCAGTGGTGGTAATGAGTTTTTCAGCCTCGGTGTCGTCAGTACAGATGACAACGAAGGCCTCTTTGAGCGACAGAATCGCATTAAACTTGACTTGCAGTCTGCCACTGACGACAGCTGCAAGTGATAGCTTGGACGAGTCATTGACTGTCCCACTCTCTGGTTTGATATTTACCTTGTTCGAGAAGTGCATCGTGAAGTGTGGTCTATGTCTGCTGTGAAGCAATGCTGTCAGGCGCCTTGACTCTGAAGAAATAAGCAACAGTGTGGAGACTTATACTGTCGGAAGGAGAGGTGCAGGCTGGTAGAGGAGGTCATGTCCCTCTCAGATCAAACGATTCTCACTTGAAAAAGTTGTCCAAGGTGTTTTCTCTCCCGTACCAAGATACCTTTGTGTTAACATAAGAACATAAGAAAGGAGGAACACTGCAGCAGGCCTGTTGGCCCTTACTAGGCAGGTCCTTTACAGTCCATCCCACTAACAAAACATTTGCCCAACCCAATTTTCAATGCCACCCAAGAAATAAGCTCTGATAACTCTATCCACTCTCATATGCAAGTCCCACTCAAATCCAACCCCTCTCACTCAGGTATTTATCCAACCTATATTTGAAACTACCCAAGGTTTTAGCCTCAATAACCCAACTAGGCAGACTGTTCTACTCATCAACTACCCTATTTCCAAACCAATACTTTCCTACATCCTTTCTAAATCTAAACTTGTCTAATTTGAATCCATTACTGCGGGTTCTCTCCTGGAGAGATATCCTCAAGACCTTATTTATATCCCCTTTATTAATACCCATCTTCCACTTACACACTTCGATCATGTCTCCCCTCATTCTTCGTCTAACAAGTGAATGCAATTTAAGGGTCTTCAATCTTTCTTCATAAGGAAGATTTCTAATGAATTTATGTCCATTCTGTAATATGGAGATCAGAACTGAGCTGCATAATCTAGGTGAGACCTTACTAATGATGTATAAAGCTGAAGTATAACCGCTGGACTTCCGTTGCTTACACTTCTTGATATAAATCCCAGCAATTTATTTGCCTTATTACGAACGCTTAGGCACTGCTGTCTTGGTTTAAGATTGCTGCTTACCATAACCCCCAAATCCTTTTCACATTCTATACAGCTAAGTTCAACATTATTAAGCTGGTAGGTGCTAGGGTTATGGACATTTCCGAGCTTTAGAACTTTACATTTATCTACATTGAACTGCATCTGCCACTTTTTTGACCACGAATTGAGTTTGTCTACGAATTCGTGGTCACGAATTGAGTTTGTCCTCCTGAAGTTGTGAGACATCAACGTCTGAATCGATTATCCTACCTATCTTCGTGTCATCATATCAAATTTGCTTATGTCACTAGTAATTCCCTCGTAAAAGTCATTTATATATATTATAAAAACAATGGGCTTAAAACTGATCCCTGCGGAACACCAGTTGTTACAGCTCCCTACTCAGATTTAACCCCATTTATGCACACTCTCTGCTTCCTATTAGTGAGCCATGACTAGATCCATGACAGCATTTTTCCCCCAATACCATGAGCAGCCGCTTTCTTCAACAGTCTCTGATGTGGTACTCTATCAAAAGCCTTACTAAAATCTAAATAAACAATTTTGAATTCTTTATCCTGATCAACGGGCTCAAAAGCTTTGCTGAAGAAGGTTAATAAATTAGTTAGGCAGGAACGGCCCCTGGTGAAACCATATTGAGTATCATTAATCAAATTATGCCTATCGAGATGGCTTCTTATATTATCAGTTATAAACGACTATAGTAATTTGCCAACAATTGAGGTTAGGCTTATTGAGCGGTAATTTGATGGTAACGACTTGTCCCCTGCTTTAAAAATAGGAATTACATTAACCATCTTCCACATATCAGACACTACACCTGTTTGAAGAGATAAATTAAAAATATTAGTTAAAGGTTCATAGAATTCCATTTTACACTCTTTAAGAACCCTTGAAAAAAGTTCATCAGGGCCCGTGGATTTATTTTGCTTTAACCGGTCTATCTGTTTGATAACCATTTCGCTAGTGACTGTGATATACCTTTGAAGAATTTTGAGAGTATATCTACTCTCTGAGCCCAGCCATGGGCCAGGCTCGTCTGGTGCTCGCCTGGTCAACCAGGCTGTTGCTGCTGGAGGCCCGCTGCCCCACATATCCATCACTGCCTGGTTGATCTGGCACCTGGTGAAGATACTTGTCTAGTGTCCTCTTGAAGGCTTCAACACTTGTTCCAGCAGTGTTTCTGATATCTTCTGGTAAGATGTTGAAAAGTCTGGGACCCCGGATGTTGATACAGTGTTCCCTTATTGTCCCCACCGCACCCCTGCTCCTCACTGGGTTTATTTTACACTTCCTCCCATATCTCTCACTCCAGTATGTTGTCATGGCAGTGTGCAGATTTGGGACCAAGCCCTCGAGCACCTTCCAGGTATATATTATCATGTACCTCTCTCTCCTCCACTCCAATGAGTACATGTTCAAGACTTGCAGGCATTCCCAGTAGTTCAGGTACTTTACTGGCTCATTGCGAGCTGTAAACAATCTCTGTATTTGTTCCAGCTCCGATATTTCTCCTGCCCTGAATGGGGCCGTCAGCACTGAGCAATATTCTAAGTGAGGGAGCACAAGCGATTTGAAGAGTGTCACCATCGGCATTGTTTCCCTTGTTTTGAAAGTTCTCAATACTCACCCAGTCATCTTCCTGGCTGTCGTGATCTTTGTCTTGTGATACTGCATAATTTATCATCTTCAAGCTCACTATTAAAATTAATTACTGGGATATTGTCAGTGTCTTCCTGAGTGAAAACAGAGAGAAAATAATTATTAGGAATAGAGCACATTTCATTCTCCTTGTCAGTGAGATGCCGATAGTTATTTTTAAGGGGACCTATCTTATCTCTAACTTTTGTTCAATAAACCTGGAAAAAACTTTTTTGGTTAGTTTTTGAATCCTTAGCAACTTTAATTTCGTAGTCCCGTTTAGCTTTTTTTTTATCCCCTTTTTAACGTCCCTCAATGTCAATATACTGATTCATAAGATGACCCTCACCTCTTCTGATACGCCTATAAATTCCTTTCTTCTGTCCTAAAAGATGTTTGAGCCTATTATTCATCCATTTGGGGTCATTTCTATTCGATCTAATTTCCTTACATGGGATAAATGTCCTTTGGGCAGCACGTATTGTGTTAAGAAAGCTGTCATACTGATAGCTCTCTTCGTTACTCCAGTCCACAGATGATAAGTTCTCTCTAAGCCCATTGTAATCTGCTAAGCGAAAATCTGAGACCATTACTGAATTATCCCTACTATCATACTTCCATTCAATGCTAGAGGTAATTGATTTGTGAACGCTTGTTCCGAGTTCCTCTGTAATTTCTAAATTATTAACAAGGTTTTCCTTGTTTGCCAGAACCAAATCAAACAGGTTATTTCCCCTAGTAGGCTCTGTCACAAACTGCTTCAAAAAATAATCCTGAACTACTTCTAAGAAATCGTTAGACTCTAAATTCCCAGTCATGAAATTCCAATCAATCTGACCAAAGTTGAAGTCCCCTAGAATTACTACGTTATCTTGCCTTGTGGCCTTAATAATTTCCCCCCATAGTAGACTACCTTGGTCCCTATCTAAGTTTGGGGGACGGTATATCACACCTAAAATCAATTTTTCATGTCGCTCTGAAAATTCTATCCAAACAGACTCTGTATGTTTTATTTCAGATTTTATACCCTTTTTATGCAACATTTCAAGCAATCTTGGACATACAATGCCACCCCATCCCCCTTCCCAATACTTATATCTACTTGGAACAATTTGAAACTCTGAATGTGACATGTTGCAGGCATGTCCCGACTTTTTGAATTAAACCACATCTCAGTTATGGCAAATACATCAATGTTACCTGCACTAGCAACTAATCTCAACTCGTCCATCTTATTCTTAGCACTATGGCTATTAGCATAATATACATTGAAAGACCCTCCTTTCTCTTTACCCTTCCTGCTCATTTCTGTTTTTCTACTAAACCTATTACTGTCCTTGTCACCTAGTGTCACTGGCTTTTCAATATCTACCTCGTTCTGCTTGATACAAGTTCCCCTAGATCTCGTAATATTACTACACTGAGACTTCACTGTTTTCCCGCCAAAACCCATACCACTAACTATTCCTAGTTTAAAGTCTTAACAGCTCCCTCCACTGCAGTTGCCAGTGCCCCCACCCCAGACCTAGATAAGTGTACCCCATCCCTGGCATACATGCCATTTCTGCCACAGAAGAGGTCCCAATTGTCAATGAATGTTACCGCATTTTCCTTACAGTATTTGTCCAGCCAGCAATTACACCAATTGCCCTGGACAACCATTCGCTTCCAACTCCTCTCCTTGACAAAATACCACACATGACAGGGTTCCCACCCTTCCTCCTAATTATCTCTATTGCTGACCTATACCTGCTAATCAGGTCCTCACTCCTACATCTGCCAACATCGTTGCCTCCAGCACTGAGACAAATTGGATTGCTCCCATTACCTCTCACGTCATCCAGACGGTTAACAATATCCTTCATCCCAGCCCCAGGAAAACACACACTCTGCCTCCTACTCCTATCCTTCAAGCAGAATGCCCTATCCATGTACCTAATGTGGCTATCCCCAACAACAACGTTTTTACCTTCCTTGGCGCCGTCTGTCGTGATGTTCCCAGTAGTCGACTCACATTCGTCAGGTAACACTACACCTTCAGTTGTGGAATTCGTCAAGACGTTCTCGATGGTCTTCGTTGGGGTTTCTAGAGATGTCTCACTCACATCTGCCAATGCTTCCTTGGTGCTTGTTGTGGCATTCCCAGTATTACACCTACATTCATCAGGTAGCACCGAAAATGAGTTGGAAGTTTCCAGAGTAGTCTTCTGGTTCCTCGTTGTTTCTGCCTCTCCAACAGTCTTCTTGTTCCTCAGCTTGGTTCCATGTTGCCCAGCCACTGACCAAGTTCAGCTCTTAACCTGGGGACTCGCAACAGGAGGATTACTACGAATCCTCTTGTTCTCCTCCGTTAATCGCCATATCTCCAGCTTAGCAACCCTAAGCTTTTCTTTCAGCTGCTGGTAAAGTTGCTCAAGAGAGGGCATCCTGGTTCAGATTCACAGAGAGCACACTAACAGGTCTTCACTGGAGTGTCTGCAGTGTCTTGCAATGTCTGACAGAGTGAATATCAATATGGTATACAATGCTGACAGGTTGGTAGGTAAAACACATGGGCAACAGTTAGGCAACTTTATTTCGAAATGTTTCGCCTAACTGCCAGCCTGTTGGTATTATATACCAGCTTGATATTCACTCTGTCAGACACTGCAACACAAAGGCATCTTGGTACAGAAGAGAAAACAGTGATCACCACCTTCAACATCAACAGGCCTCCCACAGTTGTGCTGCCTCCTAGATGGGACATAAAGAGAGCCAAATGGAAGGTGTTCCAGGATTATGTCCATGACTGGTGGTCCACATACACTCTATCCAAAGATTGTGATATGGCTGAACAGGAGCTAATCACTGTTCTCATCCAGGCAGCAGAGTGCGCAATTCCAAAGAAGTCCACAGGACGCACTCACAAAAGAGACTGGTGGTTCTACAACGGCGAGGTGCGGGAGCAGAACCACTGCATCAGCTCTTTTAGGAAGCTATACAAGCATAACCCTATGGCAGAGAACAGGAATACTCTGAGAGCCATTGTGCAGCATGCCCGCAGTCTCACTCTCAGAGTAAAAGCTGAGAAATGGCTGAGTGGTGCTCAACATTCCGGCATCACACCACCTTATCTGAGATATGGGGCAAGCTCAACATAGCAACTGGCAAGAGCAAGCCGAGGCCACCAGCACACCCAAACACATCCCAGGAAGCTGAGAAACTAGTAGAGCTTTTCACTTCCAGGGGAGCCTCCACTCAGCTCCCACAGGACATCCGGAATATACAGACAGATCTGCCACAATGCCAGTTAACGATACAAGCTGCATGTGAGTCGGAAGATATGACTGATGAAGACCTCACGGACTTGGAACTCCAACACACTGAGGTCAGTGGTCAGTACACTGAGGTCAGTGGTCACCTGCGGTCATACCTGTCCTAAGCTCTGGGAGTTAGCGTGGGGTGTTACCAAGCACCATGGCTTGTTGTAGTGTTTTAGAATCTCAGGTTAAAGTGTTGAAGAAGGAGATTCTACTTCTTCAGGAGGAAAATAGGAGGCTGAAGCTTCGCATAGATGAGTTTGGGAGCGAGTGTGAGAAGGATTTAGCTGGTATGGAGGAAATGGTCACTAGCAGTGATAGTGGCAGCCACTTTAAGTGGCAAGTGGTTCACAGTTCAGGAAGAAGGAAGATAAGGAGGGTTAACAGAGAAGATGTGAAGGTAGGAAATCGATTCTCTGTTCTCCAGGACGAGTGCACTTCAGTGGTTAGTGAGGTTGAAGGTACCACTGATTCCCCTGCTAATCAAGGTAAGAATATTTTAATAGTAGGAGATTCTCAGGTAAAATATATGGACCACGCTTTTTGTAACAGAGACAGAAAGGTCAGAGGGTGTGTCTTCCTGGAGCTGGTGTTGGTGACATAGTCAGCAGGTTGGATAATATTATGTTAGGTAATGGGAACAAGCCCATTATCTGTCTTAGTGCTGGGGGTAATGACACTGGGAAGGGCAGGAGACAGGAGATGCTGGATAAGTACAGGTCAACCATAGAAGTAGTTAGGTCTAAGGGAGGGATCCCAGTCATATGTAGCATCTTGCCCAGAAAGGGAGTGGGCAATGAATGGATGTCTAGGGCAATTGGTATAAATTGCTGGCTAGACAGGTACTGCAAAGAACTTGCAATCCCATTCATTGATAACTGGGACCTATTCTTTGGCAAACGTGATATGTATGCAAGGGATGGGGTTCATCTCTCTGGGGATGGAGTGGTTGCATTAGCCAATTCGATTGACAGGGTAACTGATGACTTGTCTAGGAATTTAAACTGACAGATTATAGAGGTATGGGTGTTTGTGGGAAACAATCAGGCTGCAGCATTAGGGTTAAAAACAGCAGTTATTACCGGGATACCTCAGAGATATGTTTAAAAGACAATATTCAAAATAAAGTTGCTAGTAATGGCAAATCAACTGATCAACAAACAAAGAGAGATAGCAGAGGGCAACGAGTGACTAGCTCCCTTAAGGTTTACTCTACAAATAGCAGGAGTCTAAGAATTAAGATAGACGAGCTAAGATTACTTGCAAGTGTAGGTAATATAGATATTGGAATAACAGAGACCTGGTTCAACCTGAAAGATAGAGAAATGCCTTCTGAATGCAACATACAGGGTTATAAACTATTCCACACTGATAGGGTCAACAGGAAGGGTGGTGGAGTGGCAATGTACGTCAGAGAAAATTTAAATTGTTGTCTTAGACATGATGTAAGATTAGAAATATCGAACACAAAATCTGTTTGGCTAGAGTTTCTCAAGGGTCGTGACAAATTAATTTTGGGTGTGATTTATAGGCCCCCCAAACCTTGATAGGGAGTGCAGTAAGCTGTTATGGGACGAAATTCATAAGGCATCTAGATATGAAAATGTTGTGATAATGGGAGATTTTAACTTTAGACAAATTGATTGGAACAATATGACAGGAAATCTTGAGTCTAGTGACTTTCTAGAAATGGTTCAGGATTGCTTTTTAGAACAGGTTGTGACAGAACCAACTAGAGAAAACAATCTGCTTAACTTGGTTCTTGCCAACAAAGAGTCACTAATTAATAATCCTGAGGTTAATGATGAGCTTGGGAAAGTGATCACAAATCACTTAGTTTCAATATATCATGGAATCACCCTGATAACTGCAATCAAATCTCTGTCCCAGATTTTCGCTTGGCCGACTTCATGGGACTGAAAAATTACCTGGGTGGGCTAAATTGGGATGTCCTGACTATAGGTCAGATAGGTGATCTAGGTTGCCAATATGACGTTTTTTTTAGCTGCCCAGACAACATTTGTTCCGAGTAGGGAAATTAGACCTAACAAAAATGATCCCAAATGGATGAACAATAGATTAAAACATCTCACTGGTCAAAAGAGAGGCATATACAGGCGCATCAAAAGAGGGGATGGGCAGTTAAGAAATCAATACATGTATATTCAATTAAAGAGAGAAATAAAGGAATAAGAAAAGCAAAAAGGGATTATGAGGCTAAGGTTGCAAGGGATTCAAAGATTAACCCAAAAGGGTTCTTTCAGGTATGCAGAAGTAAGATTAGGGACAAGATTGGCCCACTTAAGAGTAACTCTGGTCAGATCACTGACAGTGATAAGGATATGTGTGAAATTCTCAATACCTACTTCCTCTCAGTTTTCACCCAGGAAAATACTAGCGATATTCCTGAAATAATAGATTACGTAGAACAGGACGATAATAAACTATGCACGATTGCGGTAACTAGTGACATGGTCCTCAGACAAACATAGAAACTAAAACCTGACAAATCCCCAGGCCCTGATGAACTGTTTGCAAGGGTGTTAATCCTTTCAGGGTCCCCAGGCCCTCTCAGAGGCTTGTTCTCAGGGTCGCCCAAATTTCAAAAAAAAAAAAAAAAAAAAAAAAAATTCTTGTGAAAAGATAAGAGAATCTTTTCTTGATCATAATGACACCAAAAGTATGAAATTTGATGAGAAACTTATGGAATTATGCTCTCGCGAAGTTAACAGTCTTGACGATGTTTATGCATCGGCGATTTTTCCCACTTTGAGCCCTATGTTCGGCCAATTCCACTGTACTAGTCAACAAAAATCATAACTATTTCGTTAGAGCTCCATTTTTGCCATCGAATGAGTACAAGAAACCACCCATTTACCGATTTCAACTATCCAATACAGTGGTCAGAATTTAGCAATTTTGCCAATTTCACACAAATTTCAAAAGATGCCAATTTCCAAATAGGGTCCAGAATAAACAAGAAAGACATTCCTGGCACTAAAATAACATTTCCTCTGTTCATTAGTCACATCCTCATGCCCCTCTTACATTCTTCTGCTTTCCACTTTGAATTTTTATTCTCACAAAAAATAGTAGATTTACTGTTATGCAGACTACTGCATTAGTGTAGAATTGGTATAAATAATACTGGCGCACTTGTAAAAGAATATTAGACTCACCAGTTGACGTGTATTGGACGCGTAGCATGATTTGTTTACTTTTGAACCTTGGTAAAAATCGAACATATCTGTTACTTTGAGCTCAATTTCAAGGTAATTTTCATTGTAAAACCAGCCAAAATCATCTCAATTTCTGTAGTATGTCTTCCATTCTATAAAATGAGACCAGGAAAACTAGAATACAACAATAAATACCATACGAAAATACAGTGCAAAGTCGCTGTTTTAATCCAAAAAAATGGTCAAAGTTTTTTCTTTCTCATTACGCACTGTGTGCTGCAGGATTTTTTTTATACTGCGCACACTGACCACATAGACCCATTCTTTCATATGTAAGCCTACCAGCTTTCTCTCACTAGATTTGAGGGCGCTAGAATTTAGACGTACTAGTACGTCAAAAAACCTGATGTGTAAGCCGTACTAGTACGTCCGAAACCCTGAAAGGGTTAAAGGAATGTAAAGAGGAACTTAGCATACCTTTGGCTAATCTTTTTAACATATCACTACACACTGGCATAGTGCCTGGTAAGTGGAAAATGGCAAATGTAATACCTATTTACAAGGCAGGTGACAGGTCCTTGGCTTCGAAGTATAGACCAATAAGCCTGAACTCCATAGTGGGGAAATTTATGGAATCAATAATTGCCAAAGCAATTCGTAGCCATCTTGATAGGCACAGATTGATTAATGAATATCAACACGGTTTTACAAAGGGGCATTCCTTTGAAATTTGGTTTAATTTTTACTAAGGTGTTTGAGGAGGTAGATCATGGTAATGAATATGATATTGTGTATATGGATTTCAGTAAGGCTTTCGATAGAGTTCCACATCAGAAGCTATTGAGAAACTTAAGGCACACAGAATAAGAGGAGAAATTTTTTCCTGAATAGAGGCATGGCTGACAAATAGGCAGCAGAATGTTTGCATAAATGGGGAGAAATCAGAATGGGGGCACATCACAAGCGGTGTTCCTCAGGGGTCAGTGTTGGGCCCGTTGTTGTTCACAATTTACATAAACAACATACATGTAGATGAGGGAATAAATAGTGACGTAAGTAAATTTGCTGATGACACCAAAATAGGTCATCCAATTCATTCTAATGAGGACACTAGAGCACTCCTGGATGATTTGAATAGGCTGATGCAATGGTCGGAGAAGTGGCAGATGCAGTTTAATATAGACAAATGCAAAGTTCTAAATGTTGGACAGGAAAAAACCATGCAACATATAAACTAAATAATGTAGATCTTAATACTGATTGTGAAAAGGATTTAGGAGTTCTGGTTAGCAGTAATCTAAAACCAAGACAACAGTGCATTAGTGTTCGCAATAAAGCTAACAGAATTCTTGGCTTCATATCTAGAAGTATAAATAACAGAAGTCCTCAGGTTGTTTTTCAACTCTATATATCCTTTGTTAGGCCTCATTTAGACTATGCTGCTCAATTCTGGTCACCGTATTACAGAATGGATATAAATGCTCTGGAAAACGTACAGAGGAGGATGACAATGATGGTCCCATGTATCAGAAATCTTCCCTACGAGGATAGACTGAGGGTCCTGAATCTGCACTCTCTTGAAAGGCGTAGAATTAGGGGGGATGTGATCGAGGTGTATAAATGGAAAACAGGAATAAATAAAGGGTATGTAAATAGCGTGCTGAAAATTTCCAGCCAAGACAGGACTCGCAGCAATGGTTTCAAGCTGGAAAAATTCAGATTCAGGAAGGATATAGGAAAGCATTGGTTTGGTAATTGAGTTGTGGATGAGTGGAACAAACTCCCAAGTACAGTTATTGAGGCTAAAATGTTGTGTAGTTTTAAAAATAGGTTAGATAAATATATGAGTGGGTGTGGGTGGGTGTGAGTTGGACCTGATTAGCTTGTGCTGCTGGGTCTGGTGCCATGCTCCTTCCTTGAGTGGAGGTGACTAGACTGGATGGGTCACTGAGCTAATCTGGGGGGAGGGGCGCCACAGACCTGCTCTGCATGGATTAGTAGGCCTTTTGCAGCATTCCTTCTTTATGTTCTTATGTTCTTAAGAACACAGGTGACACTGCCCCGGGCATCGATGGTGTTACGTACTCCATGATTGCACGGGCTGGGCAGAGCGGATGGGAGGCTATACTAGACGTCATAAACAAGTCATGGAGGGCCGGGACACTCCTAGCAGCTTGGAAGAAGGTTACCATTACACCAATTCCAAAGCCCAAGGACCCAGGCAGTATGAGACCCATATCGCTGACCAGCTGCTTAGCCAAGACTGCTGAGAGAATGGTGTTAAACTGCCTCCTATGGAAACTTGGACCCCCTCATCATCACATATTTGGCTTCACCAAAGGAGTGGGTACAACAGAGTGCATAATCACCCTACTAAGCCAGATTGCTGATAGTAACAAAAAACCCAGTATCGTCGTCTACCTCGACCTTGAGAAGGCATTTGAGCTAGCCAGCCTCACAGCAATTCTAGCAATACTAGCTCGGAAGGGGATCAAAGGACGCCTCCTGGCCTGGATAGAGTCCTACCTTAGGGACAGGCAGGCCTGTGTCAGCTTTCAGGGACACTACTCTTCCTTTAAAACCCTAGAAAATGGCACATCACAAGGAGATGTGCTCAATCCTACCCTGTTTAACGTCCTTATGCAGGAACTTGTGACCCTTCCCTTTCATAGTGGTATGCAGCTCCTCAGCTATGCTGATGATCTTGCACTCATAGTGAATGGGAAAGGCAGTTTGGAGTGACAGGCCCAGAGAGCTTTGGACATAATTACACAGTCTTGCAAGGAACTAGGCCTCAAGTTCTCGGCTGAGAAATCTCTTGCAATGATGTTCAAGGGACCAGATCCTGTGAATAGATTACGTATTCAGGATATAGAACTTGAGTGGACAGGCTCCTACCTACACTTGGGAATCTACATTGATAAAAAGCTGACCTTTCAGAAACAGGCCGAGTATGTCAAGTCCCGTGCTCTACTCAGACTCAACACCATGAGAGCTGTGACGAGGCATCGTGCAGGGGCAAGCAAAGATGTATTTCGCTTGTACTATATACAAGCTATACGCTTGCTCACTGACTATGGTGCACCAACATTTGCTCAACTCTTCCCGCAGAGCAGGCAAAGGGTGGAGGTTGTACAAAACCAGGCAATAAGAACTATGCTTGGGGCCCCCATCTGGACCAACACAGTATGTCTCAGATCTGAGGCCCGGCTTCCTTCCATGGCTGACAGAGTAAGATACATAAACGCCTGCAAAGTAGCCACAATTCTGCACCAGCAGCAAGGTACCCCACTGAGAAGACGGATATTGACAACCATGACACAAGATCCAACTCTCTTCACGGACTACTGGATTCGTTAGTTTTGTGCTGCTGGGTGGAAGCTGCTGCCTATACAACTACTCCTTGAGAAGAGTTGTGACCTTCCTGTTGCTGGGTATCACCCACCGCCTCCCTGGCGCCCAGATCTGACCGATGTTTGTGTCATGCAACTACCTATCTCTAAGCGTCTCTGTAGTCAAGACACCCTCAGCAATCATGCTGAGACAAGCATGGCACTGGCAAAGGGACACACACATGCAGTGCATTTCACAGGTGGTTCTGTCGACCCTGACAGGAAGAAAGCAGCAGCTGGACTGTACCACAATGGTCACACACAAGGCTGGCGACTCCCTGACCACTGCACGATCCTTTAAGCTGAGCTGGTGGCAATTCAGCAGGCATTGTCACATGCCCTACGACATCGACTCTGACCTGTCATACATGTTGACTCCACCTCTGCAATCAATGCCCTCTCCCATCCTCAACCACAGGACAATGTTCACCTCATCACATCAGTCCTGAGCATGACGACAGCCTTAGAAGTTCAGGGTAACAGATCGACATTGAACTGGATCCCCAGCCATGCTGGCATCCGGGGAAATGAGGTGGCAGATGATGCAGCCAAGGCAGCCACAGAGCATCCACATGTTGGGATTACTGTCCCCATCAGCCTATGACAGACCAAATTGGTGGCTGCCAGAGCAATGAAACTTATGGGGGAGGTCTTAGGTGATACCCCATCTCAACACTGGTACCGAGCAGTGACTCAGGGAGAACCCCCTCCATATGATAGAAGCTGGTCCAGAACGCAGTGTACCACCATCCATCGGCTTCGTTTGGGCTTTCCCACAGCCAAGATGATGGTAAATAAGGCTGAGGAGATGTGCCAGTACTGCCAGCACGTTGTCCAGCCCCCCCCCCTAACACACTATCTTCTGGAGTGTGAGGTTACTGAGACACTCTGCAGGCAACTAGCACTGATATCCCCTCCCGAAGAGGACCCAGAGATAACTCCATGGTACACTAGTGTAGCCGCAGTCAACGAACCAGACAAGCTGTTGCCCGTGGTAACGACATATCCTCCTCCTCTCTAGTGTCCACAGTTAGGTGTACATACGGTGTTGTCGCTTATGAGATGCAGCAGATGAACTGACCAGAAGAGTGCTTGAGCAGCATATGTCGCATCATTATAGAAACCTTTCTCCCTCGGGAGCCAGAGACAGGTCATCGCAAGATTGAGACCCGTGCCAGGACTACGGTCTTGGCGAACATTATACATACGTGCTTATTTCTTCAGATTGTTTCAGACTATGGAACAGAACTCTACTCCAGGCTGAGGGACTAACCTCAAATCTACTTCAAGGGTGATGGACTGATTACATCGTCATCTCTACTGCTCCTGTCTATTTATTGTACTCGACTGAAGAAGCCTACTGGGTAGGCAAAGCATTTTGAAATAAAGCTGCCTAACTATTGCTCATGTGTCTTACCTATCAACCTGTCAGTATTGTATGCCCTTTTGATATTCAATAGGACTGTTGGCCCATAGTAGGCAAGTCCTTCACAATCCATCCCAATAGCAGAATATTTGCCCACCCCAATTTTCAATGCTACTCAAGCAATAAGAACATAAAAAAGGAAGAACACTGCAGAATAAATGCTACCCAAGCAATTAGCAGTGACAATTCTATTTACTCACGTGCAAGTCCCACTCAAATTCAACCCTTTTCACTCGTGTACTTATCCAACTTAAATTTCAAACTACCCAAGGCTTCAGCTTGGGTAGCATTGAAAACTGAGTTGGGAAAATATTCTGTTAATGTGATGGATTTTGAAGGACCTGCCTAGTGTGGGCCAGCAGGCCTACTGTGGTGTTCCTCCTTTCTTATGTTCGTATGTTCTTATAACCATACTAGACAGACTGTTCGACTCATCAACATAAGAAATGAGGGACACTGCAGCAGGCCTGTTAGCCTATACTTGGCATGTCCTTCACAAATCCAACCCACTAACAGAATAAACACTACCCAAGCAATAAGCTTTGATAATTCTATTTACTCGCGTCCAAGTCCCACTCAAATCCAACCCCTCTCACTCATGTATTTATCCAGCCTAAATTTGAAACTACCCAAGATTTTAGCTTCGATTGGACCTTGTGTAGCTTTAAAAAGAGATTGGACAAATATATGAGTGGGAGGAGCATGTATGTATATATAATACATATTTTACGATGTTTTCATTTGTTTTACGACTGCACATAGTTCAATAGGTTAAGGTAGCAGTATTGTATTAGATTTCCCTACAATATATTGGGGCACCAAACATTCGCGATTTTTCAACATTCGCGAGCCTCTTGATCCCCTAACCCTCACGAATGTTGAGGGAGACCTGTACGTATAATAATAATAATACAGTGGACCCCCGCTTTACGATCAGCTCCCAATGCGACCAATTATGTAAGTGTATTTATGTAAGTGCGTTTGTACATGTATGTTTGGGGGTCTGAAATGGACTAATCTAATTCACAATATTCCTTATGGGAACAAATTCGTTCAGTAATGGCACTTGAACATACTTCTGGAATGAAATAATATCGTAAACTGGGGGTCCACTATATAATAATACATATAACAATAATACATGTATAATAATAATGTACTATATAATAATAATTATAATAATAAGATGGCTTCAAAAGGCTGTCACCAGGTGGCAGTGTTTACCAAAACAATACTGGAGCAGTTATGGCTGCCTCCACTTGTCACATAATAACATATTTTATTCATTCTAGAGAATATATCAGGTTTCTATGTTCTCTATATTACGTATTTATTATGTCATATTAGATGAATAGTAATAGATAAATAAGCAATAGAGTTGATATTAGGGAAATTATTGAAGTACTTTATGGTGCCTAGAACTCCACTGGAATGAATTAATTCCATTTCAGTTAATTTAAACGAGGAAAATTGACTCAGCAAATGAGCAAATCCAGATGCAAGCAAGGTCATAAAACTGATTAAACTCATTAGTGGAGGTTCCACTGTACAGTAGGGTCCCGCTTTACAGTGTTTTGCATTAAGGTGTTCCGCTAATACAGCGATTTCAAATTATGACCAATATTTGCTATACGGCAAGTGGTCTTTCAAATACGGCACGTCCCACCTGGTTTGTTTACATTCTTTGTGAGCACATTTCAAGTGTTTTAAAGTTATTGCATATTTTATGTGTAGTACTCTGATAATTATGCGTATGTGTACCAGTACCTAAATATACTTACACACTGTGCTGGCGTGTAGGTACACATTAAAAGCACTAAGAGTCTCCCTACTCATGACGTGATAGTCATACTAGGTAATAATAATCTCTCTTGGGCACATTAAATGTCTTATTTTATGTTAATAAAGACATTTTCATTAATCCAGCTATGATATTTCCTTCAAAATTATATAAGAAACATGTTACATAGTATATAAACAGAACAAAAATGGACAAATATGAGATTTGTTTATAAAGCAGCTCTGCAGGAGTGTCGGTAGAATTATGTTTTCTCTAGTCAAACACCGGGGTATAACTGTAGATAAATATTCCTTTCGTATGCCTTCACTCTATATATACCAATTCACGACCCTTGTGGGTTTAGTGCTTCTTTTTAATTATGATTATAACAACTTACAATAATAACTTGTATAATAATAATGTCAGAGCATCATTCCTTCTAAAAATTACATGAGAATGGAAGTGTTGGTCTTTATTTATTCTAGTGTACCACTGTGGAGACAACTTTTACACAATGTAAGGTGTTTGTATGAATGTTTATGAACCACAACCAGATGCATCGTCTGTTTCTTTACATAGTGGGTGGGGTGGCGAGGCTGGCTTCCCTACACTACCCTACCTACCACACCCCTTTCTACAAATAAATACTTTTCACTTTTCACCCAACATTAAGACTACAAATATTTTAAGGTAAGTAATGAGTGTACAGGTCTCCCTCAACATTCACGTTTTCAGCTTTCGTGGGCTTCACACATTCGCGAATTCCCAACTGCCAAATTCCCAGCCACCAAATTCCCAGCCGCCAAATCATATTCAAGTTTCCCGCCACCTGCTAGTCCCTACTACCCTCCCACCGACCCCCGCAACTGGCAGCCAGCCCTCCCACCACTCAGTGTGGTGAGTGTTTTGTTTGTTTATTATTTGCTATTAAACTACAGTATAAATAATGTAAACCCATTCATGACTGCATATTGGAATGGCTATTCGGACAGGTATTGGACGGTGACATCATGTGTTTACTCTTGAACACAGCAAAGAATCAAACATTTCTGCTACTGCTAATAATAACAATAGTAATAATAATAATAATAATAATAATAATAATAATAATAATAATAATAATAATAATAATAATAAATACGATATAACTGAAGAAGGAAGTTGTACAAAAATACGAAGGAGTGGTTGACGCATTGTCAGTGTGGCTTTGTTTATGCTGGAGTGAGCATTAGTCTCCCTGCTCTTCCAAACATTTCACAATAATTCATTGTGTTTGGTGCTTGTAGATTGAGTGCGACTGGAGTGGTAGAGGCAGTGGTTGAGGCAGCTGTTGAGGCAACTGTTGAGGCAGCTGTTGAGGCAGCGATTGAGGCAGTGGTTGAGGCAGCAATTGAGGCAGTGGTTGAGGCAGCGATTGAGGCAGTGGTTGAGGCAGCTGTTGAGGCAGCGATTGAGGCAGTGGTTGAGGCAGCTGTTGAGGCAGCGATTGAGGCAGTGGTTGAGGCAGCTGTTGAGGCAGCGATTGAGGCAGTGGTTGAGGCAGCGGTTGAGGCAGTGGTATTTAATAACATACATGTTATTAATAATAATAATACATGTTATTAATAATATGTACTATTATTATTTATAACATATATGTTATTAAATACCACTGCCTCAACCGCTGAATTATTGTGAAATGTTTGGAAGAGCAGGGAGACTAATGCTCACTCCAGCATAAACAAAGTCACACTGACGATGTGTCAACCACTCCCTCGTATTTTTGTACAATTTCCTTCTTCAATTATATCGTATTATTATTATTATTATTATTATTATTATTATTATTACTATTATTATTATTATTATTACTATTATTATTATTATTGTTATTATTAGCAGTAGCAGAAATGTTTGATTCTTTGCTGTGTTCAAGAGTAAACACATGATGTCACCGTCCAATACCTGTCCGAATAGCCATTCCAATATGCAGTCATGAATGGGTTTACATTATTTATACTGTAGTTTAATAGCAAATAATGAACAAACAAAACACTCACCACACTGAGTGGTGGGAGGGCTGGCTGCCAGTTGCAGGGTCGGTGGGAGGGTAGTAGGGACTCGCAGTGGTTGAGGAAGTGGTGGAGGCAGTGGTGGAGTCTGTGGTATTTAATAACATACATGTTATTAAAGCATAACATGTATATATTTAGTACAATTTACGACGTTTTCATATATTTTATGATTGTTCATGGTTCAGCAAGTTAAGGAAGCAGTATTGTATTATATTTCCCAACAATATATTGGGGCACCAAACATTCACGTTTTTTCAACATTCGCGAGGCTCTTGATCCCCTAACCCTCGCGAATGTTGAGGGAGACCTGTACTGTATATGCATTTTATCACTATTTAACCCTTTCAGGGTCCGTCCCGTAGATCTACGGCTTTGTGTTCAGGGTCCAAACCGTAGATCTACGTCATGAGCTCAGCTCACTTTGATAAACTGTGAGTGGTACACTTGGGCCTAGATATGAGAGAATACATCTATGTGGTATGTGTGCACCACATAAAACAAATCCTGCAGCACACTGTGTATAATGAGATAAAAAACTGAAACCAAGATTTTCGATTAAAACAGCAACTTTGCAGTGTTTTTTCGTATGTTTTTTATAGTTGTATTTGCAATTTCTTGGTCTTATTTGATAGAATGGAAGACATATTACAGAAATAGAGATGATTTTGATTGGTTTTAGCATTGGAAATGGCTTGAAACTGAGCTCAAAGTAGCGGAAGTATTAAATTTTTGTCGATGTTCAAGAGTAAACAAATGACCTCACACGTCTAATACATGCCAGCTGGTGGGTCTAATATACATTCACAAATGTGGTGATGATATTTATACAATTATTACAATATTGCATAACAGTAAATCTTCTATTTTTTGGTGTGAATAAAAATTCATTATGTGAATAAAAAATCAAAATGGGATTTATTTGTAAAGCCTCAAAACCTAACTAATGAACCGAGGAAATGTTAGTTTAGTGCCAGGAATGCCTACATTGTTTATTCTGGACGCTATTTTGAAATTGGGATATTTTGAACTTTGTGTTAAATTGGCCAAATTACCAATTTCCGATCACTTTATTTTGTAGCTGAAACAGTTGACTTGGCGATTTCTTGTGCTAAGTCGATAGAATAGAAGTAATACTAGTAAAATAGCTAAGAATTTGGTCGACTGGAATGATGCAATTGGCCTAAAATGGAAGTCAAAGTTGGCAATATCGCCGATTCGTAAATATCGCTGACACATCAAAATTTGCGAGAGCACAATTTCGTCAATTTTCCATCAAATTTCGTACTTTTTGTTTTATTACCTTCACAAAAAGATTCTCTACCATTTCATAAGAAAAAATAACAAATTTTTTTTTTGGAAAATTCTTAAGACACTGGGGCACCACTTCAGATTTTGGCCTTGGACCCTGAAGGGGTTAAGCATCGTCGGAGTATATTATGTGTGGGTGGGGGTGGCCAGGAGGGCTACCACACCTAACTTTTTATAGTAAATGCTACTCACCTTTTGCCCTACATTAAGACTACGAATATTTTGAGGTAAATAATGAGTGTACTGTGTGAGTATTTTACTTTTTATTGTTTTTTAATGCCTAAGTTCTATTGCTAACTTATTATATGTTAGTGTAAACTTGTCATCTGGCATTTATATACATTTATAAGTGGAAAAAATGTCGTTCTGCTTTCCGGCAAAATCTGCTTTCCGGTAGTAGCCTGGAACCTAACCTGTCATATAAGTGGGGCCCTATTGTACTGCATAATTGTAATAATTGTATAAATAATATCAGCACATTCATAAGTGCATATTAGACCCACCAGTTGATGTGTATTGGATGTATGACATGATCTGTTCACTCTTGAACATAGGCAAAAATTGAACATTTCCGCTACTTTGAGCTTAATTTCAAGCTACGGTTAATCTGTAAACCATTGAAAAGCATCTTCATTTCTGTAATATATCCTCCATTCTATCAAATGAGACCAAAAAAATGAGAATACAACCATAAATACCATATGGAAATACACCACAAAGTCGCTGTTTTAAACCTAAAAAGGTCGCAATTATTTTTTCCTCACTATGCCCTGCATGCTGCAGGATTTTTTTTATCCTGTGCCCACTGACCATGCAGACCCATTCTCTCACATGTAGGCCTACAGCTTTCTCCCACAAGATCTGAAGCTGCTAGAATTTTGCCATTAGCTCTCCTCTGATAAGTAAGAGGCAGGTAAATTGTCATCTACTGTACAGTATTTCAGTTAAATTTTCATTAGTATTCATTTTTACGGTTTCTGTGTACGGTATAATTTTATACACAGTTTTATGTAGTAGTTAGTACATTATTAATAAATTATTATATTGTCATTTTTAGCCTGGAAAGGATTAATTCTATTTACACTATTTTTTATGGGAAAAATTGGTTTGACTGTCGACCCAACATCTGGAACCAATTAAGTTCAATAACAGAGGTTCCACTGTAACCTTATTTTTCCTACAAGTTTCTCAGCCTGCTTTACACGATTTTTTCTTGCACACAATTTTCAGGACCATAACTACCGTGTTAACCCCTTGAGGGTCGGACCCCCTGATCTGAAACTTGCTCTCAGGGCCAGAGAATTTAAAAATAAAAATAAATAAAATGAAATGATAATCTTTTTCCTAAGGTAATAAAACAAAAAGAATGAAATTTGATGTTAAACTTACGGAGTTAGGTTTTCACAAAGCTAGCTGTCTCGGTGATATTACGCATCGGCAATTTCGTCCAGTCTGAGCCCTATTTTTGGCAATTATTTTGTTCCAATCGACCAAACTCATAGCTATTTTACTCAAATTCCTTCAGTTCTATCGAATGAGTACAAGAAACTGCAAATTTACCTAATTCAACTATCCAATAAAGTGATCAGAAATTGGTAATTTGGCCAATTTCACAAATAAAAAATTGGCTATTTCAAAATAGGGTCCAGAATAAACAACGTAGACATTCCTGGCACTAAAACAACATTTCCTATCTTATTAGACACATTCTCTGGCCTCTCCTATATTACCCTTGCTTTCCATTTTGAATTTTTATTCACACAAAAAATGAAAGAATTACTGTTACGCAGACTACGGCATTATTGTATTAATTGTATAAATAATGTCAGTGCATTTGTGGACACACATCAGACTGACCAGGTTAACGTGTTATGGATGAGTGATGTATTTTGTATACTCTTGAATATCAGCAAAAATCAAACATTTCCACTGATTTGAGTTCAATTTGATGATACTTTCACCCATGAAACCAATCAGAATAATCTCTATTTATGTAATATAACTTCCATTCTATTATATGAGACCAAGAAACCAAAAAAAAAAAAAAAACACCATAAAGTCACTGTTTTAAACCAAAAATACAGTCACAGTTTTTCCCCCATTATGAACTGCTTGCTGCAGGAATTTTTTTTATATGGCGCACACTTACTGCATAGACCCATTCTCTCATATCTAGGCTCAAATTTATGGCTCACAGCTTATCTGAGTGAGCTGAGCTCACGGCATAGAACTACGGCTTCAAAACCATACAACTACGGGACTGACCCTCAAAGGGTTAATTGACGGTCTACTGTAAACATTTTTCAGTGTATATACAAATTTCTCTGCTAATTGACATCTTGAATGACTTCACATATATATAATATTAACCCTTTCACTGTCAGTGCCATAGTACTACAGCTTGCAAACCAGTGTTGGCGCCATAGTATTACGCCAAAATTAACCATACCACGGGCGGGGATAGAACCCGCGATCAGAGTCTCAAAACTCCAGACCGTCGCGTTAGCCACTGGACTAGTGTCATTATGATTTCGTAAGTCATGTTAACGGCTTTGAGGGGACTTGAGCTAGAGTTCATCACGGCCACGCTAGCTGAAGATTCGTCTGTAAAAACTTGCATTTGGGGTCACAGTGGTGCCTATGCTAACCTTCCTATGGTGTAGAAATATACCTAGTTGGACGAATCTTATTGTGGCTAGCTGGTCCAGTGGCTAACACGACGGTCAGGAGTTTTGAGACTCTGATCGCGGGTTCTATCCCCGCCCATGGTATGGTTTGTTTGCAATCGTGTCATTACGATTTCGTTAGTCACGCCAAAATTCTAGTAGCTTCAAATTCAGCGGGAGAAAGCTGGTAGACCTACAGGTGAGAGAATGGGTCTGTGTGGTCAGTGTGTGCAGTATAAAAAAATCCTCCAGCACGCAGGGCACAATGAAAAAAAAAAAATTCTGACTGTTTCTGGTTGAAAACGCAGACTTTGAGGTGTATTTTCGCATCGTATTTATGGTTGTATTCTCATTTTTTAGCCTCATTTGATAGAATAGAAGTTATTTTACAGAAATTGAGATGGTTCTGATTGGTTTCACGATAAAAAGTACCTTGAAATTGAACTCAGAGTAGCGTAAATGATTTTTGCCAATGTTCAGGAGTAAACAAATGACGTCACCATCCATTACGTGTCCAACTGGCCAGTCTAATACGCAGTTACGAAGTGGCAGATGCAGTTTAATATAGACAAATGCAAAGTTCTAAATGTTGGACAGGACAATAACCATGCCACATATAAACTAAATAATGTAGATCTTAATATTACGGATTGCGAAAAAGATTTAGGAGTTCTGGTTAGCAGTAATCTGAAACCAAGACAACAGTGCATAAGTGTTCGCAATAAAGCTAATAGAATCCTTGGCTTCATATCAAGAAGCATAAATAATAGGAGTCCTCAGGTTGTTCTTCAACTCTATACATCCTTGGTTAGGCCTCATTTAGATTATGCTGCACAGTTTTGGTCACCGTATTACAGAATGGATATAAATTCTCTGGAAAATGTACAAAGGAGGATGACAAAGATGATCCCATGTATCAGAAACCTTCCCTATGAGGATAGACTAAGGGCCCTGAAACTGCACTCTCTAGAAAGACGTAGAATTAGGGGGGATATGATTGAGGTTTATAAGTGGAAGACAGGAATAAATAAAGGGGATGTAAATAGTGTGCTGAAAATATCTAGCCTAGACAGGACTCGCAGCAATGGTTTTAAGTTGGAAAAATTCAGATTCAGGAGGGATATAGGAAAGTACTGGTTTGGTAATAGAGTTGTGGATGAGTGGAACAAACTCCCAAGTACCGTTATAGAGGCCAGAACGTTGTGTAGCTTTAAAAATAGGTTGGATAAATACATGAGTAGATGTGGGTGGGTGTGAGTTGGACCTGATAGCTTGTGCTAACAGGTCGGTTGCCGTGTTCCTCCCTTAAGTCAATGTGACCTGACCTGACTAGGTTGGGTGCATTGGCTTAAGCCGGTAGGGACTTGGACCTGCCTCGCATGGGCCAGTAGGCCTTCTGCAGTGTTCCTTCGTTCTTATGTTCTTATGTTCTTCTTATAATGCAATATTCTGCATAACAGTAAATCTTCTATTTCTTGTGTGAATAAAAATTCAAAATAGAAAGCAAGAGTAATATAAGAGGGGCCTAGAGACGTGACTAGTGAACAGAGAAAATGTTATTTTAATGCCAGGAATGTCTGCATTGTTTATTCAGGAGCCTATTTTGAAATTGGCATCGTCTGAAATTTATAAGAAAATGGCCAAATAATCAATTTCTGACCACTTTTTTGGGTAGTTGAAATCGGTAAATAGGCGGTTTTTTGTACCCAATTGATAGAACAAATGGGGTTCCAGCGAAATAGCTACAAGTTTGGTCAACTAAAACAAAGGAATTGGCCAAAAATAGGGCTCAAAATGGGTGAAATCACCAATGCGTATATATTGCTGAGACCTCTAATTTCACAAGTGTAATTCCGTAAATTTTTCATCAAATTTCGTACTTTTGGTGTCCTTACCATCTGGAAAAGATTCTCTATCATCACACGGGAAAAAATAATTCAGTCTTTAAATTCTTCGACACTGAGAGCAAGTTTGAGAGCAGGAGTCTCGACAATGCAAGGGTTATATATTCACGAATACTTGATAGTGCCTGTATCTGAAGATTACCATCACCCTGAGTAGTTCACCAACCTGAGCACTTCACCACCACCCTGAGTAGTTCAACACCACCCTGAGTACTTCACCACCACCCTGAGTAGTTCAACACCACCCTGAGTACTTCACCACCACCCTGAGTAGTTCAACACCACCCTGAGTACTTCACCACCCTCCTGAGTAGTTCAACACCACCCTGAGTACTTCATCACCACCCTGAGTAGTTCAACACCACCCTGAGTACTTCACCACCACCCTGAGTAGTTCAACACCATCCTGAGTACTTCACCATTACCCTGAGTAGTTCAACATCACCCTGAGTACTTCACCACCACCCTGAGTAGTTCAACACCACCCTAAGTATTTCACTACCACCCTGATTATTATTATAATCAAAAAGAAGCGCTAAGCCACAAGGACTATACAGCACTACCACCCTGAATACTTCACCACCACCCAGAGTACTTCACCACCACCATGAGTAGTTCAACACCACCCTGAGTACTTCACCACTACCCTGAGTAGTTCAACATCACCCAGAGTACTTCACCACCACCCTGAGAACTTCACCACCACCCTGAGTACTTCAACACCATCCTGAGTAGTTCAACACCACCCTGAGTACTTCACCACCACCCTGAGAACTTCACCACCACCCAGAGTAGTTCAACACCACCCTGAGTACTTCACCACCACCCTGAGTACTTCACCACCACCCTGAGTACTTCACCACCACCCTGAGTACTCCACCACCACCCTGAATACTTCACCACCCCGAGTACTTCACCACCACCCTGAGTACTTCAAGATCACCACACCCTGAAAATTTCACCACCACCCTGAGTACTTCACCACCACCCTGAGTACCTCACCACCACCCTGAATACCTCACCACCACCCTGAATACCTCACCATCACCCTGAGTACTTCACCATGCTGAGTACTTTACCACCGTGAGTACTTCAAGATCATCACACTTAGAACTTCACCACCATCCTGAGTACTTCACCACCACCCTGAGTACTTCACCACCACCCTGAGTGCTTCACCACCACCCTGAGTACTTCACCATCACCCTGAGTACTTCACCACCACCCTGAGTGCTTCACCACCACCCTGAGTACTTCACCATCACCCTGAGTACTTCACCATCACCCTGAGTGCTTCACCACCACCCTGAGTACTTCACCACCAACCTGAGTACTTAATAACCTCCCTGAGTACTTCACCACCCTGAGTACTTCAAGATCACCACCCTGAGTATTTCACCACCATCCTAAGTACTTTAAGATCACCAACACCCTGAGTACTTCAAAAGGTAGGTAGTACCTCCCTAGATGGTAGTACCTCCCAGGATGGTTGTACCTCCCAGGATGGCAGTATCTCCCTGGATGGCAGTACCTCCCTGGATGGCAGTACTTCCCTGGATGGCAGTACTTCCCTGGATGGCAGTACCTCCCTGGATGGCAGTACCTCCCTGGATGGCAGTACCTCCCAGGATGGCAGTATCTCCCAGGATGGCAGTATCTCCCAGGATGGCAGTATCTCCCAGGATGGCAGTACCTCCCAGGATGGTAGTACCTCCCAGGATGGCAGTACCTCCCAGGATGGCAGTACCTCCCAGGATGGTGCTACCTCCCAGGATGGCAGTACCTCCCAGGATGGTAGTACCTCCCAGGATGGTAGTACCTCCCAGGATGGTAGTACCTCCCAGGATGGTAGTACCTCCCAGGATGGTTGTACCTCCCAGGATGGCAGTACCTCCCAGGATGGTTGTACCTCCCAGGATGGTTGTACCTCCCTGGATGGTAGTACCTCCCAGGATGGTAGTACCTCCCAGGATGGTTGTACCTCCCTGAATGGTAGTACCTCCCTGGATGGTAGTACCTCCCAGGATGGTAGTACCTCCCAGGATGGTAGTACCTCCCAGGATGGTAGTACCTCAGAGGATGGTAGTACCTCCCAGGATGGTAGTACCTCCCAGGATGGTAGTACCTCCCAGGATGGTAGTACCTCCCAGGATGGTTGTACCTCCCAGGATGGTTGTACCTCCCAGGATGGTAGTACCTCCCAGGATGGTTGTACCTCCCAGGATGGTTGTACCTCCCAGGATGGTTGTACCTCCCAGGATGGTAGTACCTCCCAGGATGGTTGTACCTCCCAGGATGATTGTACCTCCCAGGATGGTTGTACCTCCCAGGATGGTTGTACCTCCCAGGATGGTAGTACCTCCCAGGATGGTAGTACCTCCCAGGATGGTTGTACCTCCCAGGATGGTTGTACCTCCCAGGATGGCTGTACCTCCCAGGATGGCTGTACCTCCCAGGATGGTTGTACCTCCCAGGATGGTTGTACCTCCCAGGATGGTTGTACCTCCCAGGATGGTAGTTCCTCCCAGGATGGTTGTACCTCCCAGGATGGTTGTACCTCCCAGGATGGTTGTACCTCCCAGGATGGTTGTACCTCCCAGGATGGTTGTACCTCCCAGGATGGTAGTACCTCCCAGGATGGTTGTACCTCCCAGGATGGTTGTACCTCCCAGGATGGTTGTACCTCCCAGGATGGTTGTACCTCCCAGGATGGTTGTACCTCCCAGGATGGTTGTACCTCCCAGGATGGTTGTACCTCCCAGGATGGTTGTACCTCCCAGGATGGTTGTACCTCCCAGGATGGTTGTACCTCCCAGGATGGTTGTACCTCCCAGGATGGTTGTACCTCCCAGGATGGCTGTACCTCCCAGGATGGCTGTACCTCCCAGGATGGTTGTACCTCCCAGGATGGTTGTACCTCCCAGGATGGTTGTACCTCCCTGGATGGTTGTACCTCCCAGGATGGTAGTACCTCCCAGGATGGTTGTTCCTCCCAGGATGGTTGTACCTCCCAGGTTGGTTTTACCTCCCAGGATGGTTGTACCTCCCAGGATGGTTGTACCTCCCAGGATGGTTGTACCTCCCAGGAGTACCTCCCAGGATGGTTGTACCTCCCAGGATGGTTGTACCTCCCAGGATGGTTGTACCTCCCAGGATGGTTGTACCTCCCAGGATGGTTGTACCTCCCAGGATGGTTGTACCTCCCAGGATGGTTGTACCTCCCAGGATGGTTGTACCTCCCAGGATGGTTGTACCTCCCAGGATGGTTGTACCTCCCAGGATGGTTGTACCTCCCAGGATGGTTGTACCTCCCTGGATGGTTGTACCTCCCAGGATGGTAGTACCTCCCAGGATGGTAGTACCTCCCAGGATGGTAGTACCTCCCAGGATGGTTGTACCTCCCAGGATGGTTGTACCTCCCAGGATGGTTGTACCTCCCAGGATGGTTGTACCTCCCAGGATGGTTGTACCTCCCAGGATGGTTGTACCTCCCAGGATGGTTGTACCTCCCAGGATGGTTGTACCTCCCAGGATGGTTGTACCTCCCAGGATGGTTGTACCTCCCAGGATGGTTGTACCTCCCAGGATGGTTGTGCCTCCCAGGATGGTTGTACCTCCCACGATGGTTGTACCTCCCTGGATGGTTACTATCAACTTACTGATATAAAACAGATGTGCAGCACAATTTTGTTTAATGAAGGGATAAAAAACAAGTAAAAAAGTATCATTGACCTGAACTAACCTGCTGTTGCTCCAAGTATTCTCTGAGAGCGACTCTCTTCTCTTGCAATCGTTGAAGACGCAGCTGTTCTTCCTTCTGTGCCGTCAGTGTGTCATCCTCCAGCTTGTCGTCGCTGATGATGTCTCGGATGTTGCGTCGGAGGTTTTTCACTTTTGGCTTGGCACTCAGTCCAGTGACGGCTCCACTGCGCCGCCGGATTTTGCGCCGTCTCGAATCCTCGTCGGAATCGGAGTCATCGCCTTCATCATCGGAGGATTTAGAATCGTCTCTCCTCCTCCTCTCCCTGTCTCTGTCCCACTCCTCATCATCGTCTGATATATTTTTACGACACTTGCGCTTGATTTTGGGTGGTGGAGCAATGACATCAGAGCTTCCACTAATGTGTCGTCGTTTTGCTCTTAACCTTCTAGTTTTATTATCAGTGTCATCATCGCCAGCATCACTGCCACCTAAACGTTCTCTGTCAGAGTCCATACCACCGTCCTGACTGCCATCGTGGCTCTCTGCTACCTTCTCACTTTTACACTTTCCACTGTCACTGTTCTCCCCACCACCTCCACCATCATAATTACTGTCTGCACTGTTTTCTTCCGCCCGCAGCGGACTACTAACGTCATTGTTTTCACAGCTACTCTCGGCTTTACTGCCCGGCCGACTGCCGTCCTCGTTTCTACCTTCACTGTCGTCTCTGTGAGAATCGGGCGGGGGAGTTCTTGCACTATCTGCACCAATATCACTCTCGCAAAAATCGACACACTCATTTTCCATGAGCTGTTCACCATGTCCATCCCTACTACATCCGTCCTTCACTGACTGATCCTCATCCACTTTCTCAGAGTCACACGAATTTTCACTGAACCTAACATCGTCAACTGTGATCATCTCCTGCGGTGCAGCCTCCACATTGGCATGCGGTGACACCCGGTCCACTCTGTCCAACGCATTGTCCGATGGGTGGTTGGAGGAGTGGCCGTCCTCACCGTGGGTGCGAGAAGAGCAATCTGGCTCCGGTTGCTCCTGGGGGCCATCATCGAGCCCCAGAGGATCAGCCAGAGGGTCCGTCAAGGGCTCGTCCGGCCATGCCGGTACCTTCTCGTCCTCACTCGTACTCTGCTGATCCATACTTGTACTCTACTTCACACACCCTGCAATCACAATCAAGAGGATTAATTATACACATCTCCATGTAGTCAAGAATGTATACACCAACACAAATCTTTATAGGACAGTGTATATTTGAAAACGTACTTATATACACATTTGGGTGTGCACACGTGCACCTACACACCATTTTGTGTACACACACACACACACACACACACACACACACACACACACAGGAAGGCAAGGACGAATGAAGCCAAACTACAAGAAAGGGGACTACACAGGAATGAGGAACTTCCTGAACGGTTCAGTGGGACAGAGAACTGGCAGAGAAGCCAGTTAATGAGATGATGGAATATGTAGCAACAAAGTGCAAGGAGGCTGTGGAGAGGTTTGTACCCAAGGGTAACAGGATTAATGAAAAAGCCAGGATGAGCCCATGGTTCACCCAAAGGTGCAGGGAGGCAAAAACCAAGTGTGCTAGGGAATGGAAGAAATATAGAAGGCAAAGGACCCAGGAGAATAAGGAGAGCAGTCGTAGAGCCAGAAATGAATATGCACAGATAAGAAGGGAGGCCCAATGACAATATGAAAACGACACAGCAGCAAAAGCCAAATTGGACCCAAAGCTGTTATACAGCCACATCAGGAGGAAAACAACAGTCAAGGACCAGGTAATCAGGCTAAGGAAAGGAGGAGGAGAGACAACAAGAAATGACCGTGAAGTATATGAGGAACTCAACAAGAGATTCAAAGAAGTGTTCACAGAGGAGACAGAAGGGGCTCCAGAAGGACGGAGAGGTGCGGCACACAACCAAGTGCTGGACACAGTACACACAACCGGGGAAGAAGTGAAGAGGCTTCTGAGTGAGCGAGATACCTCAAAGGCAATGGGGCCGGATAACATCTCTCCATGGGTCCTAGGAGAGGGAGCAGAGGCGCTGTGTGCCCCCCTAACAATAATATTCAATACATCTATCAAAATGGAGATTGCCTGAGGCATGGAAGACAGCAAATGTAGTCCCAATCTTTAAAAAAAAAGACAGACATGAAGCACTAAATTGCAGACCAGTGTCACTGACATGTATAGTATGCAAAGTCATGGAGAAGATTATCAGGAGAAGAGTGGTAGAACACCTAGAAAGGAATTATCTCATCAACAGCAGCCAACATGGTTTCAGGGATGGGAAATCCTGTGTCACAAACCTACTGGAGTTCTATGGCATGGTGACAGCAGTAAGACAAGAGAGGGTGGGTGGATTGCATTTTCTTGGACTGCAAGAAGGTGTTTGACACAGTTCCACACAACACAAGAGATTTGTGCAAAAACTGGAGGACCAAGCAGGGATAACAGAGAAGGCACTACAATGGATCAGGGAATACTTGTCAGGAAGACAGCAGCAAGTCATGGTACGTGGCGAGGTGTCGGAGTGGGCACCTGTGACCAGCGGGGTCCCACAGGGGTCAGTCCTAGGACCAGTGCTGTTTCTCGTATATGTGAACGACATGACGGAAGGAATAGACTCCGAAGTGTCCCTGTTTGCAGATGACGTGAAGTTGACGAGAAGAATTCATTCGATCGAAGACCAGGCAGAACTACAAAGGGATCTGGACAGGCCACAGACCTGGTCCAGCAATTGGCTCCTGGAGTTCAACCCCACTAAGTGCAAAGTCATGAACATTGGGGGAGAGCAAAGAAGACCACAGACAGAGTACAGTCCAGGGGGCCAGAGACTACAAACCTCACTCAAGGAAAAAGATCTTGGGGTGAGTATAACACCAGGCACATCTCCTGAAGCGCACATCAACCAAATAACTGTTGCAGCACATGGGTGCCTAGCAAACCTCAGAACAGCATTTCAACATCTTAACCCTTTCAGAGTTTCGGCCGTACTAGTACGGCTTACGCACCAGGGTTTTTGACGTACTAGTACGCCTAAATTCTAGTGCCCTCAAATCTAGTGAGAGAAAGCTGGTAGGCCTACATATGAAAGAATGGGTCTATGTGGTCAGTGTGCGCGGTATAAAAAAAATCCTGCAGCACACAGTGCGTAATGAGAAAAAAAAAACTTTGACCGAATTTTTGGATTAAAACAGCGATTTTGCACTGTATTTTCGTATGGTATTTATTGTTGTATTCTAGTTTTCCTGGTCTCATTTGATAGAATGGAAGACATACTACAGAAATTGAGATGATTTTGACTGGTTTTACAAAGAAAAGTACCCTGAAATTAAGCTCAAAATAGCAGAAATGTTCGATTTTTACCAAAGTTCAAAAGTAAACAAATCATGCTATGCGTCCAATACACCTCAACTGGTGAGTCTAATATTCTTTCATAAATGTGCTGATATTATTTATACCATTTCAACACTAATGCAGTAGTCTGCATAACAGTAAATCTTCTATTTTTTTGTGAGAATAAAAATTCAAAGTGGAAAGCAAAAGAAATGTAAGAGGGGCCTGGGGACGTGACTAATGAACAGAGAAAATGTTATTTTAGTGCCATGAATATCTTTCTTGTTTATTCTGGACCCTATTCGGAAATTGGCATCTTTTGAAATTTGTGTGAAATTGGCAAAATTGCGAAATTCTGACCACTGTATTGGATAGTTGAAATCGGTAAATTGGTGGTTTCTTGTACTCATTCGATAGAAAAAATGGAGTTCTAGCGAAATAGTTATGATGTTTGTCGCAAGTACAGTGGAATTGGCCGAAAACAGGGCTCAAAGTGGGCAAAATCGCCAATGCGTAAACATCATCGAGACCGCTAACTTCGAGAGAGCATAATTCCGTAAGTTTTCCATCAAATTTCATACTTTTGGTGTCATTATGATCGGGAAAATATTCTCTTTCTTTTCATTGGATTTTTTTTTTTTTTAAATTTGGGCAACCCTGAGAGCAAGTCTCTGAGAGGGCCTGTCGACCCTCTACACACCTCTACATGTGTATCAGGGTTGGCACAGGACTAGGTAAGCCACTTTTTCTTAACCTGGGCTTTTAAGAATCCCACTTGAAAATGCCCACTAAAATACCAAACCAGGTGGGATTTTTTCTTTAGTCAAAATTGGCAACATTCATATAAGAAAATATTTACCAGTTAAATTTATGTACACGATTACCAGTTAATTTTAAGTACATGTTGGACATGAAAAATCCTGATCGGTAGCTATTCAAATGTTATATTTCATAAATATAATATTTAATACAAAAAAGTATTATTACTGAATTTAAAAATGTAGTTGTATTCATATAAATAAAACACAGTTCCAGAATATTTGTTAAATAATTTAGTAAATATTTATTAAATATGTGTTAGTAAATAAAAGCCGATATTAACCCTTTGGCTGTCGCGGCCATATATATACATCTTACGAGGTACCGTGTTTGATGTATATATACTCATAAATTCTAGCAGGTGGGGATATAGTTTTGGAGTGGTTGGTGCAATTATTTAATAAATGTATGGAAGAGGGTAAGGTACCTAGGGATTGGCAGAGAGCATGCATAGTCCCTGTGTATAAAGGCAAAGGGGACAAAAGGGGATAAGTCTGTTGAGTATACCTGGTAAAGTGTATGGTAGAGTTATTACTGAAAGAATTAAAAGTAAGACGGAGAATAGGATAGCAGATGAACAAGGAGGCTTTAGGAAAGGTAGGGGGTGTGTGGACCAGGTGTTTACAGTGAAACATATAAGTGAACAGTATTTAGATAAGGCTAAAGAGGTCTTTGTGGCATTTATGGATTTGGAAAAGGAGTATGACAGGGTGGATAGGGGGGCAATGTGGCGGATGTTGCAGGTGTATGGTGTAGGAGGTAGGTTACTGAAAGCAGTGAAGAGTTTTTACGAGGATAGTGAGGCTCAAGTTAGAGTATGTAGGAAAGAGGGAAATTATTTCCCAGTAGAAGTAGGCCTTAGACAAGGATGTGTGATGTCACCGTGGTTGTTTAATATATTTATAGATGGGGTTTCAAGAGAAGTAAATGCGAGGGTCTTGGCAAGAGGCGTGGAGTTAAAACATAAAGAATCACACAAAGTGGGAGTTGTCACAGTTGCTCTTTGCTGATGACACTGTGCTCTTGGGAGATTCTGAAGAGAAGTTGCAGAGATTGGTGGATGAATTTGGTAGGGTGTGCAAAAGAAGAAAATTAAAAGTGAATACAGGAAAGAGTAAGGTTATGAGGATAACAAAAAGATTAGGTGATGAAAGATTGGATATCAGATTGGAGGGAGAGAGTATGGAGGAGGTGAATGTGTTCAGATATTTGGGAGTGGACGTGTCAGCGGATGGGTCTATGAAAGATGAGGTGAATCACAGAATTGATGAGGGGAAAAGGGTGAGTGGTGCACTTAGGACTCTGTGGAGACAAAGAACTTTGTCCTTGGAGGCAAAGAGGGGAATGTATGAGAGTATAGTTTTACCAACGCTCTTATATGGGTGTGAAGCATGGGTGATGAATGTTGCAGCGAGGAGAAGGCTGGAGGCAGTGGCGATGTCATGTCTGAGGGCAATGTGTGGTGTGAATATAATGCAGAAAATTCGTAGTTTGGAAGTTAGGAGGAGGTGCGGGATTACCAAAACTGTTGTCCAGAGGGCTGAGGAAGGGTTGTTGAGGTGGTTTGGACATGTAGAGAGAATGGAGCGAAACAGAGTGACTTCAAGAGTGTATCAGTCTGTAGTGGAAGGAAGGCAGAGTAGGGGTCGGCCTAGGAAAGGTTGAAGGGAGGAGGTAAAGGAGGTTTTGTGTGCGAGGGGCTTGGACTTACAGCAGGCATGCGTGAGCGTGTTTGATAGGAGTGAATGGAGACAAATGGTTTTTAATACTTGACGTGCTGTTGGAGTGTGAGCAAAGTAACATTTATGAAGGGGTTCAGGGAAACTGGCAGGCCGGACTTGAGTCCTGGAGATGGGAAGTACAGTACCTGCACTCTGAAGGAGGGGTGTTATGTTGCAGTTTAAAAACTGTAGTGTAAAGCACCCTTCTGGCAAGACAGTGATGGAGTGAATGATGGTGAAAGTTTTTTTTTTTCGGGCCACCCTGCCTTGGTGGGAATCGGCCAGTGTGATAATAAAAAAAAAAAAATTCTAGCGGCTTCAAATCAAGCAGGAGAAAGCTGGTAGGCCCACATGTGAGAGAATGGGTCTGTGTGCACCATATAAAAAAAATCCTGGAGCAAGCAGTGCATAATGAGAAAAATTAAAATGCTGATGTTGTGGTCTATTTTCGTATAGTATTTATGGTTATATTCTCGTTTTCTTGGTCACATTTGATAGAATGGAAAACATATTATAGAAATAGAGGTGATTTTGATTGATTTTACTATAAAAAGAACCTGGAAATGGAGCTCAAAGTAGGGGAAATGTTTGATTTTTGCCAATGTTCAAAAGCAAACAAATGATGTCATTGTCCAATAAATGTCCAACTAGCCATTCTAACATGCAGTCATGAATGGGTTGATGTTATTTATACAATTATTACAGTATTGCAGTAGTCTGCATAATAGTAAGTCTTCTATTTTTTGTTTGAATAAAAATTCAAAATGGAAAGCAAGAGTAATATCAGAGGGGCCTGGAGACATGACTGATGAACAAAGAAAATGTTATTTTAGAGCATTGTTCATTCTGGACCTTATTTTGAAATTGTCATATTTTTTAATTTTCGTGAAATTGGCCAAATTGCAAATTTCTGACCACATTATTGGGTAGTTGAAATCAGTAAATGGGCAGTTTCTTGTACTCAATCGATAAAAAAAATGGAGTTCTAAAGAAATAGCTATGAGTTTGGTCGACTGGAACAATGGAATTAGCCGAAAATAGGGCTCAAAATGGGCGAAATTGCCGATCTGTAAATATCGCCGAGGTCGCTAACTTCGCGAGAGCATAATTCCGTCAGTTTTCCACCAAATTTCGTTTTTTTTTGGTGTCACTACAATCGGGAAAAGATTCTCTATAATTTCAAAAGAATTTTTTTTTTTTAATTTTGCGGCACCAGGAGACACCTCAGGATTGGGGGTTGCGACAGTCAAGGGGTTAAATTCAGTGTCAGCCCCGTTACATCACAGCTTTGAGGCCAGTGTCGTCCCATAGTATGACACCATAAGCTCAGGTCACTCACATAAGCTGTGAGCAGTAAATTTGGCCTAGATATGACAATAATAATAATAATAATAATAATAATAATAATAATAATAATAATAATATTTTATTTTGACATGATACATGTTTATACAAAGGTATATAATAATTGGGTGTACATGCCAAAGAACAATCCAGGCAAAATTAAGATTAATAAGGCAATAATAGTACATATGGCCATTAGATGAGTTACAATGAATACAAGAGAACTGAGTATTCTATTAGGTTAATAAGTCTTGTAGAGAAGATATACAATTTTTATAATTATCCTTAAGTGGACACAATGGAGAGATTAACATCTGAGATGAATACAGATATTGAGAGTAAGTATATACTGATTATATTGATGAGAGAGTTTTACCTATGTTCATGATATTGAGCAAATGCATGTATAGTTTTTACATAAGTATTTATGATGGGCTGGGATAGGTTAAGGAGAAAAATGTGTTTTTTAACTGTAGTTTTAAAAATGCTGAACCAGTGGTTCTGGAGATTTCTGGCAGAGTTCCAGATTTTGGGAACTTTTACATACAATGAGTTATTGAAAAAAATTAGCCGGACACGGGGGAATGTGATAGTGTTGTGTCCATGAGTCTTATTGTAACTCTCATGGAAGTGTTTCAGGTCAGGATTTATATTGAAATTGATTGTTCTGTAAATGTAGGTTGTACAATAGTACGAGTGAATGTTTTGTATAGTGAGTAGGTTTAGGTCTTTGAAGAGTGGGAAGAATGGGGTCTAGCAGTGAAGTGTGTGATCATTCGTATTGCGGCTTTTTGTGTTATTATTGATTTTAGGTGGTTTTTCGTTGTGGATCCCCCAGCATAAATAGAATAGGTGAGGTATGAGTAGATCAGTGAATAGTATAATATTTTTATTTTAGCATGATACAAGTTTGTACAGAGGAGTGTAACAACTGGATGAACATGCCAAAAGTCCCTTTATATGCAGAGCATTTCGTGCAAATTGAAGACTAACTTAAGATTAATAGGGCAATACACTGCTGTAATTTGTACATATGGTCATTACGTGAGTTACAATGAATACAAGTAAATTGGATATTCTATTAGTTCAAGTTATGTAGCTTTAATAAGTTAGGTAGAGAAGAATTAGTTTTGCTATAATATATAATAATACATTATTACAATTGAGTAAGTAGTGTAAGTAGTGGTGTTTGTGGTACATAGTAACATATCTCTGAGAGAATGCCAACTGTTTTAGAAACTTTTTTTGTTGTGTTGGATATGAGTGATGAATTTCAGGTTGCTATCAAGGTGTAGACCCAGTAATTTTCCCTCATTAAGTTTAGCAATAAGAGTGCTGTTAAGCATAATGTTTAATTGGTCCTCACTTGCTCTACTCCAAACAAAATGTGAAAGGTTTCGTCTATATTATGTGTAAGTTTACTGACGGTCAACCAACCAGGTTGCTATTTTTGCGAGTTCTTCATTAACAATAGCATTGAGCGAGGCTAGATTTGGGTGGGAGATGACAAAAGTCATGTCATTAGCAAAGAAAATAGACTTAAGTTGTTGTGATACGCTTGGAAGATCACTGATGTAGAAAAGGAAAAAGAGGGGGCCAAGAATGCTACTTTGTGGTACACCAGTGTCCAGGGGTCTTGTTGAGGAGGTTGTGTCACTGACAGATGTAAGGAATGACTTGAAAAATGCATGTGCGTGGCCTCTTATACCGTAATGATCAAGCATGAGGAGTAGGATGCTGTGATCTACTGTATCAAAAGCTTTCTTAACCCTTAAACTGTCCACACACAGATATACGTTCACATGCGGTGGGCTCCAAATATAGATCGTTTTATTTTTGATTCCTTCAAAATTGGTGCGACAGGCCTGAGTTGCCTGCAGCACACAGTGCATAATGAGAACAAATACTTTGACCGTGTTTTTGGTTTAAAACAGCGACTTTGCACTGTATTTTCCTATGGTATTTATGGTTGTATTCTAGTTTTCCTGGTTTCATTTTATAGGATGGAAGACATATTACAGAAATCGAGATGATTTTGATTGGTTTCACAATGAAAAGTACCTTGAAATTGAGCTCAAAGCAGCAGAAATGTTCAATTTTTGCCATAGTTCAAATGTAAACAAATCATGCCACGCATCCAATACACATCAACTGGTGAGTCTAATATTCTTTCACAAGTGCGCTGATATTATTTATACCATTTCTACATTAATGCAGTAGTCTGCATAACAGTAAATCTATTTTTTTTTTTTTTGTGAGAATAAAAATTCAAAGTGGAAAGCAAAAGAAATGTAAAAGGGGCCTGCGGACATGACCAATGAACAGAGGAAATGTTATTTTAGTGCCAGGAATGTCTGTCTTGTTTATTCTGGACCCTATTTGGAAATTGGCATCTTTTGAAATTTGTGTGAAATTGGCAAAATTGCTAATTTCTGACCACTTTATTGGATAGTTGAAATCAGTAAATGGGTGGTTTCTTGCACTCATTCGATAGAAAAAATGGAGTTCTAGCGAAATACTTATGATTTCTGTCGATTAATACACTGGAATTGACCGAAAATAGGGCTCAAAGTGGGGGAAATCGCTGATGCGTAAGCATCGTCGAGACCGCTAACTTCGCGAGAGCATAATTCCATAAGTTTTCCATCAAATTTCATAATTTTGGTGTCATTATGATCGGGGAGAGATTCTCTATCTTTTCATAAGAAAAAATAATTTTTTTTTCCGAAAAATTTTCAACCCTGAGAACAAGTTTAGGAGAGGGTCTCTTGACCCTGAAAGGGTTAAGCATCGTAGTATAGTATGTGTGGGTGGGGTGGCCAGGAGGGCTACCACACCTGACTTCTTAGAGTAAATAATACTCACCTTTTGCCCTTCATTAACCCTTAAACGGTCCAAACAGATCGACGGTCAAATTCGTAGTGCTACAAAAGTAGATCTACTTTTTTTTACATATTTTCAAATATAACCAAAAAAAATGTAGATAAAAGTTTTTTTACACGTTTTCAAATGTAAAACAAAAAAGAAGATCTACATTTTTTTTACATACTTTCAGATGTTGAAAAAACGTATATATACGCTTGGACCATTTAAGGGTTAAGACTACAAATAATTTAAGGTAAATATCGAGTGTACTGTATAGCATTTTACTTTTACGAGTATATTTTACTTTATGGAAATAAATGGTATAAAATACCGACACAATGGAAATACATGCAGTATACTGCACATTATACTGCACATATGCAGTATAATGTGATCCTTTATTGACAATGTTTTGCCCACACAGTAAGCTTTTTCAAGTCACAAACAGATCGACCTGGGTGGAAGGTATGCGAGTATTTATAGTCAGGTTCAGAATGCTGTGGTCAGGTGGGGAATGCTGCATATGATGATCTACCGAGTGGGGTTATAGATTCTAAAATCTTGGGTAGCTTGGAAGGATAAGTTTGTGAGCAGACCTTCTGCAGTGTTCCTCCATTCCTATGTTCTTATGTGGGATAGCGATGAAGTTTCTTGGCAAGTGGTTCAGCTATGTTATAGAAGCCGCTGTTCTGGTTGAAGTTGTTGGATATAGAGTTAAGCAATGATTCCAGGATTCTTCGGTATTGAGTGTTGTCTTCTCTGGCGATAAGTCTTGAGTTTCTGAAGTTTATTAACCCTTTGGGGGTTTCGGACGTACTAGTACGTGCAAAAGAAGAAAATTAAAAGTGAATACAGGAAAGAGTAAGGTTATGAGGATAACAAAGATTAGGTGATGAAAGATTGGATATCAGATTGGAGGGAGAGAGTATGGAGGAGGTGAATGTATTCAGAAATTTGGGAGTGGACGTGTCAGCGGATGGGTCTATGAAAGATGAGGTGAATCATAGAATTGATGAGGGGAAAAGGGTGAGTGGTGCACTTAAGAGTCTGTGGAGACAAAGAACTTTGTCCTTGGAGGCAAAGAGGGGAATGTATGAGAGTATAGTTTTACCAACGCTCTTATATGGGTGTGAAGCATGGGTGATGAATGTTGCAGCGAGGAGAAGGCTGGAGGCAGTGGCGATGTCATGTCTGAGGGCAATGTGTGGTGTGAATATAATGCAGAGAATTCGTAGTTTGGAAGTTAGGAGGAGGTGCGGGATTACCAAAACTGTTGTCCAGAGGGCTGAGGAAGGGTTGTTGAGGTGGTTCGGACATGTAGAGAGAGTGGAGCGAAACAGAGTGACTTCAAGAGTGTATCAGTCTGTAGTGGAAGGAAGGCGGGGTAGGGGTCGGCCTAGGAAAGGTTGGAGGGAGGGGGTAAAGGAGGTTTTGTGTGCGAGGGGCTTGGACTTCCAGCAGGCATGCGTGAGCGTGTTTGATAGGAGTGAATGGAGACAAATGGTTTTTAATACTTGACGTGCTGTTGGAGTGTGAGCAAAGTAACATTTATGAAGGATTTCAGGGAAACCGGCAGGCCGGACTTGAGTCCTGGAGATGGGAAGTACAGTGCCTGCACTCTGAAGGAGGGGTGTTAATGTTGCAGTTTAAAAACTGTAGTGTAAAGCACCCTTCTGGCAAGACAGTGATGGAGTGAATGATGGTGAAAGTTTTTCTTTTTCGGGCCATCCTGCCTTGGTGGGAATCGGCCAGTGTGATAATAAAATAAAAATAGTACGTCTTATGACCCAGGATTTTTGACGTACTAGTACGCCTAAATTCTAATGCCCTCAAATCTAGTGAGAGAAAGCTGGTAGGCCTACATATGAAAGAATGGGTCTAAGTGGTCAGTGTGCGCAGTATAAAAAAAATCCTGCAGCACACAGTGCGTAATGAGAAAAAAAAACTTTGACCGTGTTTTTGGATTAAAACAGCGACTTTGCACTGTATTTTCGTAGGGTATTTATTGTTGTATTCTAGTTTTCTTGGTCTCATTTTATAGAATTGAAGACATATTACAGAAATTGAGATGATTTTGACTGGTTTTACAATGAAAAGTACCTTGAAATTGAGCTCAAAGTAGCAGAGATGTTCGATTTTTACCAAAGTTCAAAAGAAAACAAATCATGTCAAACATCCAATACACATCAACTGGCGAGTCTAATATTCTTTCACAAGTGCGCTGATATTATTTATACCATTTCTACACTAATGCAATAGTCTGCATAACAGTAAATCTTACTTTTTTTTTTTTTTGGTAAGAATAAAAATTCAAAGTGGAAAGCCAAAGAAATATAAGAGGGGCCTGGGGATGTGACTAACGAACAGAGAACTTGTTATTTTAGTGCCAGGAATGTCTTTCTTGTTTATTCTGGACCCTATTCGGAAATTGGTATCTTTTGAAATTTGTGTGAAATTGGCAAAATTGATAAATTCTGACCACTTTATTCGATAGTTGAAATCAGTAAATGGGTGGTTTCTTGCACTCATTCGATAGAAAAAATGGAGTTCTAGTGAAATAGTTATGATTTTTGTCGACTAGTACACTGGAATTGGCTGAAAATAGGGCTCAAATTGAGCAAAATCGCTGATGCGTAAACATCGTCGAGACCGCTAACTTCGAGAGAGCATAATTCCGTAAGTTTTCCATCAAATTTCATACTTTTGGTGTCATTATGATCGGGAAAAGATTCTCTAACTTTTCATAAGAAATTTTTTTTTTTTTTAATTTGGCTGATCCTAAGAACAAGTCTCTGAGAGGACCTGTCGACCCCCAAAGGGTTAAATGGTTGTATGAATTACGGTGTTGTACACAGGCATTTCTTGTATCATCAGACCTTCTTGCATATTGGTGTTCTGAAATACGTGTTTGGAGGTCTCTTGATGTTTTGCCCACGTATAATTTGCTGCAGTCATTACAAGGGATTATGTATACCCCTGCAGAGGATGGAAGCTTGTCCTGTCTATTACTGGTAATGTCCTTGATGGTCGTGCTTGTGGAGGTACAGTGGACCCCCGGTTAACGATATTTTTTCACTCCAGAAGTATGTTCAGGTGCCAGTACTGAGCGAATTTGTTCCCATAAGAAATATTGTGAAGTAGATTAGTCCATTTCAGACCCCAAAACATACACGTATAAACGCACTTACATAAATACACTTACATAACTGGTCACATTTGGAGGTAATCGTTATGCGGGGGTCCACTGTGTATACTTGGAATGAGGTATTGGAAAAGATGTTGGAAACGTGTTTTTCAATGGAGTTCATGGGGAGGACTATGTATCTCTTCTCGGCAGTGTCTTCTCTGGGTGTGTTGAAGATGTTTAATGCCCGTCGTCTGCAGTCTCTGATGAAGTAACGAGGATAGTGAAGTTTGGAAAATACTTGTTCAATTATAGTGCATTCTTCCTCAAGGAACTCATTGCTGCAGATTCTGAGTGCACGCAGGAAAAAGCCTATAATTACACCACGTTTAGTTTTGGTGTCATGGTGAGAGAAGTGGAGAAGATCGTTTTGGTTGGTGGGTTTTCGATAGACTTTAAAACGAAGTTCATGGTCAGCTTTGCAGAGAAGAACATCAAGGAAAGGAAGAGTGTTGTCAACTTCTTCTTCAAGTGTGAACTGTTTCGAGGGCTCAACCTGGTTGAGCTTGTCTTGGAGAGCTTGAACGTTGAAGTGTCTGGGAGTCATGAGGAGAATGTCGTCAACATAACAGAGCCAGGTGACAGACGAAGGAATAATGTTGGAGAAATGCTCGGCTTCCAGATGTTCGCCACTCAGTGCTGTCCTAGCGAACCTATACATGGAACATCTGGAAGCCGAGCATTTCTCCAACATTATTCCTTCGTCTGTCACCTGGCTCCATTATGTTGAAGACATTCTCCTCATAATTCCCAGATGCTTCAACGTTCAAGCTCTCCAAGACAAGCTCAACCAGGTCGAGCCTGGTTGAGCTTTTCTTCATCACTATCCCACATAAGAACATAGGAATGGAGGAACACTGCAGAAGGTCTGCTCACAAACTTATCCAATCTCCCTTCCAAGCTACCCAAGATTTTAGATTCTATAACCCCACTCGGTAGATCATCAGATGCAGCATTCTCCACCTGACCCAGCATTCTGAACCTGACTATAAATACTCGCGTACCTTCCACCCTGGTAGATCTGTTTGTGACTTGAAACAGCCCACTGTGTGGGCAAAACGTTGTCAATAAAGGATCACGTTATACTGCATGTGTGTTTATATTTCCATTTTACTTTTTAATGCCTAGTTCTATTTTTAACTTAATACAAGTATATGTTAGTGTAAACTTATCTGGCATTTATATAAATTTATAAAAGGAAAAAATGGAGTTCTGCTTTCCGGCAGTAGCCCGGAACCTAACCTGTGAATAAGTGGGGTCCTACTGTAGTGTTGTCCGTAATTATCCCGCTGTAAGGGGGATGAGTATGTTTGTCCATATATGGTCAATTATGGATGCACTCATCTCGGTTAATCTTGTTGGTTTCATAATTGCTGGTATGAGTAGTGTATTGTTCATATTGTTAATGAAGTCAGTAACAGGTTGGTCATCTGTAAGGCCAAGGTTGATGTTGAAGTCTCTTGCTGTAATCAGTGTATCTGTAATCAGTGTTTTTAGTTTATCACTAAAAGCTGGGAAATTAGCATCAGGCATCTTGAATATGGCCCCAACTGCAACAGTTTTTTTTTTTTTTAATTTTTCACAGAGAAGTCTGCGAATAAATATTCACCATACTCATCATTAAAGGATATAGTGAACATTAAAATGGTATAAAATACCGACAGGTTGTTAGGCAAGACACATTTGCAACAGTTAGGTACCTTTATTTCGAAACATTTCGCCTACACAGTAGGCTTCTTCAGTCGAGTACAGAAAAGTTGATAGAAGCAGAAGAGACTTGAAGACGATGTAATCAGTCCATCACCCTTGAAGTTTTGAGGTGGTCAGTCCCTCAGTCTGGAGAAGAGTATTGTTCCATAGTCTGAAACACAATGGTATCTTGGTACAGACCTGAAATCAACTTCGACAACCTCTACTAGTGAGAATGGCTGGATTTGAGAAGGACCTGACCTCCCAACGTCTACGTTCTTACCTCTACTAGTGACCTACGTCTCGCCTCCTGGCGCTATATCACTTCAACTCCATATTGTTTCAGACTATGGAACAAAACTCTTCTCCAGATTGAGGGACTGACCACCTTAAAACTTCAAGGGTGATGGACTGATTACATCGTCTTCAAGTCTCTTCTGCTTCTATCAACTTTTCTGTACTCGACTGAAGAAGCCTACTGTGTAGGCGAAACGTTTCGAAATAAAGATACCTAACTGTTGCATATGTGTCTTACCTAACCAAGGATATAGTGTTGCTACTTGATAGTTCATTAGAATAATAGATGGCAATACCTCCCCCAATTTGTTCTGGCCTGCAGTTGTGGATTGCTGTGCACCCTGGTAGTGTGTAGATGTCTACTGTGTCTTCCTTAACCCCTTGACTGTCGCAACCCCAAATCCTGAGGTGTCTCCTGGTGTCGCAAAAAATTAAAAAAAAAAAAAAATTATATATATATATATATATATATATATATATATATATATATATATATATATATATATATATATATATATATATATATATATATATATATATATAATATATATAATATATATAATATATATAATATATATAATATATATAATATATATATATATATATATATAATATATATAATATATATATATATATATATATATATATATATATATGTAGGTAGTAGGTTGGTAGACAGCAACCACCCAGGGAAGTACTACCGTCCTGCCAGATGACTGTGAAACAAAAACCTGTAACTGTTTTGCATGATGGTAGGATTGCTGGTTTCTTTTTCTGTCTCATAAACATGCTAGATAACAGAGATATCTTGCTACTCCTACTTACACTTTGGTCACACTTCACAGACACACACATGCATATATATATATATATATATATATATATATATATATATATATATATATATATATATATATATATACAGACATCTAGGTTTTTCTCCTTTTTCTAAATAGCTCTTGTTCTTTTTTATTTCTTCTATTGTCCATGGGGAAGTGGAAAAGAATCTTTCCTCCGTAAGCCATGCGTGTCGTATGAGGCGACTAAAATGCCGGGAGCAATGGGCTAGTAACCCCTTCTCCTGTATACATTTACTAAAAAAGAGAAGAAGAAAAACTTTATAAAACTGGGATGCTTAAATGTGCGTGGATGTAGTGCGGATGACAAGAAACAGATGATTGCTGATGTTATGAATGAAAAGAAGTTGGATGTCCTGGCCCTAAGCGAAACAAAGCTGAAGGGGATAGGAGAGTTTCAGTGGGGGGAAATAAATGGGATTAAATCTGGAGTATCTGAGAGAGTTAGAGCAAAGGAAGGGGTAGCAGTAATGTTAAATGATCAGTTATGGAAGGAGAAAAGAGAATATGAATGTGTAAATTCAAGAATTATGGGGATTAAAGTAAAGGTTGGATGCGAGAAGTGGGTCATAATAAGCGTGTATGCACCTGGAGAAGAGAGGAATGCAGAGGAGAGAGAGAGATTTTGGGAGATGTTAAGTGAATGTATAGGAGCCTTTGAACCAAGTGAGAGAGTAATTGTGGTAGGGGACCTGAATGCTAAAGTAGGAGAAACTTTTAGAGAGGGTGTGGTAGGTAAGTTTGGGGTGCCAGGTGTAAATGATAATGGGAGCCCTTTGATTGAACTTTGTATAGAAAGGGGTTTAGTTATAGGTAATACATATTTTAAGAAAAAGAGGATAAATAAGTATACACGATATGATGTAGGGCGAAATGACAGTAGTTTGTTGGATTATGTATTGGTAGATAAAAGACTGTTGAGTAGACTTCAGGATGTACATGTTTATAGAGGGGCCACAGATATATCAGATCACTTTCTAGTTGTAGCTACACTGAGAGTAAAAGGTAGATGGGATACAAGGAGAATAGAAGCATCAGGGAAGAGAGAGGTGAAGGTTTATAAACTAAAAGAGGAGGCAGTTAGGGTAAGATATAAACAGCTATTGGAGGATAGATGGGCTAATGAGAGCATAGGCAATGGGGTCGAAGAGGTATGGGGTAGGTTTAAAAATGTAGTGTTAGAGTGTTCAGCAGAAGTTTGTGGTTACAGGAAAGTGGGTGCAGGAGGGAAGAGGAGCGATTGGTGGAATGATGATGTAAAGAGAGTAGTAAAGGAGAAAAAGTTAGCATATGAGAAGTTTTTACAAAGTAGAAGTGATGCAAGGAGGGAAGAGTATATGGAGAAAAAGAGAGAGGTTAAGAGAGTGGTGAAGCAATGTAAAAAGAGAGCAAATGAGAGAGTGGGTGAGATGTTATCAACAAATTTTGTTGAAAATAAGAAAAAGTTTTGGAGTGAGATTAACAAGTTAAGAAAGCCTAGAGAACAAATGGATTTGTCAGTTAAAAATAGGAGAGGAGAGTTATTAAATGGAGAGTTAGAGGTATTGGGAAGATGGAGGGAATATTTTGAGGAATTGTTAAATGTTGATGAAGATAGGGAAGCTGTGATTTCGTGTATAGGGCAAGGAGGAATAACATCTTGTAGGAGTGAGGAAGAGCCAGTTGTGAGTGTGGGGGAAGTTCGTGAGGCAGTAGGTAAAATGAAAGGGGGTAAGGCAGCCGGGATTGATGGGATAAAGATAGAAATGTTAAAAGCAGGTGGGGATATAGTTTTGGAGTGGTTGGTGCAATTATTTAATAAATGTATGGAAGAGGGTAAGGTACCTAGTGATTTCAGAGAGCATGCATAGTTCCTTTGTATAAAGGCAAAGGGGATAAAAGAGAGTGCAAAAATTATAGGGGGATAAGTCTGTTGAGTGTACCTGGTAAAGTGTATGGTAGAGTTATAATTGAAAGAATTAAGAGTAAGACGGAGAATAGGATAGCAGATGAACAAGGAGGCTTTAGGAAAGGTAGGGGGTGTGTGGACCAGGTGTTTACAGTGAAACATATAAGTGAACAGTATTTAGATAAGGCTAAAGAGGTCTTTGTGGCATTTATGGATTTGGAAAAGGCGTATGACAGGGTGGATAGGGGGGCAATGTGGCAGATGTTGCAAGTGTATGGTGTAGGAGGTAGGTTACTGAAAGCAGTGAAGAGTTTTTACGAGGATAGTGAGGCTCAAGTTAGAGTATGTAGGAAAGAGGGAAATTTTTTCCCAGTAAAAGTAGGCCTTAGACAAGGATGTGTGATGTCACCGTGGTTGTTTAATATATTTATAGATGGGGTTGTAAGAGAAGTAAATGCGAGGGTCTTGGCAAGAGGCGTGGAGTTAAAAGATAAAGAATCACACACAAAGTGGGAGTTGTCACAGCTGCTCTTTGCTGATGACACTGTGCTTTTGGGAGATTCTGAAGAGAAGCTGCAGAGATTGGTGGATGAATTTGGTAGGGTGTGCAAAAGAAGAAAATTAAAGGTGAATACAGGAAAGAGTAAGGTTATGAGGATAACAAAAAGATTAGGTGATGAAAGATTGAATATCAGATTGGAGGGAGAGAGTATGGAGGAGGTGAAAGTATTCAGATATTTGGGAGTGGACGTGTCAGCGGATGGGTCTATGAAAGATGAGGTGAATCATAGAATTGATGAGGGAAAAAGAGTGAGTGGTGCACTTAGGAGTCTGTGGAGACAAAGAACTTTGTCCTTGGAGGCAAAGAGGGGAATGTATGAGAGTATAGTTTTACCAACGCTCTTATATGGGTGTGAAGCGTGGGTGATGAATGTTGCAGCGAGGAGAAGGCTGGAGGCAGTGGAGATGTCATGTCTGAGGGCAATGTGTGGTGTGAATATAATGCAGAGAATTCGTAGTTTGGAAGTTAGGAGGAGGTGCGGGATTACCAAAACTGTTGTCCAGAGGGCTGAGGAAGGGTTGTTGAGGTGGTTCGGACATGTAGAGAGAATGGAGCGAAACAGAATGACTTCAAGAGTGTATCAGTCTGTAGTGGAAGGAAGGCGGGGTAGGGGTCGGCCTAGGAAGGGTTGGAGGGAGGGGGTAAAGGAGGTTTTGTGTGCGAGGGGCTTGGACTTCCAGCAGGCATGCGTGAGCGTATTTGATAGGAGTGAATGGAGACAAATGGTTTTTAATACTTGACATGCTGTTGGAGTGTGAGCAAAGTAACATTTATGAAGGGATTCAGGGAAACCGGCAGGCCGGACTTGAGTCCTGGAGATGGGAAGTACAGTGCCTGCACTCTGAAGGAGGGGTGTTAATGTTGCAGTTTAAAAACTGTAGTGTAAAGCACCCTTCTGGCAAGACAGTGATGGAGTGAATGATGGTGAAAGTTTTTCTTTTTCGGGCCACCCTGCCTTGGTGGGAATCGGCCAGTGTGATAATAAAATAATAAAATATATAATATATATATATAATATGTATTATATATATAATATATATATATATTATTTATATATATATATACATATATATACATATATATATATTCTTATGAAATGATAGAGAATCTTTTCCCGATGGTAATGTCACCAAAAGTTCGAAATTTGATGGAAAACTTGTGGGATTACGCTCTCGCGAAGTTAGTGACCTCGGCGATATTAACAAATCGGCGATTTCCCCCATTTGAGCCCTATTTTCGGCTAATTCCATTGTTCCAGTCGACTAAACTCATAACTATTTCTTTAGAACTCCTTGAGCCCTATTTTCGGCTAATTCCATTGTTCCAGTCGACCAAACTCATAACTATTTCTTTAGAACTCCATTTGTTCTATCGATTGAGTACAAGAAACTGCCCATTTACCGATTTCAACTACCCAATAAAGTGGTCAGAAATTGGCAATTTGGCCAATTTCACAAAAATTTAAAAAATGACAATTTCAAAATAGGGTCCAGAATGAACAATGCAGACATTCCTGGCTCTAAAATAACATTTTCTTTGTTCATCAGTCACGTCTCCAGGCCCCTCTGATATTACTCTTACTTTCCATTTTGAATTTTTATTCAAACAAAAAATAGAAGATTTACTGTTATGCAGACTACCGCAATATTGTAATTATTGTATAAATAATGTCAACCCATTTATGACTACATATTTGAATGGCTACTTGGACATTTATTGGACAATGACATCATTTGTTTCCTTTTGAACATCGGCAAAAATCAAACATTTCAAGGTTCATTTCAAGATTCTTTTCATAGTAAAACCAATCAAAATCACCTCTCTTTCTATAATGTGTTTTCCATTCTATCAAATGAGACCAAGAAAATGAGAATACAACCATAAATACTATACGAAAATAGACCACAAAATCGGTGTTTTAATAAAAAAAAAACGGTCAGAGCTTTTTTTTTATTATGCACTGCGTGCTGCAGGATTTTTTTTATATGGTACACACTGACCACACAGACCCATTCTCTCACATGTGGGCCTACCAGCTTTCTCCTGCTTAACCCGTAAACGGTCCAAACGTATATATACGTTTTTTCAACATTTGAAAGCATGTAAATATGTAGATGATCTTTTTGTTTTTTTACATTTGAAAATGTGTAAAAAAACTTTGATCTACTTTTTTTTTTGTTACATTTGAAAATATGTAAAAAAAACGTAGATCTACTTTTGTAGCACTACACATGTGAATGTAGATCTGCTTGGACCGTTTACGGGTTAATCTGAAGCTGCTAGAATTTATGAGTACAGTGGACCCCCGGTATACAATATTAATCCATTCCTGAAAGCTCATCGTATGCCAAAATTACTGGAAGGCAAATTAATTTTCCCCATAAGAAATAATGGAAATCAAATTAATCCGTGCAAGACACCCAAAAGTACTATGAAAAAAAAGTTTTACCACATGAAATATTAAGTTTAATGCACACAAACTGAAGAAAACATGCACAGTTAGTAGTACTCTACTAACAATAGAATACATGACCCTTACCTTTAATGAAGATCTGGTGATGATTGATGGGATGGGAGGAGGGGAGAGTGTCGAAGTTGTTAATGTTTAGAAGAGGAATCCCCTTTCATTAGAACTTGAGGTAGCAAGTCCTTTTCCGGGGTTACTTCCCTAGGACCAGCTTGAGAGTCAGTGGACCTCTGTTGCACAACAAATCTGTCCAAAGAGGTCTGTACCTCCCGTTCCTTTAAGATTTGTCTAAAATGGGCCACAACATTGTCATTGTAATAGTCACCAGCACGGCTTGCAATAGCTGTGTTAGGGTGATTTTCATCCATAAAGGTTTGCAGTTCAACCCACTTTGCACACATTTCTTTAATTTTTGAAGTAGGCACAATGGATTCCACAATTGGCATAGGCTTCTGAGGGTTAGCCCCAAAACCTTCAAAATCTTTCTTAATTTCCATACTAATTCTCACCCTTTTTACCACATGGTTGGCACTAGAAGCTTTCTTGTTCATATTGGTCTCACAGGCCATAAAAGTCACTTGAAAAAATAAATAAAAAAAATAATAGAAAATACCAAAAAAACTAAATAAGCTAAAACCGGGTGACCGGCAGTCGGCAGTGTTACCATATGCCGGTCATTTTCTGTCAACTTCACGCCTCCATATCTTGGCAAGAATTGATGGTAAAATTTTTTTGTTTAGCCTATAAGATTTAAAAAAAAAACTAAAGAAAAAATAATAATTGTTTTTTATTTTTTGAAAATTTTTCGACCCTGAGAACAAGTCTGGGAGAGGGCCTGTCGACTCTGAAAGGGTTAAATGATAATGAACTGCAGTAGGGTGATAAGTGGTAATGTTAATATCTGTAAAAAGGGGGTGATTGAACAATTATGGTGAATGTGTATAGTGTTCTAGAAGATTGTAAAACCTAATAAACATACATTGAAATAGTAATACATAGTAAAATATAATGAACTATTAAAACTATGTACAGTAGGGCCCCGCTTTACGGCGTTTTGCCTTACAGCGCTCCGCTAATACGGCGATGTCAAATTACGATGTCAAATTATGACCAAAATTTGCAATACGGCAAGTGGTCTTTCAAATACGGTGCGCCCCACCCGATTTGTTTACATTCCCTGTGACCACATCTATTATGTCAAGAAACTTTCCAAAATTTCAAGTGTTTTAAAGTTACTGCGTATTTTATATGTACTCTGATAATTATACTTTTGTGTACCTGTACCTAAATATACTTACACACTGTGCTGGTGTGCAGATACACATTAAAACCGCTAAGAGTCTCTCTGCTTATGACGCCAATACTACGTAATAATAATCACTCTTGGGCACACTAAATGTCTTATTTTACATTAATATAGGCATTTTCATTAATCCATCTATGCTATTTTCCTCAAAATTACATATGAAACCCGTTACATAGCATATAAACATGATACATACACTCAGAATAAAAATTGACGTAAATATGAGATTTGTTTACAAAGCAGCTGTGTAGGTAGTGTCGGAAGAATTACGTTTTCTCTAGTCAAACTGGGGGATAACTGCAGAAAAAATATTCTTTTCGTATGCCTTCACTCTATGTATAACAATTCACGACCCTTGTGGGTTTAGTGCTTTTTATTATGATAATAATAACAATAATAATAATAGTATCCTCATTCAATCTAAAAAATGTTGTGTTGCTGTTTGTTTATTATGTACTAACTTGTACAACTTTTACACAATGTAAGAGTATTTGTATTGTGAGGTAATTATTATTATGTAATAAAAAAATATTGAGGTAAATGTTTTACAAACTCTTACAAACGTACGTGAATGAACTAAAAGTAGACACACATTAATACGCATTTATTCCGCCTGACCAAGTGATCGTCCACTACCTGTTCAGTTTGTGTTCTTACATCGTCTCAACTCTGTATCTCGTTCTCTCTCTCGTTTACTCTTTCGTTAACTGGTTGGCTCTCATTGACGATGGCATCTAAGGTTAGATGTGATAAAAAGAGGAGTCGTAAGCCTCTTGCTTTAAGTGCCAAGTTAGATGATGGTGTGCCATTCTGGTTTCATTCAATAAACACCCTGCCACTCACTTCTCACATATTAATACAGTGGACCCCCGACATTCAATGGCATCGACATTCGATAAATCCGACATTCTATTTCGTTAGCACACTCACCCCTTTTGCAGCATCAGCTTCCTTGATTTCTTCTTTCTTTGCCAGGATGGAACTGATTGTTGGTGAAGATTTCCCGTACATCCTGGCAAGATCGACCACACGTACTCCAGAAAACAACAGATTATTACGATATGTTTCATATGAATGTGCAGGGTAATGTTCACTAACCGAGAAACAATGCCACACTGACTCAGAATGCATGTGTGGGAGGCTTTGTGTGCGTGCGGCAGGCAGACACATTTGGCACAGCAGACAAAATTTGAGGTGAGGAACAAATACATACAATATTTTGACGAAAAAAGCCATCGATAACCAAAATAGACGAAAACGGAGGTAAACAAAAACCGAGGTTCCACTGTATTGGATGTTTGTAGTTCCTTAATCTCCTGGATATCATTGGAGGTTTTAAGTTCCTGCATTTCCCAGGTTAACATAATGATTCTTTTATTCTGGATGCTAACAAGTTTAGCTATTTCTAGGTCAGTAATGTTCGTATTATCAAATCCATGAAAGGAATTATCTTGGATGTTTGTGGTGGTAGCCATGTTTGTTGTTGTTTGGCGAGTGTTGTGGTGGTGGGTGGTGAGGGTTGTGCCCTTCTGGCTGGCGGTAGATGTTTTACTTGTAGTAATGCTTCTCTCACCTTTGATGTTGTGAGTCCTTGGTTGGTTACTGTATCTTCTTTTGTTGCCTTGACTCCTGGCCATTGGCAGTGGTTTCAGATGAATTTCAGAAGAATGGGTCTATGCAGTAAGACCCATTTTTTTTTTTTTTGTGCACCACACAAAAAAAAAACCTGAAGCACACAGTGCATGAGAAAAAATAAACTGCGACTGTGTTTTTTGGTTTAAAACAGCGACCTGGCAATGTATTTTTGTATGACTCATGGTTGTATTCACGTTTTTTTGGTCTCATTTGGCAGAATGGAAGATATATTACAGAAATAGAGATGATTTTGGTCAGTTTCAGGACTGAAAGTAGCTTGAAATTGAGCTCAAAGTAGCAGAAATGTTCGATTTTTGCCTATATTCCAGAGTACACAAATAACATCACCTGACCAATATGCGTCCAACTGGCCACTCTAATATGCATTTAGGAATCCACTGACATTATTTATACAATTATTATAATAATTTGGAAGTCTGCATAACAGTAAATCTATTTTTTGTGTGAAAAAAAATTCAAAATGGAAAGCAAGCTTAATATAAAAGGAGCCTGGGGACATGACTAATGAACAGAGAAAAATTTTCAGTGCCAGGAATGTCTACATTAGTTTATTCTGGACCCTATTTTCATATTGGCAATTGTTGAATTTTTCATGAAAGTGGCCAAATTACCTATTTCTGATCATTTTATTGGGTAGTTGAAATAGGATAACTGAAACCAGGGGTACCAGACCTGGGGTGAACCCTGGATAACTGAAACCAGAGATACCAGACCAGCGGACACGGGAGTCTTACTCTAACAGCAACCACACTAACTACAAACACCTAGTTAATTCCTAGTTAACACCTAATTCCCGTTGACACCAAGAAAACAGTTGTCGACACCTAATTAATTCCTACTTAACATCTAGTTAATGTCTAGTTTAAATACGTGTTGAAATCTATTCAACACCTACTTAATTTCTACTTAACACCTAATTAATATCTAATGTCTAGTTAACGTCTAGTTAACACCTTTTAATCCGTTGACACCTACTTAACAGCTAATTAATATCTAGCTAATTCCTAGTAACACCTGGTTAAAACTTATTTTTCTATTTAAACTGCCTTATAATACCTATCGTTAGAATCACTAGTCAAAATATTTTAGCTGCCAAGATCACAGGTCAAAATAACTACCAAGATCACCAGTCAAAATAAATACCAAGATCACCAGACAAAATAGCTGCCAGTATCACCAGTCAAAATAACTGCTAGGGTAACCAGCCAAAATAACTGCGAGGATCACCAATCAAAATAACTGCGAGGATCACGTCAAAATAGCTGCCAGAGTCACCAGTCAAAAAAATCGCAGGATCAGTTAAAATAACTGCAAGGATAAGTCAAAATAACTGCAAGGATAAGTCAAAATAACTGCAAGGATGTCAAAATAACTGCTAGGATCACCAGTCAATAACTGCTAGGATCACCAGTCAAAATAACTGCCAGGATCACCAGTCAAAATAACTGCCAGGATCACCAGTCAAAATAATTGTCAGGGTCACCAGTCAAAATAGAAAAAAACTGCCAGGATCACCAGTCAAAATAACTGGCAGGATCACCAGTCAAAATAAGTGCCAGGATCACCATTCAAAATATGAAATAACTGGCAGGATCACCAGTCAAAATAACTGGCAGGATCACCAGTCAAAATAATTGTCAGGGTCACCAGTCAAAATAGAAAAAAACTGCCAGGATCACCAGTCAAAATAACTGCCAGGATCACCAGTCAAAATAACTGCCAGGATCACCAGTCAAAATAATTGTCAGGGTCACCAGTCAAAATAGAAAAAAACTGCCAGGATCACCAGTCAAAATAACTGGCAGGATCACCAGTCAAAATAAGTGCCAGGATCACCATTCAAAATATGAAATAACTGGCAGGATCACCAGTCAAAATAACTGGCAGGATCACCAGTCAAAATAAGTGCCAGGATCACCAGTCAAAATATGAAATAACTGGCAGGATCACCAGTCAAAATAACTGGCAGGATCAGTCAAAATAACTGCAAGGATAAGTCAAAATAACTGCTAGGATCACCAGTCAATAACTGCTAGGATCACCAGTCAAAATAACTGGCAGGATCACCAGTCAAAATAAGTGCCAGGATCACCAGTCAAAATAACTGGCAGGATAACCAGTCAAAATATGAAATAACTGGCAGGATAACCAGTCAAAATATGAAATAACTGGCAGGATCACCAGTCAAAATAACTGCCAGGATCACCAGTCAAAATAAATGGCAGGATCACCAGTCAAAATAAGTGGCAGGATCACCAGTCAAAATAAGTGGCAGGATCACCATTCAAAATATGAAATAAGTGGCAGGATCACCAGTCAAAATATGAAATAAGTGGTAGTGTGAGAGAGGTGAGAGTTTTCCTGGTCTCCGGCAGCCCAGGAGTACCGCAGCGCTGCCAACCTTACAATATTACTCTTATAAACACGTACTTTTTTATTTATTTATTTATTTATTAATTAATTTGAACATGATACAAAGGAATGTACAAAGGAATACAGTTATTACAGTGCAACATGCCAAAGCCCCTTGTATGTGAGCATTATGGGCAGGCTTAAAATTAACTTAAGATTTACTAAGCAATGATATATTCAGTGGTAAAACATTATTGTAAACAGATAACAAGCACAAATGAGTATTACAAAAACAATAATGATACAATACTACAATAATGAGATACATATATGAGATACAATTATTCAGTATTTATTAAGTTGTGGATGAGTAAGTGATTTTTGAGAAGAGACTTGAATTTATAAACAGTGTTTCTTTTATATTCACAGGTAATGAATTCCAGATTTTAGGGCCTTTTATGTGCATTGAGTTTTTACATAGCGTGAGATGGACACGAGGAACATCAGAGAGTGATCTGTGTCTTGTGTTATGGTCATGTGTTCTGTTGAGGTTAGAGGTCTTGTTTGCACTCTACTCTCGTACAATTTTTTTTTTTATTCGCCGGTATTCTCCCGGCCCGGGTCTTTTCCAAGTAGTGGTGACCCGGCCTTGGCTCCCTATCTAGGGAGTGTCTCGAGACTTAAGTCTCCCATGGGAGGAGGTACAAGTACCTCCTCATCTTTGGGACCAAGTGTCCCCAGGCCTAGCCACAGTCCCTGCCCTCACGGAGCTCGTAGGGAGAAGCTAGGCCTCTGGTCTGCCATCTGCCCCGCCCCAAAGGGGCTCGTGGGGATGGCAGTCTTATGAGCTGCAGGTGGTAGCAAGCTCAGGCCTTCTCTCGTACCATCTTCACCACCACAACTTAACTCAACATTCATCAAAAATACCTAAGTTCCCCCGAAACAAGAAAACCACAGGACATGTCACTGCTATAATAAACACTTTATTTAACCACATTTGCTTCACCTCTACCTATTTCTCCTCACTTAAAATTCCATAATATTCATACATATGCCCTATATGCCCTGTATACCCGTTTAAAATAGGTAAGAGTCACTAAAACTGTATATAATGAGGCCGGCAGCAGAACCATGAATCATCAAGCCTCAGGCAGCAGCCTCCACCAAGGTTGCCAACACTCGCCACAACAAACTAAATTGTTGCATAAAACCACCACTAATAATCATTACGGCAAACTCTTAAGGGTTATACAGGGTCCTGGGGAAGAACAGGAAGCCAGGGTTGATCCGAGGAGTGGGAGGATTGCTCCAATTCCTTCGATCAAGAGCTTTTTAGTGTAAACAATATCTTAATACATCACCTCAGGTCAACGACCATAAAGGATTCCAGTTAACCTCTTTTATTATTATTATTATTAGTAGTAGTAGTAGTAGTAGTAGTTGTAGTAGTAGTAGTAGTAGTAGTAGTATTACTAACATTGTTACAGTTACTAATATTATTATTATTATATTACAGTACCTAAACGGATTTACACGTACATAAGCAACGTCATAAGACGCACATAGCTGTACTTATATACGTATATTTTACCTGAACACACACACGCACGAGCACACACACACACACACACACACACACACACACACACACACACACACACACACACACACACACACACACACACGTACATTGTACTTACAAACGAACACACGCGATTAATAATACAAATATGGTTGTACTTATGTATACGTTTGAGTTCCCCCTCCCTCTCCCCCCCTCTCTCCCGCCCTCTCTCTCTCTCTCTCTCTCCCTCTCTGGGAAGACTGCATATTCTTGGACTGTAAGAAGGCTTTCCATACAGTACGACTCAATAGACCGGGTTGAAAAGATAGAAGAGCAAGCAGGAATAGCAGGGAGAGTACTGCAATGGATCAGAGAATACCTCCTGACAGGAAGGAAACAACGTGTGTTGGTACTTGACGAGGTGTCAGAGTGGGTACATGTGTTGACTGGGGTTCCACAAGGGTCAGTCCTAGGTCCAGTGCTGTTTCTAGTAAACGTGAATGACGTGACAGAAGGGTTAGACTCACAGGTGTCACTGTCTGTACACGATGTGAAGCTGATGAGAAGAATAAAAGTGGTCAAGGATCAAGAAAGCCTACAAGGATATCTGGACAGGCTTCAAGCCTGGTCTGACAAATGGCTCCTTGAGTTTAACCCCACCAAGTGCAAAGTCATAAAGTTTGAGGAAGGACAAAGAAGACCGCAGACGGAGCAGAGCCTAGGAGGTGAGAGGTATGACCTACGAGGAGAGGTTAAGGGAATTCAACCGAACAACAGGAGGTATACCTGGAGTTACCTGGAGAGAGTTCCGGGGGTCAACGCCCCCGCGGCCCGGTCTGTGACCAGGCCTCCTGGTGGATCAGAGCCTGATCAACCAGGCTGTTACTGCTGGCTGCACGCAAACCAACGTACGAGCCACAGCCCGGCTGATCAGGAACCGACTTTAGGTGCTTGTCCAGTGCCAGCTTGAAGACTGCCAGGGGTCTGTTGGTAATCCCCCTTATGTATGCTGGGAGGCAGTTGAACAGTCTCGGGCCCCTGACACTTATTGTATGGTCTCTTAACGTGCTAGTGACACCCCTGCTTTTCACTGGGGGGATGTTGCATCGTCTGCCAAGTCTTTTGCTTTCGTAGTGAGTGATTTTCGTGTGCAAGTTCGGTACTAGTCCCTCTAGGATTTTCCAGGTGTATATAATCATGTATCTCTCCCGCCTGCGTTCCAGGGAATACAGGTTCAGTAATCTCAAGCGCTCCCAGTAATTGAGGTGTTTTATCTCCGTTATGCGCGCCGTGAAGGTTCTCTGTACATTTTCTAGGTCAGCAATTTCACCTGCCTTGAAAGGTGCTGTTAGTGTGCAGCAATATTCCAGCCTAGATAGAACAAGTGACCTGAAGAGTGTCATCATGGGCTTGGCATCCCTCGTTTTGAAGGTTCTCATTATCCATCCTGTCATTTTTCTAGCAGATGCGATCGATACAATGTTATGGTCCTTGAAGGTGAGATCCTCCGACATGATCACTCCCAGGTCTTTGACGTAGGTGTTTCGCTCTATTTTGTGGCCAGAATTTGTTTTGTACTCTGGTGAAGATTTAATTTCCTCGTGTTTACCATATCTGAGTAATTGAAATTTCTCATCGTTGAACTTCATATTGTTTTCTGCAGCCCACTGAAAGATTTGGTTGATGTCCGCCTGGGACAAAAAATACTGAGAGGAATTGACAAGATGGATAGGAATAGAATGTCTCTGAGATGTGACACAGCAATATGGAGGTCATAACTGGAAGCTGAAAACTCAGTTAAGTCACAGGGATGTTAGAAAGTATTTCATCAGTCATGAAGCTGTCAGGAAGTGGAACAATCTGGAGAGAGTAGTGGAAGCAGGATCCATACACAGCTTTAAGAAGAGATACGATCAAGCTCATTGAGCAGGGAGTGAACCTAGCAGCGACCAGTAAAGAGGTGGGGCCAGGAGCTATAAGTCGACCCCTGCAACAACTAGGTACTACACACACACACACACACACACACACACACACACACACACACACACACACACACGGAGACAGACTTCCATAATAACTGCCACAAGACGGAGACTCGTACATACAAAAACTGAGCACATTGTGTCAACCATGGTGACTGTTGCTATATATGTATACTTGAGGAAGTCAATGGTGACTTGACATATATGTATACTTACATATACAAGACTGTTCAACAGCCTCCCATCAAGCATAAGGGGAATTACCAATAAACCCCTGGCTGCCTTCAAGAGAGAGCTGGACAGATACCTAAAATCAGTGCCGGATCAGCCGGACTGTGGCTCGTACGTTGGACTGCGTGCGGCCAGCAGTAACAGCCTGGTTGAGCAGGCCCTGATCCACCGGGAGGCCTGGTCGTGGACCGGGCCGAGGGGCGTTGATCCCCGGAATAACCTCCAGGTAGACTCCAGGTAACGGTGACTGCTGCCATCCATATATGTATACTTGAGGTCAGTGGTCAGTCGTCACGTGAGGTCACAGGCCCTGAGCTGCTTTGGGGATTAGTGTGGACGGTTACAAAGCCATGGCTTGCTTTTGCAGTTTTAAAATTTGAGGTTGGAGAGTTGAAGGAGGAAGTCTTGCTTCTCCAGGAGGAAATTAGGAGGCTGAAGGTTCACCTCAATGGGTTTGGGAGTGGGTGTACGGTGGCTGGAATAGTGGAGGGGAATAAGGCTACCAGCAGGAAGGTGCAGTCCAGCACCTGCTACAAGTGGCAAGTGGTTCCCAGTAATGGGAAAACCATCAAAATAAGGAAAGTTAAGAGAGAAGATTTGAAGGTAGGAAAATCGCTTCTCTGTTCTTCAGGATTAGTGTACTTCAGTGGTCAGTGAAGGTAAAGGTACTACTTCCTTTGCAAATAGAGGTAAGCCAATACTTGTGGTTGGTAACTCACAGGTAAGATATATGGACCGTGCTTTCTGTAATAGGAGTAAGAAGGTAAGATATAGTGTGTGCTTCCCTGGAGCTGGTGTTAGTGACCTAGTCAACAGGCTGGATAATATCATGTTAGGTAATGGGAACAAGCCTATTATCTGTCTCAGTGCTGGTGGAAATGATATTGGGAAGGGTAGGAGAGAAGAGCTGCTAGATAAGTACAGGTCAGCTATAGATTTAATTAAGCATAAGGAAGGGATCCCAATCATATGTAGCATCTTGCCTAGAAGGGGAGTGGGCAATGAATGGTTGTCTAGGGCAATTGGTGTAAATTGCTGGCTAGACAGATACTGCAAGGAACTTGCAATCCCATTCATTGACAACTGGAACAACTTTTATGGCAAACATGATATGTATGCAAGGGATGGGGTACATCTCTCTGGGGCTGGGGTGGTAGCTCTTGCAAACTCGATCGAGAGGGCCTTTGCTGAAATGCTTAGGATTTTAAACTAATAGAAAATAGAGGGATGGGTGTGTGTGGGAAACAGACAGGTAGCAACACTAGGGTTGAAAACGGTAAATGTATAAAAGACATTCATCATGAAGTTATAAATAAAGACAATAGATCAGGTCAGCAAACAAAGGGAGACAGCAGAGGGCAGCAAGGGACTAGCTCCCTTAAGGTTTACTATACTAATAGCAGGAGTGTAAGAAATAAGATAGATGAACTAAGATTAATTGCAAGTGCAGGAAACATAGATATTATTGCTGTAACAGAGACCTGGCTCAATCTGAAAGATAGAGAGATGCCTTCCAAATGTCACATACAAGGCTATAAATTATTCCACACTGACAGGGTCAACAGGAAGGGTGGTGGAGTAGCGATGTATGTCAGAGACAATTTAAATTGTTGTGTTAGACAAAATACAAAATTAGAAGCATTAGCCACTGAATCTGTTTGGTTACAGTTTCTCGAGGGTAGTGAAAAACTAATTTTGGGTGTGATTTACAGGGCCCCAAATCTTGATAGGGAGTACAGTAAACTTCTATAGGACGAAATTCGTAAGGCATCTACATACGAAAATGTTGTGCTAATGGGAGATTTCAACTATAGACAGATTGACTGGAGCAATTTGACAAGGAATTTAGAGTCAACTGACTTTCTTGATACAATTCAGGATTTTTTTAAAAGTTTGTGACAGAACCAACTAGAGGAAATAAGCTTCTTGACTTGGTTCTTGCCAGCAGGAAAATGCTAATTAATAATATTGAGGTTAATGATAAGCTTGGGGAAAGTGATCACAAATCACTCAGTTTTAATATATCATGGAATTCTCCTCATAATGGCAATCAAGTCTCTGTCCCTGACTTCTGCTTGGTTGATTTCATAGGACTGAAAAATTACTTGGGTGGGCTGAACTGGAGTGACCTATGGGTCAGGTACGTGGTGATGATTGTCGATATGACGTTTTCCAGGGCATAGTTCTAGCTGCTCAGACAACTTATCTTCCAAATAGGGAAATCAGATCAAACAAAAATGATCCTAAATGGATGAACAATAGATTAAAACATCTCACTGGTCAAAAGAGAGGCATATATAGGCAAATCAAAAGAGGAGATGGGCAATTAAGAAATAAATATATTCAGTTAAAGATAGAAATATAAAAGGGAATAAGAAAAGCAAAAAGAGATTATGAGGTTAAAGTTGCAAGAGAATTGAAGACTAAACCAAAAGGATTCTTTCAGGTATACAGAAGTAAGATCAGGGACAAGATAGGCCCACTCAAAAGTTCCTCGGGTCAGCTCACTGACAGTGATAAGGAAATGTGTAGAATTTTTAAAACATACTTCCTCAGAAAAACCATACCCCCGGCCGGGATTGAACCCGCGGTCATAGAGTCTCAAAACTCCAGCCCGTCGCGCTAGCCACTAGACCAGCTAGCCACAATAAGATTCATCCAACTAGGTATATTTCTACACCATAGGAAAGTTAGCACAGGCACCTCTGTGACCACAAATGCAAGTTTTTACAGACGAATCTCCAGCTAGCGTGGCCGTGACGAACTCTAGCTCAAGTCCCTTCACTGCCGTAAACAGTGAAGGGACTTGAGCTAGAGTTCGTCACGGCCACGCTAGCTGGAGATTCGTCTGTAAAAACTTGCATTTGTGGTCACAGAGGTGCCTGTGCTAACTTTCCTATGGTGTAGAAATATACCTAGTTGGATGAATCTTATTGTGGCTAGCTGGTCTAGTGGCTAGCGCGACGGGCTGGAGTTTTGAGACTCTATGACCGCGGGTTCAATCCCGGCCGGGGGTATGGTTTATTTGCAATCGTGTCATTACGATTTCTTAAGTCATACTTCCTCAGTTTTTACATAGAAAGATACTAGCGATATTTCAGAAATAATAAATTTTGTATTACAGGATGATAATAAACTGTGCACGATTACGGTCACAAGTGACATGGTCCTTAGGCAAATAGATAAATTAAAACCTAACAAATCCCCAGGCCCTGATGAACTGTATGCAAGGGTTCTAAATGAATGTAAAGAGGAGCTTAGCACACCTTTGGCTAATCTTTTCAACATATCACTACAAACTGGCATGGTGCCAGATAAGTGGAAAATGGCAAATGTGATACCTATTTTCAAAATAGGTGACAGGTCCTTAGCTTCGAACTATAGACCAATAAGCCTAACCTCCATAGTGAGAAAATTTATGATATCAATAATTGCCAAGGCAGTTCATAGCCATCTTGAAAAGCATAAATTAATCAACGAATCTCAGCATGGTTTTACAAAGGGGCGTTCCTGCCTTACGAATTTATTAACTTTTTTTCACTAAGGAATCTGAGGAGGCAGATTATGGTAATTAATATGATATTGTGTATATGGACTTCAGTAAGGCTTTTGACAGGGTCCCACATCAGAGACTATTGAGGAAAATTAAGGCACATGGAATAGGAGGAGAAATTTTTTCCTGGATAAAGGCTAACAGAATCCTTGGCTTCATATCAAGAAGCATAAATAATAGGAGTCCTCAGGTTGTTCTTCAACTCTATATATCCTTGATTAGGCCTCATTTAGATTATGCTGCACAGTTTTGGTCACCGTATTACAGAAAGGACATTAATGCTCTGGAAAACGTACAAAGGAGGATGACAAAGTTGATCCCATGTATCAGAAATCTTTCCTACGAGGATAGACTGAGGGCCCTGACTCTGCACTCTCTAGAAAGGCGTAGAACTAGGGGGGATATGATTGAGGTGTATAAATGGAAGACAGGAATAAATAAAGGGGATGTAAATAGCGTGCTGAAAATATCTAGCCTAGACAGGACTCGCAGCAATGGTTTTAAGTTGGAAAAATTCAGATTCAGGAAGGATATAAGACAGCATTCGTTTGATAATACAGTTGTGGATGAGTGGAACAAACTCCCGAGTACAGTTATAGAGGCTAAAACGTTGTGTAATTTTAAAAATAAGTTAGATAAATACATGAGTGGGTGTGGGTGGGTTTGAGTTGGACCTGATTAGCTTGTGCTACTAGGTCAGTTGCCGTGTTCCTTCCTTAGGTGAATGTGACCTGACCTGACTAGGTTGGGGCATTGGCTTAAGCCGGTAGGAGACTTGGACCTGCCTCGCATGGGCCAGTAGGCCTGCTGCAGTGTTCCTTCTTTATGTTCTTATGTGACTGCTGCCATATATGTATATTTGAGGGAGACAATGGTGACTTGCGATATATGTATACCTGTGGGAGACAATGGTGACTGTTGCCATATATGTATACTTGAGGGAGATATAACTTTACCTTCTAAGTGTCGAGAGTTTATTTACTTTCTGAGCCCGGCCATGGGCCAGGCTCGTCTGGTGCTTGCCTGGTCAACCAGGCTGTTGCTGCTGGAGGCCCACTACCCCTCATGTCCATCACAGCCTGGTTGATCTGGCACCTGGTGAAGATACGTGTCCCGTTTCCTCTTGAAGGCTTCTACACTTGTCCCAGCCGTGTTTCTGATATCTTTTGGTAAGATGTTGAATAGTCTGGGACCCCGCATGTTAATACAGTGTTCCTTTATTGTCCCCACCGCACCCCTACTCCTCACTGGGTTTATTTTACACTTCCTTTCACATCCCTCACTCCAGTATGTTATGGCGGTGTGCAGATTTGGGACCAGGCCCTCGAGTACTTTCCAGGAATATATTATCATGTATCTCTCTCTCCTCCGCTCCAATGAGTACATGTTCAAAACTTGAAGGCGTTCCCAGTAGTTTGAGAGCTTTACTGGCTCATTGTGAGCCGTAAATGGTCTCTGTATTTGTTCCAGCTCCGATATTTCAACTGCTCTGAACGGGGCCGTCAGCACTGAGCAATATTCTAAGTGAGGGAGCACTAGTGATTTGAAGAGTGTCACCATCGGCATTATTTTCCTTGTTACGAAAGTTCTCAATATCCACCTCGTCATCTTCCTGGCTGTCGTGATCTTTGTCTTATGTCTTTAAAAGAAAGGTCAGCTGACATAATTATCCCTAGGTCTTTTACGTGTTCCTTACGTTTTATTTGGTGACCCTCTTGAGTTTTGTATATAGTGTTCCTTTTGAGTTCTTCATTCTTACCATACCTAAGCAGCTGGAACTTACCACTCATCGTCATGTTGTTCTCCACTACCCACTGGAAAACCCTGTTTATGTCTTCCTGTACTTTTTCAGTGTCCTCTACCGTACTGACTTTCATGCTTACTTTAGTGTCATCAGCAAATGATGATACAAAAGTGTGCCGGGTGTTTTTATCTATGTCTGCTATGAGGATGAGAAACAGCAGAGGTGCCAGGACAGTGACTTGGGGCGCTGTTGGTGACTGTTGCCATAAATGTATACTTGAGAGAGACATTGGCAACTGGTGCCATAAATGTATACTTGAGAGACAATGGTAACTGGTGACATATATGTATGCTTGAGGGAGACATAGTGACTGTTATATATGTATAATTGAGGGAGACAGTGACTTGCCATATATGTATAATAGTTACTGAAACTGAATTTGGTGAAAGCTTCTCATAACTGATGTCATGTTGCCTGCGTATACAAGTCTGAACTTCGAATTTGTTGTGATCAGAATTGTCTTTGATACTGTTATATTTCGTACTAGATCATCATTATTAGTAAAAATAAGGTCAAGTGTAATTTTCAGTCCTGTTGGCGCAATTATTTGTTGGTTTAAAGTGAATTTGTTGAAGAGATTTAATAGCTCATTTGTGTGTGAATTTTCATCTGAGCTGCTGCTTCCTCCTGCTGTTGTGTCCGCTATAATTTTCTTCCAATCTAAATATCTTACACTGAAATCACCAGCTACAAGATATTTGGCGCTGGAACTGGAAGATTTTCTAGACAGTAGTCAATTTTGGATTTTTCAAAAGTTGCATATTTGGTGGTTCATATACAACAATAATGACAAGGTTCTGGTTTTCATTTTTCACTGCCAAAACTTCAGTTACATCATTTGTGGTGTTTAGTAATTCCCAGCAAATTAGCGACTCGGTGACGTACAGGCCAATCTCCCCCCTTGTCGCCTGTTCTTACTGTCGTATCTCAGTAAGTTGCATCCTGGCATCCACATTTCGTTGTCAAAGTGATCTTTTGTGTGGGTCTCTGTGAAAGCCGCAAACATTACACTCGACTCTGTGAGCAATCCACTGATGAAGTATTTACCTGTTCGTTGATGACTGTAAATCCGGTATATTTACAAATATTGTCGTACTGATGGTATATATGGGGCTTTATTTACCGATACTAACAACTGTTCAGGAATGGAGGCCACTGACACTCTACTCCAACAAGTCTCCCAAGTGTAGTATTTCTTTTATTACCGAGTGCTTGTAACTACCCCAGTTTGCTTTCCAAGGTGTGTGGGAGCTGTAGCTTCTGGTCCCCTTTCATATGTTGTGTCTGACAGTGTTGTAACAATGTCTTTCATGAGGAGGAGGAGGACCAGGAGGAGGAGCAGGACCAGGAGGAGGAGGAGGACCAGGAGGAGGAGGAGGACCAGGAGGAGGAGGAGGACCAGGAGAAGTAGGAGGAGGACCATGAGGAGGAGGACCAGGAGGAGGAGGAGGAGGACCAAGAGGAGGAGAAGGACAAGGAGGAGGAGGAGGACCAGGAGGAGGAGGAGGACCAGGAGGAGGAGAACCAGGAGGAGGAGGAGGACCAGGAGGCGGAGGAGGACCAGGAGGAGGAGGAGGACCAGGAGGAGGACCAGGAAAAGGAGGACCAGGAGGAGGAGGACCAGGAGGAGGAGGAGGACCAGGAGGACGACCAGGAGGACCAGGAGGAGGAGGACCAGGAGGACCAGGAGGAGGAGGAAGACCAGGAGGAGGAGGAGGACCGGGAGGAGGAGGACCAGGAGGAGGAGGACCAGGAGGAGGAGGAGGACCAGGAGGAGGAGGACCAGGAGGAGGAGGAGGAGGACCAGGAGGAGGACCAGGAGGAGGAGGAGGGCCAAGAGAAGGAGGAGGAGGAGGAGGAGGACCAGGAGGAGGAGAACCAGGAGGAGGAGGAGGAGGAGGAGGAGGAGGAGGACCAGGAGGAGAAGGACCAGGAGAAGGAGGACCAGGAGGACCAGGAGGAGGAGGAGTAGGACCAGGAGGAGGAGGACGAGGAGGACCAGGAGGAGGGGGACCAGGAGGAGGAGGAGGAGAAGGAGGAGGAGGAGAAGGAAGAGGAGGAGGAGGAGAAGGAAGAGGAGGAGGAGGAAAAGGAGGAGGAGGAGAAGGACGATCAGGAGGAGGACGATCAGGAGGAGGAGGAGGACCAGGAAGAGGAGGAGGACCAGGAGGAGGAGGAGGACCAGGAGGAGTAGGACCAGGAGGAGGAGGAGGACCAGGAGGAGGAGGAGGACCAGGAGGAGGAGGACCAGGAGGAGGAGGATGAGGATAAGGAGGAGGAGGAGGAGGAGGAGGAGGAGGAGGACCAGGAGGAGGAGGAGGACCAGAAGGAGGAGGACCAGGAGGAGGAGGAATAGCTGGAGAGGACCACTAGGAGGAGGAGGAGGACCAGGAAGGAGGAGGAGGACCAGGAGGAGGAGGAGGAGGAGGAGGAGGAGGAGGAGGAAGAGCTGGAGAGGACCACCAGGAGGAGGAGGAAGAGCTGGAGAGGACCACCAGGAGGAGGAGGAAGAGCTGGAGAGGACCACCAGGAGGAGGAGGAGGAGGAGGAGGAGAAGGAAGAGGAGGAAGAGGAGGAGGAGGAGGAGGAGGAGGACCAGAAGGAGGACCAGGAGGAGGAGGAGGACCAGGAGGAGGAGGAGGACCAGGAGGAGGAGGAGGAGGACCAGGAGGAGGAGGAGGAGGACCAGGAGGAGGAGGAGGAGGAGGACCAGGAGGAGGAGGAGGACCAGGAGGAGGAGGACCAGGAGGAGGAGGACCAGGAGGAGGAGGAGGACCAGGAGGAGGAGGAGGACCAGGGGGAGGAGGACCTGGAGGAGGAAGAGGACCAGGAGGAGGAGGATCAGGAGGAGGAGGAGGACCAGGAGGAGGAGGACGACCAGGAGGAGGAGGAGGACCAGGAGGAGGAGGAGGACCAGGAGGAGGACCAGGAGGAGGACCAGGAGGAGGACCAGGAGGAGGACCAGGAGGAGGAGGAGGACCAGGAGGAGGAGGAGGACCAGGAGGAGGAGGAGGACCAGCAGGAGGAGGACCAAGAGGAGGAGAAGGACCAGGAAAAGGAGGAGGACCAGGAGGAGGAGGAGGAGGAGAACCTGGAGGAGGAGGACCAGGAGGAGGAGGACCAGGAGGAGGACCAGGAGGAGGAGAAGGAAGAGGAGGAAGAGGAGGAGGACCAGAAGGAGGACCAGGAGGAGGAGGAGGAAGAGGACCAGGAGGAGGAGGAGGACCAGGAGAAGGAGAAGGACCAGGAGGAGGAGGAGGACCAGGAGGAGGAGGACCAGGAGGAGGAGGACCAGGAGGAGGACCAGGAGGACCAGGAGGAGGAGGAGGACCAGGAGGAGGAGGAGGACCAGGAGGAGGAGGACCAGGAGGAGGAGGACCAGGAGGAGGACCAGGAGGAGGAGGAGGAGGAGGAGGAGGAGGAGGACCAGGAGGAGGAGGAGGAGGAGGAGGAGGACCAGGAGGAGGACAAGAAGGAGGAGGACCAGGAATAGGAGGACCAGGAGGAGGAGGAGGAAAAGGAGGAGGAAGAAGACCAGGAGGAGGAGGATCAGGAGGAGGAGGACGACCAGGAGGAGGAGGACCAGGAGGAGGACCAGGAGGAGGACCAGGAGGAGGAAGACCAGGAGGAGGAGGAGGACCAGGAGGAGGAGGAGGACCAGGAGGAGGAGGAGGACCAGGAGGAGGAAGAGGACCAGGAAGAGGAGGAGAACCAGGAGGAGGAGGACCAGGAGGAGGAGGACCAGGAGGAGGAGGAGGACCAGCAGGAGGAGGAGGACCAGGAGGAGGAGGACCAGGAGGAGGAGGACCAGGAGTAGGAGGACCAGGAGGAGGACCAGGAGGAGGAGGAGGACCAGGAAGAGGAGGACCTGGAGGAGGAGGACCAGGAGGAGAAGGAGGAAGAGGACCAGGAGGAGGAGGAGGACCAGGAGGAGGAGGAGGAGGAGGACCAGGAGGAGGAGGAGGAGGAGGACCAGGAAGAGGAGGAGGAGGAGGACCAGGAGGAGGAGGACCAGGAGGACCAGGAGGAGGACCAGGAGGAGGAGGAGGACCAGGAGGAGGATCAGGACCAGGAGGAGGATCAGGACCAGGAGGAGGACCAGGAGGAGGAGAAGGACCAGGAGGAGGAGGAGGACCAGGAGGAGGAGGACCAGGAGGAGGAGGAGGACCAGGAGGAGGAGAAGGACCAGGAGGAGGAGGACTAGGAGGAGGAGGAGGACCAGGAGGAGGAGGGCCAAGAGAAGGAGGAGAAGGAGGAGGAGGAGGAGGAGGAGGACCAGGAGGAGGAGAACCAGGAGGAGGAGGAGGAGGACCAGGAGGAGGAGGACCAGGAGGAGGACCAGGAGGAGGAGGAGGAGGAGGACCAGGAGGACGAGGACGAGGAGGACCAGGAGGAGGAGGACCAGGAGGAGGAGGACCAGGAGGAGGAGGAGGAGAAGGAGGAGGAGGAGAAGGAAGAGGAGGAGGAGGAGGAGGAGGAGGAGGAGGACGATCAGGAGGAGGAGGAGGAGGACGATCAGGAGGAGGAGGAGGACCAGGAAGAGGAGGAGGACCAGGAGGAGTAGGACCAGGAGGAGGAGGAGGAGGAGGAGGAGGAGGAGGAGGAGGAGGAGGAGGAGGAGGAGGAGGACCAGGAGGAGGAGGACCAGGAGGAGGAGGAGGACCAGGAGGAGGAGGAGGACCAGGAGGAGGAGGAGGACCAGGAGGAGGAGGAGGAGGGAGGACCAGAGAAGGACCAGGAGGAGGAGGAGGAGGACCAGGAGGAGGACGAGGAGGAGGAGGAGGACCAGGAGGAGGAGGAGGACCAGGAGGAGGAGGAGGAGGAGGAGGAGGAGGAGGAGGAGAACCAGGAGGAGGAGGAGGACCAGGAGGAGGAGGACCAGGAGGAGGAGGAGGACCAGGAGGAGGAGGAGGACCAGGAGGAGGAGGACCAGGAGGAGGAGGAGGACCAGGAGGAGGAGGACCAGGAGGAGGAGGAGGACCAGGAGGAGGAGGAGGAGGAGGAGGAGGAGGAGGACCAGGAGGAGGAGGAAGATCAGGAGGAGGACCAGGAGGAGGAGGAAGACCAGGAGTAGGAGGAAGACCAGGAGGAGGAGGAGGAGGACCAGGAGGGCCAGGAGGAGGACCAGGAGGACCAGGAGGACCAGGAGGAGGAGGACCAGGAGGAGGAGGAGGACCAGGAGGAGGAGGAGGAGGACCAGGAGGAGGAGGAGGACCAGGAGGAGGAGGAGGACCAGGAGGAGGAGGAGGAGGAGGAGGAGGAGGACCAGGAGGAGGAGGAGGAGGACCAGGAGGAGGAGGACCAGGAGGAGGAGGAGGACCAGGAGGAGGAGGAGGACCAAGAGGAGGAAGAGGACCAAGAGGAGGAAGAGGACCAAGAGGAGGAGGATCAGGAGGAGGAGGACCAGGAGGAGGAGGAGGACCAGGAGGAGGACCAGGAGGAGGAGGAGGAGGAGGAGGAGGAGGACCAGGAGGAGGAGGACCAGGAGGAGGAGGACCAGGAGGAGGAGGAGGACCAGGAGGAGGAGGACCAGGAGGAGGAGGAGGACCAGGAGGAGGAGGAGAACCTGGAGGAGGAAGACCAGGAGGAGGACCAGGAGGAGGAGGACCAGGAGGAGGAGGACCAGGAGGAGGAGGACCAGGAGGAGGAGGAGGACCAGGAGGAGGAGGAGGACCAGGAGGAGGAGGAGGAGGAGGACCAGGAGGAGGAGGAGGAGGAGGAGGAGGAGGAGGAGGACCAGGAGGAGGAGGAGGAGGAGGACCAGGAGGAGGAGGACCAGGAGGAGGAGGAGGACCAGGAGGAGGAGGACCAGGAGGAGGAGGACCACGAGGAGGAGGACCAGGAGGAGGACCAGGAGGAGGAGGAGGACCACCAGGAGGAGGAGGACCAGGAGGAGGACCAGGAGGAGGAGGAGGACCAGGAGGAGGAGGAGGAGGACCAGGAGGAGGAGGAGGAGGAGGAGGAGGACCAGGAGGAGGAGGACCAGGAGGAGGAGGAGGACCAGGAGGAGGAGGAGGACCAGGAGGAGGAGGACAAGGAGGAGGAGGACCAGGAATAGGAGGAGGACCAGGAGGAGGAGGAGGACCAGGAGGAGGAAGAGGACCAGGAGGAGGAGGATCAGGAGGAGGAGGATGACCAGGAGGAGGAGGAGGACCAGGAGGAGGACCAGGAGGAGGAGGAGGACCAGGAGGAGGAGGAGGACCAGGAGGAGGAGGAGGACCAGGAGGAGGAGGAGGAGGACCAGGAGGAGGAGGAGGACCAGGAGGAGGAGGAGGACCAGCAGGAGGAGGACCAGGAGGAGGAGGACCACCAGGAGGAGGAGGACCAGGAGGAGGAGGACCAGGAGGAGGAGGAGGACCAGGAGGAGGAGGAGGACCAGGAGGAGGAGGACCAGGAGGAGGAGGACCAGGAGGAGGAGGAGGACCAGGAGGAGGAGGAGGACCAGGAGGAGGAGGACCAGGAGGAGGAGGACCAGCAGGAGGAGGACCAGGAGGAGGAGGACCAGCAGGAGGAGGACCAGCAGGAGGAGGACCAGGAGGAGGAGCAGCAGCACCACCACCACCAGCAGGAGCAACAGCAGCACCAACAGCAGCACCACCACCAACAGCAAGAGCACCACCACCACCAGCAGCACCACCACCAGCAGCACCACCAGCAGCAGGAGCAACAGCACCACCACCAGCAAGAGCACCACCACCAGCAGCAGCACCACCACCACCAGCAACAGCAGCACCAACAGCAGCACCACCACCAGCAAGAGCACCACCACCAGCAGCACCACCACCAGCAGCAGCAGCACCAACAGCAGCAGAAGCAGCAGCAGCATGCACCAGCAGAAGGAGCAGCATCACCAACAGCAGCAGAAGCAGCAGCAGCATGCACCAGCAGCAGGAGCATCACCAACAGCAGCAGAAGCAGCAGCAGCATCACCAACAGCAGCAGGAGCAGCAACACCAGCTGCAGCAGTTTCAGCAGCGGCAGCAACACCAGCAGCACCACCACCAGTAGCAGCACCATCAGCAGAATGCAGCAGCAGCAGCATGCAGCATCAGAATGCAGCAGCAGCATGGAGCAACAGCATGCAGCATCAGAATGCAGCAGCAGCATGGAGCAAAAGCATGCAGCAGCAGCGGCATGCAGCAGCATGTAGCAGCATTACCACCACCAGTAGCATGCAGCAAAAGCAGCATCAGCAGCAGCAACATACAGCAGAATGTAGCAGCAGAATGCAGCAGCATACAGCACCAGCAGCAGCACCAGCACTAGCAGCTGCAGCAGCATGCAGCCGCACCAGCAGGAGCACTAACAGCAGCAGGAGCACCAGCAGCATGCAGCAGCAGCATGCGGCAGCAGCATGCAGCAGCAGCATGCGGCAGCAGCATGCAGCAGCAGCATGCAGCACCAGCAGCAGCACCAACAACATTCAGCAGCAGCATGCAGGAAACACGGGGATTATATTGCAGTAAAATTAGCCTTCAGAATGATAAGTATCAAGTCATGATGGTTGTTTAACATATTTCTAGATGGGCTTGTAAGAGATGGCAGACAAAAGTGTGGTGTTGGGCAGAGGTGTGTCATTCAAAGTTAAACAAACTGATGCACACAGCTATCACAGTTATTATTGTTGGTGTTGTGTTGCAGATAATATAGTTCTCTGAGACAATGGAACACTTGAAGCAGCAATCTGGAATGCTGTGTAAGAGAAATACCTTTACCTTTAACATAACTTTTACGGGTTTCCTGAGTTTTCCTTCCCCCGCAGCCCGGCCCTAGGCCAGGATTGTCTAGTGTTCAACCAGGGTGTTGCTGCTGCTGGCCCACCGGCCCACATATAAATTAAGCATGAACACAGAAAAGAGCAAGGTGATATAAATAACAAATAACCAATAACAATGAGTGAATAACAGAACAAATGAAGTGATTGTGTTCAGGAATTAACTAGTCAGTAGATGCGTCTATAAAAGACTAGACGAGCCACAGAACTAAGGACGGGAGGGAGAGAAGGATGAGAGGTGCACTGAGACATCTGTGCACACAAAGAACATTGTTATCCACGCAGGTTAAAAACAAAATGTGTATTTTATAGTGATACCAACACTAGTACATGGGTGTGAAACACGCATTTAAACTCTGAGGGCAACAAGTGAGGTGAATATTATGAATAAGCTTGAAGATTACAAGGTCTGAGTTACCAAGAGTATTTGTGAGACGAATGAGGAAGTGTTGTTGAGCGAGGATGGCACGAAATAGGATAACTCTAAACCTACTCACCATACAAAACATCCATACTTATTATTGTACCTACTACATACATAGAACACTTAACTCGGATATAAACCCTCCCCTCAAACGTCTCCTTACCAACCTCAACAGAAGGTGTATAAAGATGGGCAAAGTGCAAGAAAGGGAAGGGCCCATCTCAGGAAAGACTGGAGAGAGAAAATAAAACGGGATTTGAGTGCTATAGGCTTGGACATCCAACAGGTTTGTGAAAGCAGTTTGAAATGAGTGGAGGCAAGTAATTCTGGTGAGTAAGTGCTGCTGGTGTGAGAGAGGTGACATTAATAATGGAAGAATTCACAGAAATTGGTTAGGAGGACTTGGAGTCTTGGAGGTGGTAAGTAGTGCCGCCTGCACTCTGAAGGATGAGTGGAGTGCCTGCACTCTGAAGGATGAGTGGAGTGCCTGCACTCGGAAGGATGAGTGGAGTGCCTGCACTCTGAAGGATGAGTGGAGTGCCTGCACTCTGAAGGATGAGTGGAGTGCCTGCACTCTGAAGGATGAGTGGAGTGCCTGCGCTCTGAAGGATGAGTGGAGTGCCTGCGCTCTGAAGGATGAGTGGAGTGCCTGCGGTCTGAAGGATGAGTGGAGTGCCTGCGGTCTGAAGGATGAGTGGAGTGCCTGCGCTCTGAAGGATGAGTGGAGTGCCTGCGCTCTGAAGGATGAGTGGAGTGCCTGCACTCTGAAGGATGAGTGGAGTGCCTGCACTCTGAAGGATGAGTGGAGTGCCTGCGCTCTGAAGGATGAGTGGAGTGCCTGCGCTCTGAAGGATGAGTGGAGTGCCTGCGCTCTGAAGGATGAGTGGAGTGCCTGCACTCTGAAGGATGAGTGGAGTGCCTGCACTCTGAAGGATGAGTGGAGTGCCTGCGCTCTGAAGGATGAGTGGAGTGCCTGCGCTCTGAAGGATGAGTGGAGTGCCTGCGCTCTGAAGGATGAGTGGAGTGCCTGCACTCTGAAGGATGAGTGGAGTGCCTGCACTCTGAAGGATGAGTCTGCCCTCTGAAGGATGAGTGGAGTGCCTGCACTCTGAAGGATGAGTGGAGTGCCTGCACTCTGAAGGATGAGTGGAGTGCCTGCACTCTGAAGGATGAGTGGAGTGCCTGCACTCTGAAGGGTGAGTGGAGTGCCTGCATTCTGAAGGATGAGTGGAGTGCCTGCACTCTGAAGGATGAGTGGAGTGCCTGCACTCTGAAGGATGAGTGGAGTGCCTGCACTCTGAAGGATGAGTGGAGTGCCTGCACTCTGAAGGATGAGTGGAGTGCCTGCGCTCTGAAGGATGAGTGGAGTGCCTGCGCTCTGAAGGATGAGTGGAGTGCCTGCACTCTGAAGGATGAGTGGCGTGCCTGCACTCTGAAGGATGACTGGCATGCCTGCACTCTGAAGGATGAGTGGCGTGCCTGCACTCTGAAGGATGAGTGGAGTGCCTGCACTCTGAAGGATGAGTGGAGTGCCTGCGCTCTGAAGGATGAGTGGAGTGCCTGCACTCTGAAGGATGAGTGGAGTGCCTGCACTCTGAAGGATGAGTGGAGTGCCTGCACTCTGAAGGATGAGTGGAGTGCCTGCACTCTGAAGGATGAGTGGAGTGCCTGCACTCTGAAGGATGAGTGGAGTGCCTGCACTCTGAAGGATGAGTGGAGTGCCTGCTCTCTGAAGGATGAGTGGAGTGCCTGCGGTCTGAAGGATGAGTGGAGTGCCTGCCCTCTGAAGGATGAGTGGAGTGCCTGCACTCTGAAGGATGAGTGTAGTGCCTGCACTCTGAAGGATGAGTGGAGTGCCTGCGCTCTGAAGGATGAGTGGAGTGCCTGCACTCTGAAGGATGAGTGGCGTGCCTGCACTCTGAAGGATGAGTGGAGTGCTTGCACTCTGAAGGATGAGTGTACTTGATGACTCAGCATACATGAGTGTACTTGATGACTCAGCATACATGAGTGTACTTGATGACTCAGCATACATGAGTGTACTTGATGACTCAGCATACATGAGTGTACTTGATGACTCAGCATGAGTGTACTTGATGACTCAGCATGAGTGTACTTGATGACTCAGCATACATGAGTGTACTTGACTCAGCATACATGAGTGTACTTGATGACTCAGCATACATGAGTGTACTTGATGACAGCATACATGAGTGTACTTGATGGTGATGACAGCATACATGAGTGTACTTGATGGTGATGACAGCATACATGAGTGTACTTGATGGTGATGACAGCATACATGAGTGTACTTGATGGTGATGACAGCATACATGAGTGTACTTGATGGTGATGACAGCATACATGAGTGTACTTGATGGTGATGACAGCATACATGAGTGTACTTGATGGTGATGACAGCATACATGAGTGTACTTGATGGTGATGACAGCATACATGAGTGTACTTGATGGTGATGACAGCATACATGAGTGTACTTGATGGTGATGACAGCATACATGAGTGTACTTGATGGTGATGACAGCATACATGAGTGTACTTGATGGTGATGACAGCATACATGAGTGTACTTGATGGTGATGACAGCATACATGAGTGTACTTGATGGTGATGACAGCATACATGAGTGTACTTGATGGTGATGACAGCATACATGAGTGTACTTGATGGTGATGACAGCATACATGAGTGTACTTGGAGATGACTCAGCATACATGAGTGTACTTGATGGAGATGACTCAGCATACATGAGTGTACTTGATGGAGATGACTCAGCATACACGAGTGCACTTGGACATGACTCAGCATACATGAGTGCACTTGGACATGACTCAGCATACATGAGTGCACTTGGACATGACTCAGCATACATGAGTGCACTTGGACATGACTCAGCATACACGAGTGCACTTGGACATGACTCAGCATACATGAGTGCACTTGGACATGACTCAGCATACATGAGTGCACTTGGACATGACTCAGCATACATGAGTGCACGTGGACATGACTCAGCATACATGAGTGCACTTGGACATGACTCAGCATACATGAGTGCACTTGGACATGACTCAGCATACATGAGTGCACGAGTGTGGACATGACTCAGCATACATGTGTGCACTTGGACATGACTCAGCATACATGAGTGCACGTGGACATGACTCAGCATACATGAGTGCACTTGGACATGACTCAGCATACACGAGTGCACTTGGACATGACTCAGCATACCCTACAACATAAATGCAGTACTCACAACACGTGTGTCAACCATCTCTGCTCTACTCTTGGCCTCTACTTCTCGGTTCTATCCTTGGCTGCCTCTACCCCTCTACTTCCATCACCAACCTGCAATATAGAAAAAAAAGGGGCGTTTTATACACTTGTTACCACATCCGGCTGTCAACCAAGTCAGTCCTGGGACTGAGATGTAGGGGGCGCTGACCCCAGCATCATCGACAGGCTAAACATGGAAAGCAAGCTGTAGAGTAAGCCTACTGGCCCATGCTAGGTACATCCCTCTCACTCGTGTATTTCTCCGAGGTATAACCTTCCATCACTAGCAATTATTTCCACTCATCATGTTGTGTCTTCCTATCTCCTTTATAAAGCTAAATTTATCCATCTCGAGTCCATTATTACGTCTTCTTTCTTCCTGAGTACCCTATATACATTAATTATATCTTATATAACGGCCTGGTTGATCAGGTCCTGATCCACCGGGAGGCCTGGTCGTGCACCGGGCCGCGGGGGCGTTGATCCCCGGAATGCCCTCCAGGTAGACTCCAGGCATATACATCAAAGACATACATCAATTATATCCTATATACATCAATTATATCCTATATACATCAATTATATACTATGTACATCAATTATATCCTATGTACGTCAATTATATTGTCAGTAGTGTTACTGAATTCCTATAATATATATATATATATATATATATATATATATATATATATATATATATATATATATATATATATATATATATATATATATATATATATATATATATATATAATATATATATATATATATATAATATATATATATATGTGTGTGTGTGTGTGATTCCTTCAGCTAGGCTCAGTGGCTAGTTTGTGACGTCACCAAGCTATGCCCGTGTGAACAGGGTATGGCAGGCCTCGCTCTCACGTCGTCCCCAGGCATACAACTCAACAGGTAGGCTGCCCCCCCATCCCAACACTCTGCCAATATACGTCTTACAAACCGATCAACGAGTGTATTTCTTACTCCCATATCTCCATTAAGTTCCCACACGACAATATACATCAACTATATCCTATATACATCAATTATATCCCTGAATGCATCAATTATATCCCTGAATACATCAATTTCCCTGAATTCATCAATAATATCCCTGAAACACAAATCATATCCCTGAAACATCAATAATATCCCTGGAACATCAATTATAAAAGTCAACAAACACTTGGCTACAATAACGACAGATGAGGTGAGGTAAAGCTGAAGACAGTGTAAGACATGCAAAGTAGGTCGGGGGGGAAAGGGGAGAGGGGAAGATAAAGAGACGAAGTCTACAGATTAATCTTGGTTGGGTTATCGTTGTCTTGTATGTTACTGTTAAGTATAAGACTTGGAGAAGGTACAGAAGGCATCCCACTATATAACATAAGAACGTTGACAAATAGGACAAGTCTATAACTGGTCCATCCCTAGATGGGAGGCTGATGCAAAAACAAAACTGGCATCAGGAAGAATGGACTCCAAAACCTGGTGGTTCTTGGTCAACGACCAACAAGGCTATTTATTCACCTGATGAAATCATTCCACCACTAAATCGGCAGGATGCTACCGTCTCTACTAGCAGTCAAGAGGAAGCTGACCTCACTGCTGAACACTTTGTTGTCCAGATGCAAGTTCCTGATCCAGTAAGGCTAACCGTAAGAACTCTACCAAAGTTGTCAGTGGTGACAATAAGGCAGGATGAAGTGTATCTTCTCTTTAAATCCCTGGAACAAGAAGAGGCTATACACTCAGATAAGTTGAGATCATGACTGTTGAGTACATGTGCATACCAGTTGAGACCATGACTGCAGAGTATATGTGTATACCAGTTGAGACCATGACTGCAGAGTACGTGTGCATACCAATTGAGACCATGACTGCAGAGTACATGTGCATACCAGTTGAGACCATGACTGCAGAGTACATGTGTATACCAGTTGAGACCATGGCTGCTGAGTACATGTGTAGACCAGATAACATCAACTCTAACTCGTATCAATCAGCACTGCCTAGTACAGTGTAAATAACCTTCTCTATGGAACGAGGAAAATGTAGTCCCTGTTCACAAAAAGAAGAGCAGAGCAGAAATCAGCAACTCCAGTCCAGTGTCACTCGTGCCAATCACTGGCAAAATTCTTGAGACAATAATCTCACGGCAGATGTCAGCGTTTTTTGACCGTCAATATGGCTTCAGAAAAGGTCACTCTGATGCAGATCTGCTGTTAAACCTCTCCATTATGTGGCACCAGTCACTGGATGAATCCAAGATCAGCTGTGTAGTACTGGACATTGCTGGTGCTTTCGACCGAGTATGGCACCAGGGACTCTTGGCAAAACTGCAAGCACTGGGAAATACAGGCTCTACACTATGCCTGCTCAACGGGACAGAGTCGACAAGACACACTATTTGTGTAAGTGTGCCACAGGGAAGTGTACTTGGGCCATTGTTATGGAATGTCTACTTCAATGACCTTCTTACTTCATCTCAGAATCTCATGCATATGCAAATGACTGTACTCTGACATTTGCTTATCCAACAGAAAATGTCAGCTGCTCTAAGTTACATCAATCATCAGCTTACAGCTATGTCAGCCTGGGGAAAATGGCGGCAGATCACCTTTGCTACTGAGAAAATACAAATGATGATGGACTCTTGGCACCATGAAGACAATGCTGGAGCAGTGGTAAGAATGAACGGGTGTGTGTTGGTACCCAGGAACGAAGTTGACATCCTTGGGGTGAAATCTGATTCCAAACTGACTATGAAGAACCACGTTGCAAATCTTGCAAACAAAGTGGCCAGGAAGCTAAGAGCATTAAGATGTATCTTGCATCTGGTCAACAGTCGAGGCTGCAAGATTCTGAACAAGGCACAAGTGCACTCACACCTTAATTAAGTATGCTCCACTTTCTTGGACTGCCTCCACCCACCCCCGTCTTATCTACATCTTGACAGAACAGAGGGCAGAGCAAGACGACTCGTTTCTCACCTGGACAGATCTGTCATTTCAGCAGTCTTCAACACTAGAGGGATGAGTGTGGCCTTAATGTTATGTACATACACAATATTGTCAAGGTACTACTACACTTGTGGAAAGAAAAAAAAAAAAGAGACAGGTTGTACACCACAAGACGGGCAGCCAGCAGGAACTACACTGTGACTGTAACCTCCAGAACATCACTTCATCTGAGATCATTAATCCCAGGGTGATTTAAGTCTGGAACACGTTTGTACAGCATACCTGGAGTAAACCTGGAGGGTGTTCCGGGGGGTCAGCGCCCCCGCAGCCTCGCCCATGACCAGATCTTAACCCATAGCCTAGCTGGTCAGGCACTATAGGTTTCTGTTCAGCTCTCTCTTGAAGACAGCCAGGGGTCTTCTGGTCAGACCCAAAAAAAAAAAAAAATCGCTGGCCCACAGACGGCTCCAATTTCATCCTGTTCCCTCTTTGTATGTCTCAAAACAATAAAAAATGGTTTTAAAATGAGTCCAGGAAAATAACAGCTCTTATGCTGAAAATAAAGGTAGGAGAGAGAGAGAGGCAGACAGAGACAGACAGAAAGAGAGATTGAGAGAGAGAGAAAGAGAGCCAGTACACAGTTATTGATCACCTCACCAGGGCAAGCACCACTCTACATCCTGGGAATAATAAAACAACTTTCTACCTTACCTCCTCTCCTTATCCTAGGATTAAAATACCATCCTCATCCTAGGATTAAAATACCATCCTCATCCTAGGATTAACCTGCCCTCCTTTACCATCCTAGGATTAACCTACCTCATCCTGGGATTAACCTACCTTCCTCATCCTAGGATTAACCCACCCTCCACATCCTAGGATTAACCTGCCCTCCTTTACCATCCTAGGATTAACCTACCTCATCCTAGGATTAACCCACCCTCCTCATCCTAGGATTAACAGACCATCCTCATTACAAGATTAATCTACCATCCTCACTGTAGGATTAACCTACCCTCATCCTAGGATTAACCTACCCTCCCTTTCCTTTCCAACCTAGGATTAACCTACCTTCCTCATCCTAGGATTAACCTACCTTCCTCATCCTAGGATTAACCTACCTTCCTCATCCTAGGATTAACCTACCTAATCCTGGGATTAACCTACCCTCCTCATCCTAGGATTAACAGACCATCCTCATTGTAGAATAATCTACCCTGATCACGCTAGGATTAACCTACCCTCTTTATTCTAAGATTAACCTGCCCTCTTCATCCTAGGATTAACCTACCTTCCTCATCCTAGGATTAACCTACCTTCATCCTAGGATTAACCTATCTTCCTCATCCTAGGATTAACCTACCCTGTCCTAGGATTAACCCACCTCATCCCAGGTTTATCCTACCTCAAGCTAGGATTAACCTACCTTCCTCCTAGGAGTAACCTACCATCCTCATCCTAGGATTAACATACCATCCTCATCCTAGGATTAACCTACTCTCTTCATCCTAGGATAAACCTACCTCATCCTAGGATTAACCTACCCTCTCCTACCCATCCTAGAGCTTAACTATCCTCTTTTCATATGGGGTTCTCCCCCTCCCTATCCTAAGTCCTATCCTCTCTATCCTAGTGTTCATCCTACCCATCCTAGATCCTACCTATCCTCTCTATCCTATTGTTTATCCTACCCATCCTGGGTCCTACCTATGCTATCCTAGTGTTTATCCTACCCATCATAGGTCCCACATATCCTCTCTATCATAGTGTTTATCCTACCCATCCTGGGTCCTATGCTATCCTAATGTTTATCCTACTCAAACCTAGATCTTATCTATCCTAGTGTTTATCCTATCCATCTTAGGTCCTACCTACACTATCCTAGTGTTTATCCTACCCATCCTAGATCCTACCTATCCTCTATCCTGGTGTTTATCCTACCCATCCTAGGTCCTACCTATGCTATCCTAATGTTTATCCTACCCATCCTAGGTCCTACCTATCCTCTATCCTAGTGTTTATCCCACCCGTCCTAGGTCCTACCTATCCTCTCCATCCTATTGTTTATCTTACCCAGCCAAGAGTTTACTTGGCTTCCTGAGTCTACCCATTTATGCTTTACAGTTCCTTAACCTATGATTTACTTACCCCCATCCTCCTACCCATCCCAGAGTTTACCTATCCTCTCTATCATCCCAAGGCAAAGCTACCCTGATCACCATCTTAGGCTTTACCAGTCCTTATCCCCTCCTATCCATCCTATTGTTTACCCCATCATTCCTTACCCAACCTAGTTTTTACCTACCCTTACCTACCCATCCTAGGGTTTACCTACCCATCCTAGGGTTTACCTACCCATCCTAGGGTTTACCTACCCATCCTAGGGTTTACCACGTCCTCCTCCCAGAATTTGAGATACAACCCAGACTGAGAAAGGTATTAACAACATGGCCATGCACTCTGTACCAGGACCAGACTCCTGGAACTCTGTCTACATCAAGAACCGCAAGAAACCTTTCACCTGCCTTACATATTTATGGTGAGGGAGCATACACATAGGGGAATTATCACCCCCCCCTCCCCCCGCAAAAAAAAAGCCCCACTCCACAAAGGTGACAGTTAAACAATTGCAAAGAATTACAGACCGACAGCACTAACATCCCAAATAAACATCTTGGAAAGAGTTCTGAGAAGCAAGATCGCCACCCACTTTAATTCCCAACAACTGCACAACCCAGGGCAGCTTAGGTTAAAGCAGGTCGTTCCTGCCTGTCACAACTACTGGACAACTATGATATGGTCTTGATTATACTGGAGAACAATCAAAATGCAGATGTAGTATACACAAACTTTGCGAAAGTCTTCGACAAATGCGACCAGGATTTAATAGAACACAAATGCATGATAAAAAAAATAACAAGAAGTGTGTAGATGAATCCATAAATTCCTAACAAATATAACTGAGTAAAGACAGAAGCGGCTACAGTAAAAAGTTGTGTTCCACAAGGTATAGTACTTCACTCCCATACTTTTCCTCACCCTCATATCTGACACAGATGTTTCTTCTTTTACTGACGATACTTGAATTTGCATGAGTGCCATCCACTGAGGACGCTGCAAATCTCCAAGTGGACATAAACAAAGTTTTTAATTAAACAATATGAAGGTCAATGAAGACAATTTTCAACTGCCTCATTATGTAAAACTTGAGGAAATAAAAACTAGATCGGAGTATAGAACAAATTTCAACCACACAATACAGCGAAAAACTAATGTGAGAGATCTGGGAGTGATAATGTCAGAGGATCTCGCCTAGAAAGCTCACAATAATGTATCTACCACATCTGCTAGAAAAATGATAGGATGAATAATGAAAACGTTCAAAACCAGAGACGCCAAGCCAATAATGATTCTCTTTAAATCACTTCTCTTTAGGCTGGAATATTGCTGTACACAAACGGCCCTTTCGTGGCAGGTGAAATTGCAAAGCTGGAGAAAATACGGAGAACGTTCACTGCATGTATAAGTACAATAAAGCACCTCAGTTACTGAGAACGTTTAAAGTATAAGTACAATAAAGCACCTCAGTTACTGAGAACGTTTAAAGTATAAGTACAATAAAGCACCTCAGTTACTGAGAACGTTTAAAGTCCCTTAACCTGCACTCCTTGGAATGCAGGTAAGAAAGATGCATCATAATTTACACCATGAAAATCCTAGAGGAGGTAGTCCCTGACCTGCATGCAGAAATCTCTGTATATGAAAGCAAGTCTTGGCAGGCAGTGCAACATCTCCCTAATGAAAAGCAGGGGCGCCATTAGTACACTAATAGATAACACAGTAAGTGTCCGGGACCCCAGACCGTTCAACTGCCTCCCAGCGTACATAAGAGGGATTACCAATAGATTCTTGGCTCTCTTCAAAAGGAGCTGGACAGACACCTAAGTCAGTGCCTGAGCAACTGAGATGTGGTTCGTATGGAGAATTGCATGCAGCCGGCAGCAACAGCCTGGTTGATCAGGCTCTGATCCACCATGAGATCTGGTCATGGACCCGACCACAGGGACATTGACCCCCTGGAACACCCCCCCCCCCCGTAAACTTCCCTATCTATCTAAGGGTTTTCACACCCTCCTCCTCCTCCTCCTCTATTCATCGTAGGGTTTACCCCTCTATTCTACCCAACTTATTCTAAAGTTTACTTACCTTCCCTCGTCTCTCCTACCCGTCCCAAGGTTTACCTACCGTCTACTGATCCCAAGGTTTACTTACACTTCCCTATCCATCCATGGTTTACCTTCCTCCCTATCCCTCACCCACCCTAGAGTTTACCTCCTAGAGTCTTCCTTCCTGGAGGGTGTTCCAAGGGTCAATGCCCCTGCGGCCCTTTCCATGACCAGGCCTCGTGGTGGATCAGGGCCTATTCAACCAGGCTGTTACTGCTGGTCGCACATAAACCAACATATGAACCACAGCCCGGCAAATCAGGTACTGACTTTAGGTGCCTGTCCAGTGCCTTCTTGAAGACAGCCAGGGGTCTACTGGTAATCCCCCTTAAGTATGCTGGAAGGCAGTTGAACAGTCATGGACCCCTGACACTTATTGTGTTGTCTCAGTGTACTCGTGGCACCCCTACATTTCATTGGGCGTATGTTGTATCTCCTGTCCAGTCTTTTGCTTTCATAAAGAATGATTTCTGTATTTCTGTATGCAGATTTGGTACTAATCCCTCTAGGACTTTCCAAGTGTATATTATTTTGTATCTTTCTCGCCTGCGCTCCAGTGATACCAGACATGTTCACCAAATTTCCTAAATCTGCTTGTAACAGATAACTGAACTGTAAACATAAATCTGCTTGTAACAGATAACTGAACTGTAAACATAAGTCTGCTTGTAACAGATAACTCAACTGTAAACTTAAATCTGCTTGTAACAGATAACTGAACTGTAAACTTAAATCTGCTTGTAACAGATAACTCAACTGTAAACTTAAATCTGCTTGTAACAGATAACTGAACTGTAAACATAAATCTGCTTGTAACAGATAACTCAACTGTAAACTTAAATCTGCTTGTAACAGATAACTGAACTGTAAACTTAAATCTGCTTGTAACAGATAACTGAACTGTAAACATAAATCTGCTTGTAACAGATAACTCAACTGTAAACTTAAATCTGCTTGTAACAGATAACTCAACTGTAAACTTAAATCGAATGTGCCTTCTTAGGTCTTCTGGGGCCTAGTTCTTAGGCCTTTTGGGACCTAATTAGGCCTTTTGGGGCCTAGTTCTTAGGCCTTTTGGGGCCTAGTTCTTAGGCCTTTTGGGGCCTAGTTCTTAAGCCTTTAGGGGCATAGTTCCTAGGCCTTTTGGTGCCTAGTTCCTAGGTCTTTTGGGGCCTACTTCTTAAGCCTTTTGGGGCCTAGTTCTTAGGCCTTTTTGGGGCCTAGTTCTTAAGCCTTTTGGGGCATAGTTCTTAGGCCTTTTGGGGCATAGTTAAGCCTTTTTGGGCCTAGTTCTTAAGCATTTTGGGGCATAGTTCTTAGGCCTTTTGAGGCATAGTTCTTAGGCCTTTTTGGGCATAGTTCATTGGTGTTTTGTTTCAATATCGTCTTGCACTACCGTCCACAGGATGGATACGAGGTGCACAATATGGTCTTGCACTACCGTGCACAGGATGGATACGAGGTGCACAATATGGTCTTGCACTACCGTCCACAGGATGGATACGAGGTGCACAATATGGTCTTGCACTACCGTCCATAGGATGGATACGAGGTGCACAATATGGTCTTGCACTACCGTCCATAGGATGGATACGAGGTGCACAATATGGTCTTGCACTACCGTCCACAGGATGGATACGAGGTGCACAATATGGTCTTGCACTACCGTCCACAGGATGGATACGAGGAACACAATATGGTCTTGCACTACCGTCCACAGGATAGATACGAGGTGCACAATATGGTCTTGCACTACCGTCCACAGGATAGATACGAGGTGCACAATATGGTCTTGCACTACCGTCCACAGGATGGATACGAGGAACACAATATGGTCTTGCACTACCGTCCACAGGATAGATACGAGGTGCACAATATGGTCTTGCACTACCGTCCACAGGATGGATACGAGGTGCACAATATGGTCTTGCACTACCGTCCACAGGATGGATACGAGGTGCACAATATGGTCTTGCACTACCGTCCACAGGATGGATACGAGGTGCACAATATGGTCTTGCACTACCGTCCACAGGATGGATACGAGGTGCACAATATGGTCTTGCACTACCGTCCACAGGATAGATACGAGGTGCACAATATGGTCTTGCACTACCGTCCACAGGATGGATACGAGGTGCACAATATGGTCTTGCACTACCGTCCACAGGATGGATACGAGGTGCACAATATGGTCTTGCACTGCCGTCCACAGGATGGATACGAGGTGCACAATATGGTCTTGCACTGCCGTCCACAGGATGGATACGAGGTGCACAATATGGTCTTGCACTACCGTCCACAGGATGGATACGAGGTGCACAATATGGTCTTGCACTACCGTCCACAGGATAGATACGAGGTGCACAATATGGTCTTGCACTACCGTCCACAGGATAGATACGAGGTGCACAATATGGTCTTGCACTACCGTCCACAGGATGGATACGAGGTGCACAATATGGTCTTGCACTGCCGTCCACAGGATGGATACGAGGTGCACAATATGGTCTTGCACTACCGTCCACAGGATGGATACGAGGTGCACAATATGGTCTTGCACTACCGTCCACAGGATGGATACGAGGTGCACAATATGGTCTTGCACTACCGTCCACTGGATGGATACGAGGTGCACAATATGGTCTTGCACTACCGTCCACTGGATGGATACGAGGTGCACAATATGGTCTTGCACTACCGTGCACAGGATGGATACGAGGTGCACAATATGGTCTTGCACTACCGTGCACAGGATAGATACGAGGTGCACAATATGGTCTTGCACTACCGTGCACAGGATAGATACGAGGTGCACAATATGGTCTTGCACTACCGTGCACAGGATGGATACGAGGTGCACAATATGGTCTTGCACTACCGTGCACAGGATGGATACGAGGTGCACAATATGGTCTTGCACTACCGTCCACAGGATGGATACGAGGTGCACAATATGGTCTTGCACTACCGTCCACTGGATGGATACGAGGTGCACAATATGGTCTTGCACTACCGTGCACAGGATGGATACGAGGTGCACAATATGGTCTTGCACTACCGTCCACAGGATGGATACGAGGTGCACAATATGGTCTTGCACTACCGTCCACAGGATGGATACGAGGTGCACAATATGGTCTTGCACTACCGTCCACAGGATGGATACGAGGTGCACAATATGGTCTTGCACTACCGTCCACAGGATAGATACGAGGTGCACAATATGGTCTTGCACTACCGTCCACAGGATAGATACGAGGTGCACAATATGGTCTTGCACTACCGTGCACAGGATGGATACGAGGTGCACAATATGGTCTTGCACTACCGTCCACAGGATGGATACGAGGTGCACAATATGGTCTTGCACTACCGTCCACAGGATGGATACGAGGTGCACAATATGACCTTGCACTACCGTCCACAGGATGGATACGAGGTGCACAATATGGTCTTGCACTACCGTCCACAGGATGGATACGAGGTGCACAATATGGTCTTGCACTACCGTCCACAGGATGGATACGAGGTGCACAATATGGTCTTGCACTACCGTCCACAGGATGGATACGAGGTGCACAATATGGTCTTGCACTACCGTCCACAGGATGGATACGAGGTGCACAATATGGTCTTGCACTACCGTCCACAGGATGGATACGAGGTGCACAATATGGTCTTGCACTACCGTCCACAGGATGGATACGAGGTGCACAATATGGTCTTGCACTACCGTCCACAGGATGGATACGAGGTGCACAATATGGTCTTGCACTACCGTCCACAGGATGGATACGAGGTGCACAATATGGTCTTGCACTACCGTCCACAGGATGGATACGAGGTGCACAATATGGTCTTGCACTACCGTGCACAGGATGGATACGAGGTGCACAATATGGTCTTGCACTACCGTCCACAGGATGGATACGAGGTGCACAATAAACTAACCACTTCGGTGGCGAAATAAAAAATGCAATCAAGTTATACCCATCCTAAGGTTCACCTGCCTCCCTATCTCCAACCCACAGTGAGTGTTAAGACAGATCTGTCTGAGAGACAGTGTTAAGACAGATCTGTCTGAGAGACAGTGAGTAAATAACAAAAAGGCACAATACCGTGACTGGAACGATACACAAATAACCCGCACATAAAAGAGAGAAGCTTACGACGACGTTTCGGTCCGACTTGGACCATTGACAAAGTCACACTGTTAAGACACAGTGTTAAGACAGATGTATGTGAGAGACACTGAGAGGGTTATGACAGATCTATGTGAAAGACAGTGAGAGTTAAGACAGATCTGTCTGAGAGACAGTGAGAAGGTTATGACAGATATATGTGAGAGACAAAGAGAGGGTTAACCTCCTTGAGGGTTAGTGCCGTAGAACTACGCCATGAGCTCAGTTTACTCACCTAAGGTGTGAGCGGTAAATTTTGTCATAGATATGAGAGAATGGGTCAATGCAGTGTGCACCATATAAAAAAAAAAGGTCCTGCCCTATGCAGTGCATAATGGTAAAATAGACTGGATTTTTGGTATAAAATAGTAGATTTATGGTGTATTTTCAGATGATTTCTTGGTATCATCTGATAGAATGAAAGTAGTGTGAAACTGAGCTCAAACTGGCAGAAATATTCAAATTTTTACCAATATTCCAGAGTAAAGAATCACGTCCCTTGTCCAGTACACGTCCAAGCAGTCTGTCTAATATGCATTTACAAATGCGCTTACATTATTTATACAATAATGCAGTAGTCTGCGTATCAGTAAATCCTCTATTTTTTTTTTTTTTTTTTTTTTTTTTTGTGTGTGTGTGTGTGTGTGTGTGTGTGTGTGTGTGTGTGTGTGTGTGTGTGTGTGTGTGTGTGTGTGTGTGTGTGTGTGTGTGTGTGTGTGAATAAAAATTTCTGATCACTTTATTGAGTAGCTGAAATAACTGACCGGGCGATGTCTTGTGTTCAATCTATAAAATGGAGGATATGCTAGCAAAATAGCTAAGAATTTGGTCATCTGGAACAACGTAATTGGCCTAAAAGAGGAATCAAAGTGGACAAAATCGCTGATCCGTAAATATCGCTGACACAGCAAAATTTCCGATAACAATTTCATCAAATTTCCACCGAATTTCATACTTTTTGTTTTATTACTTCGGCAAAACATTCTCTACCATTTCATAAGGAAAAAAGTACAAAAATTTTTTTTTGAAAATTTTTGGACCCTGTGGACACTTCAGATTGTTGCTCTGGACCCTCAAGGTGTTAAGACAGATCTATATGAGACAGTGAGTGAGATAAGACAGATCTATATGAGACAATGAGTGAGATAAGACAGATCTATATGAGACAGTGAGAGTGTTAAGACAGATCTATAAGAGACAATGAGTGTGTTAAGACAGATCTATTTGATACAGTGAGAGTGTTAAGACAGATCTATACGAGACAGTGAGAGTGATAAGACAGATCTATATAAGACAGTGAGAGTGATAAGACAGATCTATATGAGACAGTGAGAGTGATAAGACAGATCTATATGAGATAGTGAGAGTGATAAGACAGATCTATATAAGACAGTGAGAGTGATAAGACAGATCTATATGAGACAGTGAGAGTGATAAGACAGATCTATATGAGACAGTGAGAGTGTTAAGACAGATCTATACGAGACAGTGAGAGTGTTAAGACAGATCTATACGAGACAGTGAGTGTGTTAAGACAGATCTATATGAGACAGTGAGAGTGTTAAGACAGATCTATACGAGACAGTGAGAGTGTTAAGACAGATCTATACGAGACAGTGAGTGTGTTAAGACAGATCTATACGAGACAGTGAGAGTGTTAACAGATCATGCACCAAGTCAAAAGAACACCTAGTGTCAGATTAATCTAGCAATCAGCCAGGAGACCAAGCCAGGGACCAGGCTGAGGTGACCACTGGCCTGAGACCAGGCTGAGGTGACCACTGGCCTGAGACCAGGCTGTGGTCACCACTGGCCTGAGACCAGGCTGTGGTCACCACTGGCCTGAGACCAGGCTGAGGTGACCACTGGCCTGAGACCAGGCTGTGGTCACCACTGACCTGGGACCAGGCTGTAGTCACCACTGGCCAGGGACCAGGCTGTGGTCACCACTGGCCCGGGACCAGGCTGTGGTCACTGGCCCAGGACCAGGCTGTGGTCACTGGCCCGGGACCAGGCTGTGGTCACCACTGGCCCGGGACCAGGCTGTGGTCACCACTGGCCTGGGACCAGGCTGTGATCACCACTGGCCTGGGACCAGGCTGTAGTCACCACTGGCCTGGGACCAGGCTGTGGTCACCACTCACCTGGGACCAGACTGTGGTCACCACTGGCCTGGGACCAGGCTATGGTCACCACTGGCCTGGGACCAGGCTATGGCCGCCACTGGCCTGGGACCAGGCTGTGGTCACCACTTACCTGGGACCAGGCTGTGGTCACCACTGACCTGGGACCAGGCTGTGGTCACCACTGGCCTGGGACCAGGTTGTGGTCACCACTGGCCTGGGACCAGGTTGTGGTCACCACTGGCCAGGGACCAGGCTATGGTCACCACTGGCCAGGGACCAGGCTATGGTCACCACTGGCCAGGGACCAGGCTATGGTCACCACTGGCCAGGGACCAGGCTATAGTCACCACTGGCCTGGGACGAGGCTGTGGTAACCACTGGCCTGGGACCAGGCTGTGGTCACCACTGACCTGGGACCAGGCTGTGGTCACCACTGGCCTGGGACCAGGCTGTGGTCACCACTGGCCTGGGACCAGGCTGTGGTCACCACTGGCCTGGGACCAGGCTGTGGTCACCACTGGCCAGGGACCAGGCTATGGTCACCACTGGCCAGGGACCAGGCTATGGTCACCACTGGCCAGGGACCAGGCTATGGTCACCACTGGCCAGGGACCAGGCTGTGGTCACCACTGGCCAGGGACCAGGCTGTGGTCACCACTGGCCAGGGACCCGGCTGTGGTCACCACTGGCCAGGGACCAGGCTGTAGTCACCACTGACCTGGGACCAGGCTGTGGTCACCACTGACCTGGGACCAGGCTATGGTCACCACTGGCCTGGGACCAGACTGTAGTCACCACTGGCCTGGGACCAGGCTGTAGTCACCACTGGCCTGGGACCAGGCTGTAGTCACCACTGGCCTGGGACCAGGCTGTAGTCACCACTGGCCTGGGACCAGGCTGTAGTCACCACTGGCCTGGGACCAGGCTGTAGTCACCACTGGCCTGGGACCAGGCTGTAGTCACCATTGGCCTGGGACCAGGCTGTAGTCACCACTGACCTGGGACCAGGCTGTAGTCACCACTGGCCAGGGACCAGGCTGTAGTCACCACTGGCCAGGGACCAGGCTGTAGTCACCACTGGCCAGGGACCAGGCTGTAGTCACCACTGACCTGGGACCAGGCTGTAGTCACCACTGGCCTGGGACCAGGCTGTAGTCACCACTGGCCTGGGACCAGGCTGTAGTCACCACTGGCCTGGGACCAGGCTGTAGTCACCACTGGCCTGGGACCAGGCTGTAGTCACCACTGGCCTGGGACCAGGCTGTAGTCACCACTGGCCTGGGACCAGGCTGTAGTCACCACTGGCCTGGGACCAGGCTGTAGTCACCACTGACCTGGGACCAGGCTGTAGTCACCACTGGCCTGGGACCAGGCTGTAGTCACCACTGGCCTGGGACCAGGCTGTAGTCACCACTGGCCTGGGACCAGGCTGTAGTCACCACTGGCCTGGGACCAGGCTGTAGTCACCACTGACCTGGGACCAGGCTGTAGTCACCACTGACCTGGGACCAGGCTGTAGTCACCACTGGACTCTGACCAGGCTGTGGTCACCACTGGCCAGGAACCAGGCTGTGGTCACCACTGACCTGGGACCAGGCTGTGGTCACCACTGGCCTGGAACCAGGCTGTAGTCACCACTGACCTGGGACCAGGCTGTGGTCACCACTGACCTGGGACCAGGCTGTGGTCACCACTGACCTGGGAGCAGGCTGTGGTCACCACTGACCTGGGACCAGGCTGTGGTCACCACTGACCTGGGACCAGGCTGTGGTCACCACTGGCCTGGGACCAGGCTGTGGTCACCACTGACCTGGGACCAGGCTGTGGTCACCACTGACCTGGGACCAGGCTGTGGTCACCACTGACCTGGGACCAGGCTGTGGTCACCACTGACCTGGGACCAGGCTGTGGTCACCACTGACCTGGGACCAGGCTGTGGTCACCACTGACCTGGGACCAGGCTGTGGTCACCACTGACCTGGGACCAGGCTGTGGTCACCACTGACCTGGGACCAGGCTGTGGTCACCACTGACCTGGGACCAGGCTGTGGTCACCACTGACCTGGGACCAGGTTGTGGTCACCACTGACCTGGGACCAGGCTGTGGTCACCACTGACCTGGGACCAGGCTGTGGTCACCACTGACCTGGGACCAGGCTGTGGTCAACACTGGCCAGGCGCCAGGCTGTGGTCACCACTGGCCAGGGACCAGGCTGTGATCACCACTGGCCAGGGACCAGGCTGTGATCACCACTGGCCAGGGACCAGGCTGTGATCACCACTGGCCAGGAACCAGGCTGTGGTCACCACTGACCTGGGACCAGGCTGTGGTCACCACTGACCAGGGACCAGGCTGTGGTCACCACTGGCCAGGGACCAGGCTGTGGTCACCACTGGCCAGGGACCAGGCTGTGATCACCACTGACCTGGGACCAGGCTGTGGTCACCACTGGCCAGGGACCAGGCTGTGGTCACCACTGGCCAGGGACCAGGCTGTGATCACCACTGGCCTGGGACCAGGCTGTGGTCACCAGTGACCAGGCTGTGGTCACCACTGACCTGGGACCAGGCTGTGGTCACCACTGGCCTGGGACCAGGCTGTGGTCACCACTGACCTGGGACCAGGCTGTGGTCACCACTGGCCTGGGACCAGGCTGTGGTCATCACTGACCAGGGACCAGACTGTGGTCACCACTGGCCTGGAACCAGGCTGTAGTCACCACTGACCTGGGACCAGGCTGTGGTCACCACTGACCTGGGACCAGGCTGTGGTCACCACTGACCTGGGACCAGGCTGTGGTCACCACTGACCTGGGACCAGGCTGTGGTCACCACTGGCCTGGGACCAGGCTGTGGTCACCACTGACCTGGGACCAGGCTGTGGTCACCACTGACCTGGGACCAGGCTGTGGTCACCACTGACCTGGGACCAGGCTGTGGTCACCACTGACCTGGGACCAGGCTGTGGTCACCACTGACCTGGGACCAGGCTGTGGTCACCACTGACCTGGGACCAGGCTGTGGTCACCACTGACCTGGGACCAGGCTGTGGTCACCACTGACCTGGGACCAGGCTGTGGTCACCACTGGCCTGGGACCAGGCTGTAGTCACCACTGACCTGGGACCAGGCTGTGGTCACCACTGACCTGGGACCAGGCTGTGGTCACCACTGACCTGGGACCAGGCTGTGGTCACCACTGACCTGGGACCAGGCTGTGGTCACCACTGGCCTGGGACCAGGCTGTGGTCACCACTGACCTGGGACCAGGCTGTGGTCACCACTGACCTGGGACCAGGCTGTGGTCACCACTGACCTGGGACCAGGCTGTGGTCACTGACCTGGGACCAGGCTGTGGTCACCACTGACCTGGGACCAGGCTGTGGTCACCACTGACCTGGGACCAGGCTGTGGTCACCACTGGCCTGGGACCAGGCTGTAGTCACCACTGACCTGGGACCAGGCTGTGGTCACCACTGACCTGGGACCAGGCTGTGGTCACCACTGACCTGGGACCAGGCTGTGGTCACCACTGACCTGGGACCAGGCTGTGGTCACCACTGGCCAGGGACCAGGCTGTGATCACCACTGGCCAGGGACCAGGCTGTGATCACCACTGGCCAGGGACCAGGCTGTAGTCACCCTGACCAGGGACCAGGCTATGGTCACCACTGGCCAGGGACCAGGCTGTAGTCACCACTGGCCAGGGACCAGGCTGTAGTCACCACTGGCCGGGGACCAGGCTATGGTCACCACTGGCCAGGGACCAGGCTGTAGTCACCACTGGCCAGGGACCAGGCAATGGTCACCACTGGCCAGGGACCAGGCTATGGTCACCACTGGCCAGGGACCAGGCTATGGTCACCACTGGCCAGGGACCAGGCTATGGTCACCACTGGCCAGGGACCAGGCTATAGTCACCACTGGCCTGGGATGAGGCTGTGGTAACCACTGGCCTGGGACCAGGCTGTGGTCACCACTGACCAGGGACCAGGCTATGGTCACCACTGGCCAGGGACCAGGCTGTAGTCACCACTGGCCAGGGACCAGGCTGTAGTCTCCACTGGCCTGGGACCAGGCTGTAGTCACCACTGGCCTGGGACCAGGCTGTAGTCACCACTGGCCTGGGACCAGGCTGTAGTCACCACTGGCCTGGGACCAGGCTGTAGTCACCACTGGCCTGGGACCAGGCTGTAGTCACCACTGGCCTGGGACCAGGCTGTAGTCACCACTGGCCTGGGACCAGGCTGTAGTCACCACTGGCCTGGGACCAGGCTGTAGTCACCACTGGCCTGGGACCAGGCTGTAGTCACCACTGGCCTGGGACCAGGCTGTAGTCACCACTGACCTGGGACCAGGCTGTAGTCACCACTGGCCTGGGACCAGGCTGTAGTCACCACTGGCCTGGGACCAGGCTGTAGTCACCACTGGCCTGGGACCAGGCTGTAGTCACCACTGGCCTGGGACCAGGCTGTAGTCACCACTGCCCTGGGACCAGGCTGTAGTCACCACTGCCCTGGGACCAGGCTGTAGTCACCACTGACCTGGGACCAGGCTGTAGTCACCACTGGCCTGGGACCAGGCTGTGGTCACCACTGGCCAGGGACCAGGCTGTGGTCACCACTGACCTGGGACCAGGCTGTGGTCACCACTGACCAGGGACCAGGCTGTGGTCACCACTGACCAGGGACCAGGCTGTGGTCACCACTGGCCAGGGACCAGGCTGTGGTCACCACTGGCCAGGGACCAGGCTGTGATCACCACTGACCTGGGACCAGGCTGTGGTCACCACTGGCCTGGGACCAGGCTGTGGTTACCACTGACCAGGCTGTGGTCACCACTGGCCTGGGAAAAGGCTGTGGTCACCACTGACCAGGCTGTGGTCACCACTGGCCTGGGACCAGGCTGTGGTCACCACTGACCAGGCTGTGGTCACCACTGGCCTGGGACCAGGCTGTGGTCACCGCTGGAATCAAATACACGTAACATAGTCTTAAAGATAAAAGTACACAGTAATATGTCATATAATAAAAACTTGTAAATTAGTGATGTCAAACTCTGGCAGGTCAACTATATACCAGTTATTAGTCTCTTGTAATAAACTAGTACAGATTATTTGTGTTATTAACCTCAAAGTATTATTATATTCAAGGTGAAACATTATTAACCTCAACATATTACAGCCTCCTCATTTAGCGACTTACTTGTTTATCGATAACTCGGACTTATGATGAGCTCTCTGACCAGTATGCATACCTAAATGTATAACAGAGTTGATTTTCTCTATTCTGTTTATTACAATATACAGTACACTACTGTATAAACATTTAAAAATACAGTGGACCCCCGCATAACGATCACCTCCGAATGCGACCAATTATGTAAGTGTATTTATGTAAGTGTGTTTGTACGTGTATGTTTGGGGGTCTGAAATGGACTAATCTACTTCACAATATTCCTTATGGGAACAAATTCGGTCAGTACTGGCACCTGAACATACTTCTGGAGTGAAAAAATATTGTTAACCGGGGGTCCACTGTACACCTGACATGTTATAAATGGTGCAAAGGTAACATTAAAACAATATCAAAGATGGTTGACACAAACCCACTACCATTACAGTACATATGCTCCTCACTTAGCATCGAATTCGTTTACCAACGTGGTCTTAGGAATGGAACTCCGTCGTTAAGTGAAAATGGTGACACAATTAATATTAATAATTCCAAAACATAAATAGGCAATACCATTACGGCAACATTTTCAAGCTCCAACAACCACAAAGTTATATAATTTCCCATAATAGTTAATTTCCAAAGATCCTAATTTCACCATCTGCAGTACACACAATTACCGATTTTCACAGACTTCAACCCTTGTAGAATTACCTCGGTTAACAGTTGCTCTCTGCTGCAACTCTTGCAGTAGCTATTACCACTACTACAGCAGTTGTTACAACCACTACTACAGAAGTTATTACCACTACTACAGCAGCTGTTATAACCACTACTACAGAAGTTATTACCACTACTACAGCAGCTGTTATAACCACTACTACAGAAGTTATTACCACTACTACAGCAGCTGTTATAACCACTACTACAGCAGCTGTTATAACCACTACTACAGCAGCTGTTATAACCACTACTACAGCAGCTGTTATTACCACTACTACAATAGCTGTTATAACCACTACTACAGCAGCTGTTATTACCACCACTACAGCAGCTGTTATTACCACTACAATAGCTGTTATAACCACTACTACAGCAGCTGTTATTACCACTACAGTAGCTGTTATTACCATTACTACAGTAGCTGTTATAACCACTACTACAGCAGCTCCCCGAGATATAAATATGAGGTGTCCTTCAAGATGGCTCCCAACATGAAATCTTGTATCACTGAAACGTACAGCAAGGCCTCACTTTATGGTGTTTCACCTTACAGCGTTCTGCTAATATGGCGATTTCAAATTATAACTAAAACTTGCTATACGGAAGGCGGTCTTTCTAATATGGTGTGCCCCACCCAGTTTCTCTACATTCTCTGTGAGCACATACCTATCTCTGTGTCTGGAAATTTTCCAAAATTTCAAGTGTTTTGAAGTTACTGCATATTTTATATGTACTCTGATAATTATACTTATGTGTACCTGTACCTAAATATGCTCTCACACTGCGTTGGTGTGCAGATACACATTAACCCTTTGAGGGTCGGTCACATACTAGTACGTCATTGCAGCCAGGGTCAGTCATGTACTTGTAGGCATAAATTCTAGCGCCTTCAAATCAAGCGGAAGAAAGCTGGTAGGCCTACATGTGAGAGAATGGGTCTGTGTGGTCAGCGTGCGCAGAAGGAAAAAAATTTGGGCACCCACTGTGGGAACGCCATTTTAGTTCACCTTGTCCACCATGCCTCGCAGTAAGAAGCTCCTCACTCCTCGGCGAATTGGGACTCTTTTGTTCCCAAGTGACAGTTCAAATACAGATGGAAGTGTCAGTGAAGATGATTTCCAGGGTTTTGAGGAGTTTGCGACTGAGAATAATGAACATAATAGTGGTAATGGTGACGAAAATCCAGACGACCCTCAACCTTCCACATCTGGTGCTGGGCCGTCTTGTTCACATTCAGTTGCACCAGAACGAAAGAGGAAACTCGTATTTTCCAGTGCTCAGGACATAGATATAAGCAGTGGTGATGATAGTGATAATGAGAGTGAGAGTGAAGCAGAATATTCTCCAGTGAAGCGTCAGTATATACGACACTACATGTGCTCTGGTAGTTCCATATGCTGTTCCAAGGGTAAGGGGTACATCTTGTGGCCGTACAACAGGAACAGATATTGAAAATGAAGATGATATTGTTACAATGGGGACCAAAAATGTGCAGGTGTCAGAAGATGGTGATGGTGGTAGTGGTGGTGGTGCCAGCCATGAGGCACCAGCAGAGGCCCATGCTGTTACCCATGCCATTCAGCTACAACAAAGACCACCCTTAGCCACCCACCCACCACACTAACCTCCACAACCACCTGTCAATATCCAGTGTGCACCAGCAGACTGCAACTGGGATTGGGAGGAAGCTGCCAATTATGTTCCCAATCCCCATCAGTTTGATGAAAGCCAAAGTGGAATACGGCCATGTTGTACACTTGGGAACAATGCCACTGAACTAGAATGTTTCGAGTTATTCTTTGACGAACCCCTGATGGAAATGATTGTCAGGGAAAGCAACAGACACTAAGAGTACACCATGGCAAACACAATATTTTCACCAAGATCACGACTACACCAGTGGAAGGAGACAACTGTGGCTGAGATGTATCTTTTGTTTGCCACTATAATGCTTATGCCACATGTGTATAAGCACAGTGTGAAATCATACTGGTCAACAGACCGCCGCATTGCAACCCCAGCTTTCAGTGATATAATACCAGTGAATTGATTTGTGCTACTGTTATGTATGCTACACTTCTCAGACAAAATCAGGCCTGACAGAAAAGACAGGTTATATAAGATTAGAAATGTGTTTATGTATCTGAAACAGAAATTCAATATGCATTTTCATCCCTTCAGGAAGCTTGTTATTGACGAGTCTTTGATTTTGTTCAAAGGCAGATTGTCATTCAAGCAGTATATACCAAGCAAGAGGAAACGCTATGGTATAAAATTGTTTGTACTTAGTGATTGCTACAGTGGTCTTGTAATGGATATATGTACACTGGAAGTAATACAGTGCAAGATACCATGAAGTTATTGGGTCCCTCTGGTGATGTGGTTAGAACAATGATGGAACCATATCTTAGTAAGGGGCATATAGTATTATATACTGATAACTGGTACACAAGCCCCTCACTCAGTGACTTTTTGCGAGTGAATATGACAGATGTGTGTGGTACAGTGTGCGCAAATCGTAAACATGTGCCCAGGTTCGAGGCAGGCACTCATAGAGGTGAGGTGCAGGCGTTTGCTGCCAATGACATCATGGCATTTCAGTGGCATGAAAAATGAGAAGTCACACTATTGTCATCAGTTCACTGAAATGAAATGACAGACACTGGCAGGCAGCATAGAGAGACCAATGAACCCATTCTAAAACCTGCAGCTGTGATGGACTACACCCTTAACCCTTTCAGGGTTTCCGACGTACTAGTACGGCTTAGGCACCAGGGTTGACATACTAGAACGCCTAAATTCTAGCACCTTCAAATCTGGTGAGAGAAAGCTGGTATGCCTACATATGAAAGAATGGGTCTATATGGTTAGTGTGTGCAGTATAAAAAAAATCCTGCAGCACACAGTGCGTAATGAGAAAAAAAAAACTTTGACCATGTTTTTGGATTAAAATAGCGACTTTGCACTATATTTTCGTATGGTATTTATGGTTGTATTCTAGTTTTCCTGGTCTCATTTTATAGAATGGAAGACATATTACAGAAATTGAGATGATTTTGATTGGTTTCACAATGAAAAGTACCTTGAAATTGAGCTCAAAGTAGCAGAAATGTTCAATTTTTACCAAAGTTCAAAAGTAAACAAATCATGCCAGGCGTCCAATGTCAACTGGTGAGTCTAATATTCTCTCACAAGTGCGCTGATATTATTTACACCATTTCTACACTAATGCAGTAGTCTGCATAACAGTAAATCTTTTATTTTTTGTTTATTCTGGACCCTATTTGGAAATTGGCATCTGTGAAATTGGCAAAATTGCCAATTTCTAACCACTTTATTGGACAGTTGAAATTGGCAAATGGGTGGTTTCTTGTACTCATTCGATAGAAAAAAATTTTGTTCTAGCGAAATACATATGATTTCTGTCGACTAGTACAAAGGAATTCGCTGAAAATAGGGTTCAAAGTGGGCGAAATCGCCAATGCGCAAACACTGTCGAGACTGCTAACTTCACGAAAGCATAATTTCATAAGTTTTCCATCAAATTTCATACTTTTGGTGTCATTATGATCGGGAAAAGATTATCATTTCATAAGAAAAAAATTATTTCTTTTTTCCAAAAAATTTTCGGCCCTGAGAACGAGTTTAGGAGAGGTCCTCTCGACCCTGAAAGGGTTAATATGCGCTCAGTGGACAAATGTGATATGCAAATTGAGTTTGCTGATTGTGTTCGCAAGAGTTATAAGCGATACATAAAACTCTTTTTTCATCTTGTGGACATTTACATGCTGAATGCTTATAATGTGTACAAGTTGAATACCAGAAACAAACCACCATATGGTCAGTCTTGTTTGTCTGTCATCAGACAAATATTATTCAAGTACCAAGTAACAACACCTGCAATAGAACAACGCCTGCAAACTGATCATCAACTACCCTCTCGTCTGAGGGTAGTTGATGATCAGTTTGCAGGTGATCACTCCCTGGTGATCACTTCCTAATACAACTGCCTGCTACTGCTCTGAAGAAAAAGGCTCTGAAGAGGTGTTTTGTCTGTGTACATACAAAAAAAGGCCACAAAAATGCAGACACACTTGTTTTATATGTGAGGAGTGTAAAACACCATTGTGCATGACACAGTGTTTCAGAGTTCTAGGAACATGTCAGTGACTGTATATGTGTACATAAAATTTAGAAAAATAGTAATAAACAACATTTTATATTGTTCATTTGTGTAAACAAGTTTTGTAAACAATATAATGACAACAGTGTTTGTGCAGTTATTGTGTAGTATAGAAAGAGTAAATATATACAAAATAGTGCTCATATTGGTCTCACAGGCTATGAAAGTTACTTGAAAAGAAAAAATATCAAAAAATAATAGAAAAAAGTAGAAAAAACAAAATAAATGATTACCGGGTGACCGGTGATGTCAATTTCATGCAAAAAAATTTTTTTTAGCCTATAAAGTTCAGAAAAAAAAAATATCATTCCATAAGAATTTTTTTTTTTTTTAACATTTTTCGACTGTGAGAACAAGTCTGGGAGAGGGCCAGTCGACCCTCAAAGGGTTAAAATCACTAAGAGTCTCTCTACTCTTGCAGTTGCCATAATAATAATCTCTTGGGCGCATTAAATGTCGTACATTATGTTAATATAGATATTTCCATTAATCCATCCACATAACACATAAACATGATACGTACACCCATAGTATAAAAATCAACGTAAATATGACATTTGTTAACCAAGCGGTTTGTAGGAGTGTCGGACGAATTACGTTTTCTCTAGTCAAACACCAGTTACTTAACTGCAGAAAAATATTCTTTTCGTATGCCTTCATTCTATCTATAGCTATTCAAGACCCTTCTGGGTTTAGCACTTCTTTTTTATTATACTAATAACAGCAATAATAATAATAATACAGTGGACCCCCGCATACCGTTGGCCTTACATAACGTTAAATCCGCATACCGATACGTTTTATCGCTAAGATTTTGCCTCGCATACCGCTAAAAAAACCGCTCAACGCTGCTCGTCCGAGACGCGTCTAATGTGCGGCCTTAGCCACCCTCACATGTTCCGCCGGTGGCATTGTTTACCAGCCAGCCTCCGCGGTAACATCCAAGCATACAATCGGAATATTTCGTATTATTACAGTGTTTTTGGTGATTTTATCTACAAAATAAGTGACCATGGGCCCCAAGAAAGCTTCTAGTGCCAACCCTACAGGAATAAGGGTGAGAATTACTATAGAGATGAAGAAAGAGATCATTGATAAGTATGAAAGTGGAGTGCGTGTCTCCGAGCTGGCCAGGTTGTATAATAAACCCCAGTCAACCATCGCTACTATTGTGGGCAACAAAAAGGCAATCAAAGAAGCTGTTCTTGCCAAAGGTTTAACTGTGTTTTCGAAACAAAGATCGCAAGTGATGGAAGATGTTGAGAGACTCTTATTGGTGTGGATAAATGAAAAACAGACAGCAGGAGATAGCATCTCTCAAGTGATCATAAGTGAAAAGGCTAGGAAGTTGCATCAGGATTTAATTAAAAAAATGCCTGCAACTAGTGATGATGTGAGTGAATTTAAGGCCAGAAAAGGTTGGTTTGAGAGATTTAAGAAGCGTAGTGGCATACATAGTGTGATAAGACATGGTGAGGCTGCCAGTTCGGACCACAAAGCAGCTGAAAAATATGTGCAGGAATTCAAGGAGTACATAGAAAGTGAAGGACTGAAACCTGAACAAGTGTTTAATTGTGATGAAACAGGCCTATTTTGGAAGAAAATGCCAAGCAGGACCTACATTACTGAGGAGGAAAAGGCACTCCCAGGACATAAGCCTATGAAAGACAGGTTTACTCTGTTGATGTGTTCCAATGTGATTGCAAAGTGAAGCCTTTGTTAGTGTATCACTCAGAAACTCCCAGAGCGTTCAGGCAAAAGAATATCCTCAAGGCTAATTTGGGTGTGCTGTGGAGGGCAAACAGTAAGGCATGGGTCACTAGGGACTTTTTCTATGACTGGTTACACCATGCATTTGCCCCCAATGTGAAAGATTACCTAACTGAAAAGAAATTAGACCTTAAGTGCCTCCTGGTGTTAGACAATGCCCCTGGTCATCCTACAGATGTGGCAGAGCGACTTTATGGGGACATGAGCTTCATTAAGGTGAAGTTTATGCCTCCTAATACCACTCCTCTCCTGCAGCCCATGGACCAGCAGGTTATTGCAAACTTCAAAAAACTGTACACAAAAGCTCTGTTTGAAAGGTGCTTTGTAGTGACCTCAGAAACTCAACTGACTCTAAGAGAGTTTTGGAGAGAGCACTTTAATATCCTCAATTGTGTAAACCTTATAGGTAAGGCTTGGGAGGGGGTGACTAAGAGGACCTTGAACTCTGCTTGGAAGAAACTGTGGCCAGAATGTGTAGACCAAAGGGATTTTGAAGGGTTTCAGGCTAACCCTGAGAATCCTATGCCAGCTGAGGAATCCATTGTGGCATTGGGAAAGTCCTTGGGGTTGGAGGTTAGTGGGGATGATGTGGAAGAGTTGGTGGAGGAGGGCAATGAAGAACTAACCACTGATGAGCTGCTAAATCAACTTCAACAGCAAGAGGCCAGACCTGAGGAAACTGGTTCGGAGGAGGGGAGAGAGAAATTGAAGAAGTTGCCTACTACAAAGATTAAGGAAATCTGTGCAATGTGGCTGAAAGTGCAAACCTTTATGGATGAAAATCACCCTCACACAGCTATTGCAAGCCGTGCTGGTGACTATTACACTGACAATGTTGTGAAACACTTTAGGGAAGTCATAAAGGAACGAGAGGTACAGGCCACTATGGACAGATACGTTGTGCGACAGAAGTCCAGTGACTCTGAAGCTGGTCCTAGTGGCATTAAAAGAAGAAGGGAAGTAACCCCAGAAAAGGACTTGACACCTCAAGTCTTAATGGAAGGGGATTCCCCTTCTAAACACTAAGACTCTCTCCTCCTCCCATCCCATCCCATCCCATCAATCATCACCAGATCTTCAATAAAGGTAAGTGTCATGTAATTGTGCATGCCTTTTTCAGTTTGTGTGTATTAAAATTAATATTTCATGTGGTAAAAATGCTTTTTTTTCATACTTTGGGGTGTCTTGCACAGATTAATTTGATTTCCATTATTTCTTATGGGGAAAATTCATTCGCATACAATGAGCTCTCATGAACGGATTAATATCGTTATGCAGGGGTCCACTGTATTTTTTCTCGTCTCTCCAGAGTGCAGGAACGAATTAATGGTTTTGCAATTAATTTAAATGAGGAAAATTAATTTGATATACGAGTAAATTGAGTTACGAGCTAGCTCCTGAAACAGAATAAACTCCTAAGTAAAGGTTCCACTGTATTACAATAATGTAGTAGTCTGCATAACAGTTAATCTTCTATTTTTTGTGTGAGTAAAAATTCAAAATGGAAAGGAAGCATAATGTAAGAGGAGTCTGGAGATATGACTGATGAACAGAGAAAATGTCATTTTGGTGCCAGAAATGTCTGCATTGTTTATTATGGACTATCTTGACACTGCCATTTTTTTTTTTTTAATTTTATGTAACATTCCCCAAATTACCAATTTCCGATAACTTTATCGGGTAGTTTAGAAAGATGATTGGGTGATTTCTTGTGCTCACTTGATAGAATGGAAGATATTAGCAAAATAGTTAAGAATTTGGTGAACTGAAACAAAGGAATTGGCCTAAAATCAGACTCAAATTGGGAAAAATCACTGATGCGTAAATATGGATGAAACAGAAAAATTCCCGATGGCGTAATTTAATCGGTTTTCCATCAAATGTTTTACTTTTTGTTTTACCTTCAGAAGATTCTCTACAATTTCATAAGAAAAAATAAAAAAATTTTATTTTGAAAGTTTTTGCAACCCTGAGAGCAGGTGTGAGAGCAGGAGGCTCAACCCTGAGACTAAATGCGAGAGCAGAAGGCTCAACCCTCAAACATCTCCTTGCCAACCTCAACAGAACACATGACCATAACACAAGGCACAGATCACTCTTTGATGTTCCTCGTGTCCATCTCACACTATGCAAAAACTCAATGCACATAAAAGGCCCTAAAATCTGGAATTCATTACCTGTAAATATAAAAGAAACACAACCTGTTTATAAATTCAAGTTTCTTCTCAAAGATTACTTACTCACCCAAAACCAAATAAATACTGAATAACTGAACATTATAAATTGTATATCTTAAATGTTTCTCACAATTATATCACATAAATGTTAAACCTAAAACCCAATCTAACTTTATTATTTTTTAAATACACTACCTAACAGAATCACTACCTAACTGAATGCAACCATATGACCTGTCTTTGTAATACTCACTTGTGCTTTATAGTTATCTGTTTACATTAATGTTTTATCACTGATTTCATCATTGCTTAGTAGCAGCGCTGTATAGTCCTTGTGGCTTAGCGCTTCTTTTTGATTATAATAATAATAATAATCATTGCTTAGTTAATCTTAAGTTAATTTTAAGCCAGCCCGTAATGCTATGCATAGTATAAGTGGCTTTGGCATACTGCTCTTATCTGTATTTTTTTTGTACCTCTGTATGTGTGCACAAATTGGAAATAAATAAAATAAATAAATAAAAGTGAGAGCAGAAGGCTCAACCCTGAGACTAAATGCGAGAGCAGAAGGCTCAACCCTGAGAGCAAGTGTGAGAGCAGGAGGCTCAACCCTGAGAGCAAGTGTGAGAGCAGGAGGCTCAACCCTGAGAGCAAGTGTGAGAGCAGGAGGCTCAACCCTGAGAGCAAGTGTGAGAGCAGGAGTCTCAAGCCTGAGAGAAAGTTTGAGAGCAGGAATCTCAACACTGACAGCAAGTTTGAGAGCAGGAGTCTCAACACTGACAGCAAGTTTGAGAGCAGGAGTCTCAACACTCAGAGCAAGTTTGAGAGCAGGGGTTGCGACCCTGAAAGCAAGTTTGACAGCAGGGGTAGCGACCCTGAAAGCAAGTTTGACAGCAGGGGTAGCGACCCTGAAAGCAAGTTTGACAGCAGGCATCGCGACCATGAAATTTCATATTTTTTTTTTTTACACATTCGAAATTCAACGTTTTTTTTTTCAGTCTTAAAGATGTCAATAAACTCGGTTTGTTTGCCCTATTAATGGTGCTACTGTTTATAAGTACACTTTCCAGGTATGCACTCAGATGCTGATGAATTACATTACACACTACATATTTCTCCATTTCTGCACTAGTATATAAAATGTAGTTTACATGTAATAGTGTTAAACACAAGAGAGCCACTAACATGCAGAGCACTTCTGGCAGACTAATACTAATGCTTACACTACTTCTGGCAGACTAATACTAATGCTTACACTACTTCTGGCAGACTAATACTAATGCTTACACTACTTCTGGCAGACTAATACTAATGCTTACACTACTTCTGGCAGACTAATACTAATGCTTACACTACTTCTGGCAGACTAATACTAATGCTTACACTACTTCTGGCAGACTAATACTAATGCTTACACACTACTTAACAACTACACACAGGTTACTGAGTAGGAGTTTGTCTTTTAAATGTACAAAACGTGAGGTAGCTAAGTGAACAAGAGTACAATTTTAAGTATACATTAATTGTTATAGTTCAGGATATTCTCTCAAACATAAAATATGTAACATAAATATTAACCTATGATAACCTAATACAGTCAAACAATGACTTGTTTCTATGTTTTAAGGAGTGACACACCTTGACATAACTGTACCATCATGGGTCTTCCTTCACACTGGTACACACCTTGACATAACTGTACCATCATGGGTCCTCCTTCACACTGGTACACACCTTGACAACTGTACCATCATGGGTCTTCCTTCACACTGGTACACACCTTGACAACTGTACCATCATGGGTCTTCCTTCACACTGGTACACACCTTGACAACTGTACCATCATGGGTCTTCCTTCACACTGGTACACACCTTGACAACTGTACCATCATGGGTCCTCCTTCACACTGGTACACACCTTGACAACTGTACCATCATGGGTCTTCCTTCACACTGGTACACACCTTGACACAACTGTACCATCATGAGTCTTCCTTCACACTGGTACACACCTTGACAACTGTACCATCATGGGTCTTCATTCACACTGGTACACAACTGTACCATCATGGGTCTTCCTTCACACTGGTACACACCTTGACACAACTGTACCATCATGGGTCTTCCTTCACACTGGTACACACCTTGACACAACTGTACCATCATGGGTCTTCCTTCACACTGGTACACAACTGTACCATCATGGGTCCTCCTCCACACTAGTACACACCTTGACACAACTATCATCACTGGTCTTCCTTCACACTGGTACAGCACTTGTTATGGTTTAATAGCAAATAATGAACAAACAAAACACTCACCACTCACAAGGTTAGGCAGATGAACTCTGACGACTTGTGATGACAATGACGATGATGATGGTGATGACAGTTAGCCATGCAGTTACTGATGGCAGTCGAATGGAGGTGATTTGGAGTGTAACTGCATGGCACGATGAGTCTACTGTGTGGATTCTAACTCTTCACTGCCAGTGTCACTGCCGACATTGCTAGAGTCAGAGTTAGAAATGGAGTCAGAATCTGCCACGGGTTGAGGTTCAGGCGAGGCAGTAGGGGTAGCGGCAAGGGAAGTGGCAGGCTTCCTTGTGAAGAACATTGTGATGAGCAACTGAGACTTCATCCTATTCATACCTACAAACAGAGTTTTGTAGGGGAATTCGTGAAAGTGGAGGGGTAGCTGTACTCTTACCTTACCAACAGACACCAATATGTCTCTATCAAGGGAACAACCTCATCAACAAGACCTGCTGACATAGGCATTCCACAGGGAAGTGTCCTTGGCCCTCTGTTTTTCCTTTTATACATAAACAATCTTCCTAATGTATCACAGCAACTTAGACCTGTTTTCTTTGCCGATGAAACAACTTTTGTCCTCAACAACACTGTTAACGAAGAACTCTTCAAAATATCAACCTGGATGAGCACCAATAAATTCATGCTTAACATTGATGTTCTTCTACATGATGTATGGGAACACAGCAACAAATGTCCACCTAAACATTATGATTAGCAATTCTCCCATTGCTAAAGAAAATGCAGGAAAATTTCTAGGTCTGCTCCTTGACAGCAACTTGAAATTCAACACCCATATTGAACACATTACAAAAAAAATAAATAAATAAAAAGCTTCAAAAATAGTTGGCATTCTAAGATACGTTACTATGCACCTCAAACAGCACTACTTACATTATACTACACACTAATTTATTATCCATACCTCACCTATGCTATTTGTGCCTGGGGACCCACAACAGCTAATCACCGTAAGTCAATAACAAGTCAACAAAAAGCGACAGTATGAATGATGACAGTCTACTGCCAGACAACAACACCTTCCAATCTTCAAAGATCTAAACCTACTTACTATTCATAACACTGACTCATACTACATATACAGAACAATAAATTCTAATATCAATCCTGACCTGAAATGCTTTCTTGATAGTTTCAACAAAGCCCATAGGCGTAATACTAGACATAAAAACCTGCATGACATTCCCTGTGTCTGGCTTAATCTTTATAAAAACTCAATGTGCATAAAAGGAGCCAAAATCTGGAACTTCCTACCTGAAAACTCCAGCTTATCCAAGACCAACTTCTACTCATAATACTTAGACATGAAATAAAGGAATGTAAAGTGATAGGCCATCAAACTGGGAAGAAATCAGTGGTACTAAAGTTCAACTCTAGCTCACAACAAAGTTAACTGTTAAGAACATCTATTAATATGAAAACGAGTGTTTATGTCAACGAGTGCCTGACAAAAATAAGACAAAAATCTCCTTTACAGACTACGAAAGCTACGACATGACCACAAAATTTACCAGTGCTTTGCAAGGGATGGCAAAATTTCAGTCAAGAAGAAATCAGCAGGCAAGATATACTTCATTTCTACCATACATGATCTAAAACAATTCCTAAGTAAAGCTGGCCTAACTAAGTTAGAATAAAAATGCAGTTTGTACCCAGTTCCACAAGTAGTGTTACAAGACCCTAAAATTTTTTTCAGCCATTTTTTTTTTTTGTAAAACCTAATTCTCATTTCCATATTGTTACTCTGACAGCAGTGATTCTAAGCTGTCCAATCACTACTTTATATTTTACATTCTTGTTAAACGCCAAGTTCACCATCTTGTTTGCCTAAAAAGATATACATTTCTGTTTTTTTATACATTTGCAATTATCTTTTGCAATCATCCATTAATTAACCCTTAAATTGTTCAAACGTAGATCTACGTTTGCGCACGTAGTGCTCCGACCTTGATTTTCTCCATACGAAAGCATGTAAAAAAAAAACGTAGATCTATGTTTGGAGTGCTACGCAAGTGAACATAGATCTATGTTTGGACAGTTTAAGGGTTAACTACTATATTTTTATTTTCTAGTGTGTGCAATTTATAAAAATTAGTGCAATACAATCCAAAGTACTACTGTTTTGAAACCCCCCTTTTTTGTTTACAGTCTAGCATTAGTGCAAACACTGTTAGTTACTATTGATATTCCAAGTTTTAATAGTTCATTATTTTTTTTATTACTAATCATACAATTTGTTTGTGGTGTTATTACTTGCCTAAATTTTGTGCACTAAGTCAAATCTTACTATTTAAATTTTATTTAAGACCTTTTTTTACTATCTTTTAACTTTATACTTTTTGTATTATTATTACTTGTTTAATATCTGTGCAATCTGTAGAACAGTTCTTCTGCTGCCTACACTTTGTACTGCTTGTATAAGCTCTCATATTACCTCCAGTGCAACATTAATAGTTATCTTTATACTATTTACACATTGTTAAACTTGCATTAGCCATATGATTGCAAACATCAATCCTGACATTAACCTTTTATTAAATGACACACATGATCCTAACAACAATTGCCTTTATTACACTGCTAGTCAGGCAAAGACACTACTCAGTGCTAACAATAACATAACATTATTCAATTATAATGTCACATCACTAAGCAAGCACTATAATGACCTCCAGACACTACTGAATTCTAAATGTCAGTATGTACATCATTACTCTCACTGAAACATGGCTAAAACATGATGTTACAAACATCTATTCCATACCTGGCTACACAGCCATACACAATTGTAGGCCAGATCAATTAGGAGGTGGAACAGCTATATACTATTCTGATGAACTAGAGTGTATAAATTCTACTTGCACAAGGGACGAACATGCTGAACATACCTTTGCTAAATTTAAATCCAAAGACCTTACAAAACTAACAGTCAGAGCCATTTATAGAGTTCCTCACGCCAATATTTACTCTTTTAGTGAAAAACTAAGAAACATAATAACCAGTGCTGAAATGAATAACCACCACCTTCAATATAAATCTCATCCATGACCATGACCCACAAGTGACTGAATTCACAAACATTATGAACAGCTGTTTACTTCTACCAACAATCATAAAACCAACAAGAATCACTGACACAAATGCCTCATTATTAGACCATATTTGGACAAACACTGTATCCCCGTTAAAAGCAGGCATAATCACTGATAACACCATTGACCACTATCCCATCTTTCTCATAACCAACTTGTGTAAAGTGCCCCAGGACACAACTACGATCACATTCTGACTACATGACGAGTCATCTGTTAATAACTTTATTTCAGCATTTAGTGACATTGACTGGCAAAACGAGCTAGCAGACAACTTAGATACTGATGAATGTGTTAATATTTTTTTTACAAAAAACCCAAAACCTCTATAACATGCATTACCCAATAAAAACTAAGCAGATCACAGCAGAGAGACTAAACAGCCCCTGGCTTACAAACAGCATCCTCAAATCTAGTGATAAAAAACATCTATACAAAAAACAGTACAGAATGGGTATAATAACAAAGGTTCTCACAAAACGTTACTCGTCAGTACAGTGGACCCCCGCATAGCGACCTTAATCCGTGCAAGAGGGCTCATTGTTATGCGAAATGATCGGTATGCGAATGAATTTTCCCCATAAGAAATAATGGAAATCAAATTAATCCGTGCAAGACACCCAAAACTATGAAAAAAAAAAAAATTTTACCACTTGAAATGTTAATTTTAATACACACAAACTGAAAAAGGCATGCACAATTACATGACACTTACTTTTATTGAAGATCTGGTGATGATTGATGGGATGGGAGGAGGGGAGAGAGAGTGTTAGTGTTTAGAAGGGGAATCCCCTTCCATTAAGACTTGAGGTGTCGAGTCCTTTTCTGGGGTTAATTCCCTTCTTCTTTTAATGCCACTAGGACCAGCTTCAGAGTCACTGGACTTCTTTCGCACAACATATCTGTCCATAGTGGCCTGTACCTCTCGTTCCTTTATGACTTCCCTAAAGTGTTTCACAACATTGTCAGTGTAATAATCACCAGCACGGCTTGCAATAGCTGTGTGAGGGTGATTTTCATCCAAGAAGGTTTGCACTTCAAGCCACTTTGCACAGATTTCCTTAATCTTTGTAGTAGGCAATTTCTTCAATTTCTCTCTCCCCTCCTTCGAACCAGTTTCCTCAGGTCTGGCCTCTTGCTGTTGAAGTTGATCTATCAGCTCATCAGTGGTTAGTTCTTCATTGTCCTCCTCCACCAACTCTTCCACATCATCCCCACTAACCTCCAACCCCAAGGACTTTCCCAATGCCACAATGGATTCCTCAACTAGCATAATCCTCTCAGGGTTAGCCTCAAACCCTTCAAAATCCCTTTTGTCTACACATTCTGGCCACAGTTTCTTCCAAGCAGAGTTCAAGGTCTTCTTAGTCACTCCCTTCCAAGCCTTACCTATAAGGTTTACACAATTGAGGATATTAAAGTGCTCTCTCCAAAACTCTCTTAGAGTCAGTTGAGTTTCTGAGGTCACTACAAAGCACCTTTCAAACAGAGCTTTTGTGTACAGTTTTTTTGAAGTTTGCAATAACCTGCTGGTCCATGGGCTGCAGGAGAGGAGTGGTATTAGGAGGCAAAAACTTCACCTTAATGAATTTCATGTCCCCATAAAGTCGCTCTGCCATGTCTGTAGGATGACCAGGGGCATTGTCTAACACCAGGAGGCACTTAAGTTCTAATTTCTTTTCAGTTAGGTAATCTTTCACATTGGGGGCAAATGCATGGTGTAACCAGTCATAGAAAAAGTCCCTAGTGACCCATGCCTTACTGTTTGCCCTCCACAGCACACACAAATTCTCCTTGAGGACATTCTTTTGCCTGAACGGTCTGGGAGTTTCAGAGTGATACACTAATAAAGGCTTCACTTTGCAATCACCAGTAGCATTGGAACACATCAACAAAGTAAGCCTGTCTTTCATAGGCTTATGTCCTGGGAGTGCCTTTTCCTCCTCAGTAATGTAGGTCCTGCTTGGCATTTTCTTCCAAAACAGGCCTGTTTCATCACAATTAAACACTTGTTCAGGTTTCAGTCCTTCACTGTCTATGTACTCCTTGAATTCCTGCACATATTTTTCAGCTGCTTTGTGGTCCAAACTGGCAGCCTCACCATGCCTTATCACACTATGTATGCCACTACGCATCTTAAATCTCTCAAACCAACCTTTGCTGGCCTTAAATTCACTCACATCATCAGTAGTTGCAGGCATTTTTTTAATTAAATCCTCATGCAACTTCCTAGCCTTTTTGCTTATGATCGCTTGAGAGACGCTATCTCCTGCTACCTGTTTTTCATTTATCCACACCAATAAGAGTCTCTCAACATCTTCCATCACTTGCGATCTCTGTTTCGAAAACACAGTTAAACCTTTGGCAAGAACAGCTTCCTTGATTGCCTTTCTGTTGCCCACAATAGTAGCTATGGTTGATTTGGGTTTCTTGTACAACCTGGCCAGGTCGGCGACATGCACTCCACTTTCATACTTATCAATGATCTCTTTCTTCATCTCTATAGTAATTCTCACCCTTATTCCTGTAGGGTTGGCACTAGAAGCTTTCTTGGGGCCCATGGTCACTTATTTTCCAGATAAAATCACCAAAAACACTGTAATAATACGAAATGTTCCGATTGTATGCTTGGATGTTACCGCGGAGGCTGGCTGGTAAACAATGCCACTGGCGGCACATGTGAGGCTGGCTAAGGGCGCACATTGGACACGTCTCGGACGAAGAGCGGTGAGCGGGTTTTTGAGCGGTATGCGAGGCAAAATTTTTGCGATAAAAGCGAGCGGTATGCGGATTGAACGTTATGCGATGCGTACGGTATGCAGGGGGTCCACTGTACAGTACATAGTGTTTCAGAGAACAGATACATCTCTGCAACAGCTGTGTTCTTCCATTGTGGAAGTTTTGATGGCTGTGAAACATGAGTTGACCACCTTGTATGTACTTATAATAGTTATTTGTTTACGTAACAATAATGTTCATCAGTGTGTCATCAAAGACCAACTGAAAGTAATGTTCAGTGGAATTATTTGTTATAAGACAGTTTGGCAGACTTCCACTCTTACCATCATCAACCTATGAAGAATTTGGTACAAATGAAGTACTTTCCTGGCATTTCCACACTGTTGGTCAAAGTAAAAAATTTATTTTCATATGATACAGTGTTTGTACTGAGATGGGGAACATTTAGTTGTGCATGCAGAAAGCCCCAGGTTATGCAGAGTATTTCAGGCGAGCTTAACTGACTTAAGACTACAATGGCAATAATTAATATTTGCTTGTATTTACAGATATTGAAGTTATACAAACAACAGATTTAGGCATTACAAATAGAAGAACAAGCAGACATCCATTTCTTTAACCCTTTCAGGGTCCGTCCTGTAGATCTACGGCTTAACGTTCAGGGTCCAAACCGTAGATCTACGTCATGAGCTCAGCTCACTCTGATAAACTGTGAGTGGTACATTTGGGCCTAGATATGAGAGAATGCATCTATGTGGTATGTGTGCACCACATAAAACAGATCCTGCAGCACACTGTGTATGAGAGAAAAAAAACTGAAATCATGATTTTTCGATTAAAACAGCGACTTTGCAGTGTTTTTTTGTATGTTTTTTATAGTTGTATTTGCGATTTCTTGGTCTCATTTGATAGAATTGAAGACATATTACAGAAATAGAGATGATTTTGATTGGTTTTAGCACTGGAAATGGCTTGAAACTGAGCTCAAAGTAGCGGAAATGTTAAATTTTTGCCGATATTCAAGAATAAACAAACGACCTCATACGTCTAATACACGTCAGCTGGTGGGTCTAATATACATTCACAAATATGGTGATGATATTTATACAATTATTACAGTATTGCATAACAGTAAATCTTCTATTTTTTGGTGTGAATAAAAATTCATTATGTGAATAAAAAATCAAAATGGAATTTATTTGTAAAGCCTCAAAACGTAACTAATGAACAGAGGAAATGTTAGTTTAGTTCCAGGAATACCTACATTGTTTATTCTGGACCCTATTTTGAAATTGGAATATTTTGAACTTTGTGTTAAATTGGCCAAATTAACAATTTCCGATCACTTTAATTTGTAGTTGAAACAGTTGACTTTGCGATTTCTTGTGCTCAATCGATAGAATAGAAGTAATACTAGTGAAATAGCTAAGAATTTGGTTGACTGGAATAATGTAATTGGCCTAAATTGGGAGTCAAAGTTGGCAAAATCGCCGATTCGTAAATATCGCTGACACATCAAAATTCACGAGAGCATAATTTCGTCAATTTTCCATCAAATTTTGTACTTTTTGTTTTATTACCTTCACAAAAAGATTCTTTACCATTTCATAAGAAAAAATAACAAATTTTTTTTTTGAAAATTCTTGGACACTGGGGCACCACTTCAGATTTGGGACTTGGACCCTGAAGGGGTTAAAGTTGAATTATGATGACAAGTAATGAGAATAAGAATATATATCTTTTAACATGTATGTGGTTGAGAGAATCATCTAGCATATTTAACACATTTTTAACATATTTAACCCTTTCAGGGTCCGTCCCGTAGATCTACGGCTTTACGGTGAGTGTCCAAACCGTAGATCTACGCCATGAGCTCAGCTCACTCTGATAAACTGTGAGTGGTACATTTGGGCCTAGATATGAGAGAATACATCTATGTGGTATGTGTGCACCACATAAAACAGATCCTGTAGCACACTGTGTATGAGAGAAAAAAACTTAAATCATGATTTTTCGATTAAAACAGCAACTTTGCAGTGTTTTTTCGTATGTTTTTTATAGTTGTATTTGCGATTTCTTGGTCTTATTTGATAGAATGTAAGACATATTACAGAAATAGAGATGATTTTGATTGGTTTTAGCACTGGAAATGGCTTGAAACTGAGCTCAAAGTAGCGGAAATGTTAAATTTTTGCCGATATTCAAGAGTAAACAAACGACCTCATACGTCTAATACACGTCAGCTGGTGGGTCTAATATACATTCACAAATATGGTGATGATATTTATACAATTATTACAGTATTGCATAACAGTAAATCTTCTATTTTTTGGTGTGAATAAAAATTCATTATGTGAATAAAAAATCAAAATGGAATTTATTTGTAAAGCCTCAAAACATAACTAATGAACAGAGGAAATGTTAGTTTAGTGCCAGGAATGCCTACATTGTTTATTCTGGACCCTATTTTGAAATTGGAATATTTTGAACTTTGTGTTAAATTGGCCAAATTAACCCTTTGACTGTCGAAGGGCCCAATCCTGAAGTTGCTCCTGGTGTCGCAAAATATTCGAAAAAAAAAAAATTATTTTTTCTTATGAAATGATAGAGAATCTTTTCCCGATTGTAAAGACACCAAAAAAACGAAATTTGATGGAAAACTGACGGAATTACGCTCTCGCGAAGTTAGCGACTTCGGCGATATTTAAAAATCGGCAATTTCGCCCAATTTGAGCCCTATTTTCGGCTAATTCCAGTCAACCAAACTCATAACTATTTCTTCAGAACTCTATTTTTTCTATCGATTGAGCACAAGAAACTGCCCATTTACCGATTTCAACTACCCAATAACATGGTCAGAAATTTGCAATTTGGCCAATTTCACGAAAATTAAAAAATGCGACAATTTCAAAATAAGGTCCAGAATGAACAATGCAGACATTCCTGGCTCTAAAATAAGATTTTCTTTGTTCATCAGTCATGTCTCCAGGTCCCTGTGATATTACTCTTGCTTTTTATTTTGAAATTTTATTCAAACAAAAAATAGAAGATTTACTGTTATGCAGACTACTGCAATACTGTAATAACTGTAAAAATTACATCAACCCATTCATGACTGCGTATTAGAATGGCTATTTGGAAATTTATTGGACAATGACATCATTTGTTTACTTTTGAACATTGGCAAAAATCAAACATTTCCTGTACTTTGTGCTCCATTTCCAGGTTCTTTTTATTGTAAAATTAATCAAAATCACCTCCATTTCTATAATATAGTTTCCATTCTATCAAATGAGACCATGAAAACGAGAATACAACCACAAATACTATACGAAAATAGACCACAAAGTCGGCATTTTAATTAAAAAAAATGGTCGGAGTTTTTTTTTTCTCATTATGCACTGCGTGCTCCAGGATTTTTTTTATGTGGTGCACACTGACCACACAGACCCATTCTCTTACATGTGGGCCTACTAGCTTTCTCCTGCCTGATTTGAAGCCGCTAGAATTTATGAGTATATATACGTCAAACACGGTACCTCACAAACGTATATATACGGCCGCGACAGTCAAAGGGTTAACAATTTCCGATCACTTTACGTATTTTGTAGTTGAAACAGTTGACTTGGCGATTTCTTGTGCTCAATCGATAGAAGTAATACTAGTGAAATAGCTAAGAATTTGGTTGATTGGAATAATGTAATTGGCCTAAAATGGGAGTCAAAGTCGGCAAAATCGCCGATTCGTAAATATAGCTGACACATCAAAATTCACGAGAGCATAATTTCGTCAATTTTCCACCAAATTTCGTACTTTTTGTTTTATTACCTTCACAAAAAGATTCTCTACGATTTCATAAGAAAAAATAACAAATTTTTTTTTTTTAAATTCTTGGACACTGGTGCGTGACTCCAGATTTGGGCCTTGGACCCTGAAAGGGTTAACACATCATCTTTAATTGTTGCTAGGATATATTAGGGAAGAGAGGTTTTTTTCCCTCAGTAGCTTTAAAGCAACTGGCAGATAAAGATTAAGATGTTTATTTTGACAAATTACATGGTTGTACAGAGGAATATAATAGTTGGGTGTACATGCCAAAAGCCCCTCTGTATGCAGAGCATATCGGGCAAACTTAGAGATAAACTTTAGATTAGTAAGGCAATAATACGTAGTTCAAATGGTCATTAGACGAGTTACAGTGAGTACAGTAGAATTGTTTATTCTATTAGGTAATGCTACATGGTTTTGATAAGTCTACTAGAGACTTACTACACTATTGAATTAGTTAATAAAGATTACAGTATTACAATTTAACACTTTAAAACAATTTACAATATAATGTATTACAGTTTAGTACTATTTAAGACAATGAAATTTGGTATTACAATGGTATAATTTACATTATGATGTACTGTACAGTGGACCCCCCCGCATACTGTACGCATCGCATAACGTTCAATCCGCATACCGCTCGCTTTTATCGCAAAAATTTTGCCTCGCATACCGCTCAAAAACCCGCTCACCGCTCTTCGTCCGAGACGCGTCCAATGTGCGCCCTTAGCCAGCCTCACATGTGCCGCCAGTGGCATTGTTTACCAGCCAGCCTCCGCGGTAACATCCAAGCATACCATCGGAACATTTCGTATTATTACAGTGTTTTTGGTGATTTTATCTGGAAAATAAGTGACCATGGGCCCCAAGAAAGCTTCTAGTGCCAACCCTACAGGAATAAGGGTGAGAATTACTATAGAGATGAAGAAAGAGATCATTGATAAGTATGAAAGTGGAGTGCATGTCGCCGACCTGGCCAGGTTGTACAAGAAACCCAAATCAACCATCGCTACTATTGTGGGCAACAGAAAGGCAATCAAGGAAGCTGTTCTTGCCAAAGGTTTAACTGTGTTTTCGAAACAGAGATCGCAAGTGATGGAAGATGTTGAGAGACTCTTATTGGTGTGGATAAATGAAAAACAGGTAGCAGGAGATAGCGTCTCTCAAGCGATCATAAGCGAAAAGGCTAGGAAGTTGCATGAGGATTTAATTAAAAAAATGCCTGCAACTAGTGATGATGTGAGTGAGTTTAAGGCCAGCAAAGGTTGGTTTGAGAGATTTAAGATGCGTAGTGGCATACATAGTGTGATAAGGCATGGTGAGGCTGCCAGTTTGGACCACAAAGCAGCTGAAAAATATGTGCAGGAATCCAAGGAGTACATAGACAGTGAAGGACTGAAACCTGAACAAGTGTTTAATTGTGATGAAACAGGCCTGTTTTGGAAGAAAATGCCAAGCAGGACCTACATTACTGAGGAGGAAAAGGCACTCCCAGGACATAAGCCTATGAAAGACAGGCTTACTTTGTTGATGTGTTCCAATGCTACTGGTGATTGCAAAGTGAAGCCTTTATTAGTGTATCACTCTGAAACTCCCAGACCGTTCAGGCAAAAGAATGTCCTCAAGGAGAATTTGTGTGTGCTGTGGAGGGCAAACAGTAAGGCATGGGTCACTAGGGACTTTTTCTATGACTGGTTACACCATGCATTTGCCCCCAATGTGAAAGATTACCTAACTGAAAAGAAATTAGAACTTAAGTGCCTCCTGGTGTTAGACAATGCCCCTGGTCATCCTACAGACATGGCAGAGCGACTTTATGGGGACATGAAATTCATTAAGGTGAAGTTTTTGCCTCCTAATACCACTCCTCTCCTGCAGCCCATGGACCAGCAGGTTATTGCAAACTTCAAAAAAACTGTACACAAAAGCTCTGTTTGAAATGTGCTTTGTAGTGACCTCAGAAACTCAACTGACTCTAAGAGAGTTTTGGAGAGAGCACTTTAATATCCTCAATTGTGTAAACCTTATAGGTAAGGCTTGGGAGGGAGTGACTAAGAAGACCTTGAACTCTGCTTGGAAGAAACTGTGGCCAGAATGTGTAGACAAAAGGGATTTTGAAGGGTTTGAGGCTAACCCTGAGAGGATTATGCCAGTTGAGGAATCCATTGTGGCATTGGAAAAGTCCTTGGGGTTGGAGGTTAGTGGGGATGATGTGGAAGAGTTGGTGGAGGAGGACAATGAAGAACTAACCACTGATGAGCTGATAGATCAACTTCAACAGCAAGAGGCCAGACCTGAGGAAACTGGTTCGAAGGAGGGGAGAGAGAAATTGAAGAAATTGCCTACTACAAAGATTAAGGAAATCTGTGCAAAGTGGCTTGAAGTGCAAACCTTCATGGATGAAAATCACCCTCACAAAGCTATTGCAAGCCGTGCTGGTGATTATTACACTGACAATGTTGTGAAACACTTTAGGGAAGTCATAAAGGAACGAGAGGTACAGGCCACTATGGACAGATATGTTGTGCGAAAGAAGTCCAGTGACTCTGAAGCTGGTCCTAGTGGCATTAAAAGAAGAAGGGAATTAACCCCAGAAAAGGACTCGACACCTCAAGTCTTAATGGAAGGGGATTCCCCTTCTAAACACTAACACTCTCTCTCCCCTCCTCCCATCCCATCAATCATCACCAGATCTTCAATAAAAGTAAGTGTCATGTAATTGTGCATGCCTTTTTCAGTTTGTGTGTATTAAAATTAACATTTCATGTGGTAAAATTTTTTTTTTTCATAGTTTTGGGTGTCTTGCACGGATTAATTTGATTTCCATTATTTCTTATGGGGAAAATTCATTCGCATACCGATCATTTCGCATAACAATGAGCCCTCTTGCACGGATTAAGGTCGCTATGCGGGGGTCCACTGTACTGACGAGTAACGTTTTGTGAGAACCTTTGTTATTATACCCATTCTGTACTGTTTTTTGTATAGATGTTTTTTATCACTAGATTTGAGGATGCTGTTTGTAAGCCAGGGGCTGTTTAGTCTCTCTGCTGTGATCTGCTTAGTTTTTATTGGGTAATGCATGTTATAGAGGTTTTGGGTTTTTTGTAAAAAAAATATTAACACATTCATCAGTATCTAAGTTGTCTGCTAGCTCGTTTTGCCAGTCAATGTCACTAAATGCTGAAATAAAGTTATTAACAGATGACTCGTCATGTAGTCAGAATGTGATCGTAGTTGTGTCCTGGGGCACTTTACACAAGTTGGTTATGAGAAAGATGGGATAGTGGTCAATGGTGTTATCAGTGATTATGCCTGCTTTTAACGGGGATACAGTGTTTGTCCAAATATGGTCTAATAATGAGGCATTTGTGTCAGTGATTCTTGTTGGTTTTATGATTGTTGGTAGAAGTAAACAGCTGTTCATAATGTTTGTGAATTCAGTCACTTGTGGGTCATGGTCATGGATGAGATTTATATTGAAGGTGGTGGTTATTCATTTCAGCACTGGTTATTATGTTTCTTAGTTTTTCACTAAAAGAGTAAATATTGGCGTGAGGAACTCTATAAATGGCTCTGACTGTTAGTTTTGTAAGGTCTTTGGATTTAAATTTAGCAAAGGTATGTTCAGCATGTTCGTCCCTTGTGCAAGTAGAATTTATACACTCTAGTTCATCAGAATAGTATATAGCTGTTCCACCTCCTAATTGATCTGGCCTACAATTGTGTATGGCTGTGTAGCCAGGTATGGAATAGATGTTTGTAACATCATGTTTTAGCCATGTTTCAGTGAGAGTAATGATGTACATACTGACATTTAGAATTCAGTAGTGTCTGGAGGTCATTATAGTGCTTGCTTAGTGATGTGACATTATAATTGAATAATGTTATGTTATTGTTGGCACTGAGTAGTGTCTTTGCCTGACTAGCAGTGTAATAAAGGCAATTGTTGTTAGGATCATGTGTGTCATTTAATAAAAGGTTAATGTCAGGATTGATGTTTGCAATCATATGGCTAATGCAAGTTTAACAATGTGTAAATAGTATAAAGATAACTATTAATGTTGCACTGGAGGTAATATGAGAGCTTATACAAGCAGTACAAAGTGTAGGCAGCAGAAGAACTGTTCTACAGATTGCACAGATATTAAACAAGTAATAATAATACAAAAAGTATAAAGTTAAAAGATAGTAAAAAAAGGTCTTAAATAAAATTTAAATAATAAGATTTGACTTAGTGCACAAAATTTAGGCAAGTAATAACACCACAAACAAATTGTATGATTAGTAATAAAAAAAATAACGAACTATTAAAACTTGGAATATCAATAGTAACTAACAGTGTTTGCGCTAATGCTAGACTGTAAACAAAAAAGGGGGGTTTCAAAACAGTAGTACTTTGGATTGTATTGCACTAATTTTTATAAATTGCACACACTAGAAAATAAAAATATAGTAGTTAACCCTTAAACTGTCCAAACATAGATCTATGTTCACTTGCGTAGCACTCCAAACATAGATCTACGTTTTTTTTTACATGCTTTCGTATGGAGAAAATCAAGGTCGGAGCACTACGTGCGCAAACGTAGATCTATGTTTGAACAATTTAAGGGTTAATTAATGGATGATTGCAAAAGATAATTGCAAATGTATAAAAAAAACAGAAATGTATATCTTTTTAGGCAAACAAGATGGTGAACTTGGCGTTTAACAAGAATGTAAAATATAAAGTAGTGATTGGACAGCTTAGAATCACTGCTGTCAGAGTAACAATATGGAAATGAGAATTAGGTTTTACAAAAAAAAAAATGGCTGAAAAAAATTTTAGGGTCTTGTAACACTACTTGTGGAACTGGGTACAAACTGCATTTTTATTCTAACTTAGTTAGGCCAGCTTTACTTAGGAATTGTTTTAGATCATGTATGGTAGAAATGAAGTATATCTTGCCTGCTGATTTCTTCTTGACTGAAATTTTGCCATCCCTTGCAAAGCACTGGTAAATTTTGTGGTCATGTCGTAGTTTTCGTAGTCTGTAAAGGAGATTTTTGTCTTATTTTTGTCAGGCACTCGTTGACATAAACACTCGTTTTCATATTAATAGATGTTCTTAACAGTTAACTTTGTTGTGAGCTAGAGTTGAACTTTAGTACCACTGATTTCTTCCCAGTTTGATGGCCTATCACTTTACATTCCTTTATTTCATGTCTAAGTATTATGAGTAGAAGTTGGTCTTGGATAAGCTGGAGTTTTCAGGTAGGAAGTTCCAGATTTTGGCTCCTTTTATGCACATTGAGTTTTTATAAAGATTAAGCCAGACACAGGGAATGTCATGCAGGTTTTTATGTCTAGTATTACGCCTATGGGCTTTGTTGAAACTATCAAGAAAGCATTTCAGGTCAGGATTGATATTAGAATTTATTGTTCTGTATATGTAGTATAAGTCAGTGTTATGAATAGTAAGTAGGTTTAGATCTTTGAAGATTGGAAGGTGTTGTTGTCTGGCAGTAGACTGTCATCATTCATACTGTCGCTTTTTGTTGACTTGTTATTGACTTACGGTGATTAGCTGTTGTGGGTCCCCAGGCACAAATAGCATAGGTGAGGTTATTATTATTAATTATAATCAAAAAGAAGTGCTAAGCCACAAGGGCTATACAGCGCTGCAGGGTAGGGAAGGAAGCAAGGGAATTGGATGGCAGAAGGGAGGGGGGATGATCAGCAGGTTACAGAAAACAGCAGGGCAGGGGATAGTATGGGGGTAGAGGGTAGCAAGAGATTGAAGTAGAAAGGGCTGAAGGTATCAGAATTTGTGAAGTAAGTCAGTCGTTGTCAAAAAGTCAATGAGAGAGTCCGGATGAAAGGTGGGTCCATCAGCGAGAAGGGAAGGTAAAGAGAGAGCAGCGGAGCGAAGACGACGACAGAGGTAAATTCTGCGTGCTCGTTGATAAAGTGGGCAGTCCAACAGAATGTGGCTGACTGACAACGGAGCTTGGCAATTCTCACAGAGAGGAGCAAGACGCCTCTCCATGAGATATCCATGAGTAAGACGAGTATGGCCAATGCGAAGACGGGAGAGAGTAGTCTCCCAACCTCGACACTGGTGATAAGAAGACGGCCAGTAACCTATACTCGGTTTAATAGACTGAAGTTTGTTGCCGAGCATAGTAGACCAACGTTGTTGCCAACGGGTGTGAAGGTGGGAAGATATTGCAGCAAAATAGTCCGTAAATGGAATACCTCTATAAGAAACTGGTAGGTCATGTACTGCTGACCGCGCAGCAGTGTCTGCCTGTTCATTGCCCTGTACGTCAACATGACCAGGGACCCAACAAAAAACAATATCTTTATGCTTGGTAAAGATGCGGCGTAGCCAAAGTTGGATACGGAGGACTAAGGGGTGAGGTGTATCAAATTTTTGTATAGCCTGTAAAGCACTAAGGGAGTCTGAGACAACCACAAATGATGACACAGGCATAGATGATAGGTGAGGTATGGATAATAAATTAGTGTGTAGTATAATGTAAGTAGTGCTGTTTGAGGTGCATAGTAACGTATCTTAGAATGCCAACTATTTTTGAAGCTTTTTATTTATTTTTTTTTTTTTTTTGTAATGTGTTCAATATGGGTGTTGAATTTCAAGTTTCTGTCAAGGAGCAGACCTAGAAATTTTCCTGCATTTCCTTTAGCAATGGGAGAATTGCTAATCATAATGTTTAGGTGGACATTTGTTGCTGTGTTCCCATACATCATGTAGAAGAACATCAATGTTAAGCATGAATTTATTGGTGCTCATCCAGGTTGATATTTTGAAGAGTTCTTCGTTAACAGTGTTGTTGAGGACAAAAGTTGTTTCATCGGCAAAGAAAACAGGTCTAAGTTGCTGTGATACATTAGGAAGATTGTTTATGTATAAAAGGAAAAACAGAGGGCCAAGGACACTTCCCTGTGGAATGCCTATGTCAGCAGGTCTTGTTGATGAGGTTGTTCCCTTGATAGAGACATATTGGTGTCTGTTGGTAAGGTAAGAGTACAGCTACCCCTCCACTTTCACGAATTCCCCTACAAAACTCTGTTTGTAGGTATGAATAGGATGAAGTCTCAGTTGCTCATCACAATGTTCTTCACAAGGAAGCCTGCCACTTCCCTTGCCGCTACCCCTACTGCCTCGCCTGAACCTCAACCCGTGGCAGATTCTGACTCCATTTCTAACTCTGACTCTAGCAATGTCGGCAGTGACACTGGCAGTGAAGAGTTAGAATCCACACAGTAGACTCATCGTGCCATGCAGTTACACTCCAAATCACCTCCATTCGACTGCCATCAGTAACTGCATGGCTAACTGTCATCACCATCATCATCGTCATTGTCATCACAAGTCGTCAGAGTTCATCTGCCTAACCTTGTGAGTGGTGAGTGTTTTGTTTGTTCATTATTTGCTATTAAACCAGTTCTTCATTCTTTCCATACCTAAGCAGCTGGAACGTATCACTATTGAATGTCATGTTGCTCTCCACTGCCCACTGGAAATCCCTGTTTATGTCTTCCTGTACTTTTTCAGTGTCCTCTACCGTAGTGACTTTCATGCTTATTTTTGTATCTTAAAAAAAAAAAAAAAATCGTACATTGGGACACTCGTAAGTTAAGGTTCCACTGTATAACGTTGCAGTTTTATAACTACAGTTATAAAACTGCAACATTAACACCCTTCCTTCAGAGTGCTTGTAATCAGGATATTTTCATTGCAAAATGTAGTAATTAGTGTTAACCAGTGAATAAGAAAATGATTGAAAATTGCATTTTATTTGGCCTAGTAAAACTTGAAACTGAAAAAACTAATGGTGCTTTAGCACTGGTGTTACTAACAATGTGAGAATTTTGGCCAAATTAAATGCATTATAAGGTCTGTTGCTGTTCCAGATGAAGGTCTTGTTTTGGATGAATGAGCGGAGTAATGCTCACTGAACGAGTAACAAAGGCAGACAGAGTCACGAACGTATGAGCGGCTGTGTTCCACGGGCAGGTGGATGTGTCCAGCATGGACAATTTCCAAGTGGATGTACGAAAACAGGGAAAACTTTGCCAAAAAACAGTGGTCGAAAACTGACCAGACCAGACAAAAACCAGGGTTCCACTGTACCTTGTACTACTCTCTAACCTACCCTTACCTCACCTATGGTATTTGTGCCTGGGAATCAATTACAGTAAATCACCCAAAGCCAATAATAATTCAACAAAAAGCTGCCGTACAGACGATCACTCAGTCTACTGCCAGAAAACACAAGCCCCAACTCTTCAAAAGTTTAAATGTAAACAACATACAAAAACTTTCATTCATACAACTGTGCATACTACAGTAAATTGTGAAAATAGTGGCACCCTAAATAGCAGCACACTTGAGCAGCGACAGAACTCGGCAACATGTCAATACAGTGGACCCCCGACCAACGAAGGCATCGTCTAATGATAAAATCGTCTAACGATAAAATCGTCTAACGAAGCATTTTAGCATAAAAATTTTGGCCGACCAACGATGAAAAACTCAACTAACAACATTCGTCCCGAATGCGTCCATGTGTCCGTCTGGCCTGAGCGCGCCTTAGCTGCCCTGCCTTCAGTTAGTGTGCCAGTGTTTACAGTGTTTACATGCATACATTCGGTATATTTTGTATTATTCCAGTGTTTTTAGTGCTTGTAACTGCTAAATAAACCACCAAGGGCCCAAGAAAGTTTCTAGTGCCAACCCTGTGGTAAAAAAGGTGAGAATTACAATAGAAATGAAGGAGATAATCACAAAGTATGAGAGTGGAGTGCATGTCTCCGAGCTGGCCAGGTTGTATAACAAACCCCAATCAACCATCGCTACTATCTTGGCCAACAGAAAGGCAATCAAGGAAGCTGTTGTTGCGAAAGGTGCAAGTATGTTTTCGAAACAGAGATTTCAAGTACTCAAAGAAGTTGTGGATAAACGAAAAACAGATATCGGGAGATAGTATCTCTCAATCAATCATATGTGAAAAGGTAAGGCAATTGCATGATGATTTAATTAAAAAAATGCCTGCAACTAGTGATGTTATTGAATTTAAGGCCAGCAAAGGTTGGTTTGAGAGATTATAGAATCGTAGTGGCATACACTGTGGTAAGGCATGGTGAGGCTGCCAGTTCAGACCAAAAAGCAGCTGAAGAATATGTGCAGGAATTCAAGGAGTACATAGACACTGAAAAATTAAAACCCGAACAAGTGTTTAATTGTGACGAAACTGGCCTGTTTTGGAAGAAAATGCCAAACAGGACCTACATTACACAGGAGGAAAAAGCACTGCCAGGACACAAGCCTATGAAAGACAGGTAACTCTCATGTTGTGTAGTAATGCTAGTGGGGATTGTGAAGTGAAGCCTCTACTCGTGTATCACTCTGATACTTCTAGTGTGTTCAAGAAAAACAATGTCAAGGCTAATCTGTGTGTGATGTGGAGAGCAAATAGTAAGGCACAAGTCACTAGGACATTCTCTATGATTGGAATGCGAGGTACAGAGCTCTATGGACAGATTTTTGGTGCAACAGAGGTCCAGTGACCCTCAAGTTGTTCCCAGTGGCATTAAAAAAGAAGGGAAGTAACCCCAGAAAAGGACTTGGTACCTAAAGTCCTTATGGAAGGGGATTCCCCTTCCAAACAATAATACACCTCCATCTCCCCTCCTCCCATCTCATCACTCATCACTATATCTTCAATAATGGTAAGCATCACATATTCTTCATTTAGTACAGTATTTATTGTGCATGTATCCTTGTTTCTCTGTGTAGGAAAATGTATATTTCATGTGAAAAAAGAAAATTTCATACTTTTGGGTGTCTGGAACGGATTAATTGGATTTCCATTATTTCTTATGGGAAAAATTAATTCAACAAACGATAAATTCGCCTAAGGACAAGCACTCTGGAACGGATTAATATCGTTGGTCGAGGGTCCACTGTACTTATTTACTTTCATCATTCTGAATGGGAACTCCATACTGATAGTTTGCTACAGTATACACGGCCAGTTTACTTTTGCTGTTAATAGCCTAAAGAAATGTTTCTTGAACTTGCAAGTGTAGAAAAAACAAACATTAAAATTTAGTGACAAACTTGATATGATAAACTAGAACAGGGCAGAAGTGGAAGTGTATTAATGACAGAATATAATATCTGATTGTTAACACTGTATGATATTTAACCCTTTCGGTGTCAGTCCCTTTATATCACGGCACTGAAGCCAGTGTCAGTAATGAAATGTGACACCATGAGCTCAGCTCACTCAGATAAGCTGTGTGGTAACTTTGGGCCTAGATATGAGAGAATGGGTCTATGTGGTAAGTGTGCACCTTAGGAAAGAAAAAAAAAACTGCAGCATGCAGTGCATGAGGAAAAAACTGTGACTGCATTTTGGTTTAAAACAGTGACTTCGCAGTGTATTTTTGTTTGGTTTCTACGATTGGTTTCATTTGATAGAATGGAAGATATATTACAGAAACAATGATAATTTATATTGGTTTCAGGACTGAAAGTAGCGTGAAACTGAGCTCAAAGTAGCAGAAATGTTAGAATTTTGCCGATGTTCAAGAGTAAACGAATCATGTCATACATCCAATACAAGTCAACTGGTGGGTCTAATATGCGTTCAAGAATACGCTATTATTTATACAATTACAACATTACAATAATGCAGTAGTCTGAACAACATCAAATCTTCTATTTTTGTGTGAATAAAAATTCAAAATGGAAAGCAAGCGGGGCTTGGAGACATGACTAATGAACAGAGGAAGTGTTATTTTAGTGCCAGAAATGTCTGTACAGTGGACCCCCGCATAACGATGGCATCACATAGCGATTATTTCGCATACCGCTTACTTTAATTGCAAAAATTTTGCCTCACATACCGCTTAAAAACCCGCTTACCGATTTTCGTCCGAGACGCGTCCAGTGTGCGGCCTGAGCCACGCTCACATGTTCCGCCGGTGGCATTGTTTACCAGCCAGCCTCCGCGGTAACATCCAAGCATACAATCGGAATATTTCGTATTATTACAGTGTTTTCGGTGCTTTTTCTGGAAAATAAGTGACCATGGGCCCCAAGAAAGCTTCTAGTGCCAACCCTACAGCAATAAGGGTGAGAATTACAATAGAGATGAAGAAAAAGATCATTGATAAGTATGAAAGTGGAGTGCATGTCTCCGAGCTGGCCAGGTTGTATAATAAACCCCAATCAACCATCGCTACTATTGGTGGTACAGCTGCTGCTGCTGCTGCACTGTCAGCTGCTGCTGCTGCTGCACTGTCAGCTGCTGCTGCTGCTGTAGCACCGTTGTTGGTGTGGCTTATTGAGAATACCAAGAAACAATTAACCCCAGAGGATTTGCCACCCAGGATAACCCAAAAAAGTCAGTGTCATCGAAGACTGTCTAACTTATTTCCATTGGGGTCCTTAATCTTGTCTCCCAGGATGCAACCCACACAAGTCGACTAACACCCAGGTGAACAGGGAAAAATGCCTGGAACTAGTGCTCATATTGGTGAATTTAAAGCCAGCAAAGGTTGGTTTGAGAGATTTAAGAATCGTAGTGGCATACACAGTGTGATAAGGCCTGTTCTGGAAGAAAATGCCAAACAGGACCTACAGTACTCAGGAGGAAAAGGCACTCCCAGGACACAGTGTCTCATCAGTCATTGCTGCATCTTCAATAAAGGTAAGTGTCATTTATTCTTCATTTAGTAGAGTAGTACATGCACAATATATACTGTGCATGTACTACTCTACTATTGTGCATGTATCCTTCTCTTTGTGTGTGGGAAAATGTATATTTCATGTGGTAAAATTTTTTTTTTCATACTTTTGGGTGTCTTGCACGGATTAATTTGATTTCCATTATTTCTTATGGGGAAAATTCATTCACATAGCGATTATTTCGCATAACAATTACCCCTCTTGCACGGATTAAAATCGTTAACCGGGGGTCCACTGTATTGTTTATTCTGGACCCTATTTTGAAATCAGCCTTTCTTGGTTTTTGTGTGAAATTGGCCAAATTACCAATTACTGATCACATTATTAGGTACTTGAAATAGGTAAATAAGCAGTTTCTTGTATTCAATCAATAGAATAAAAAAGTTCCAGCAAAATAGCTATGAGTTTGGTTGACTGGAACAATGGAATTGGCCCAAAATAGGGCTCAAAGTGGGAAAAATCGCCAATGCGTAAATATCACCAAGACCGCTAACTTTGTGAGAGCTTAATTTCCTAAGTTTTCCATAAAATTTTTGGTTTCATTACCTTGGAAAAAAGATACTCTATCATTTCATAAGAAAAAATAAAAACCTTTCTTTCTAAATTCTCCGACACTGACAGTAAGTTTGAGAGCAAGGGTCTCGACCCCAAGAGCAAGTTTGAGAGCAGAAGTCTCAACCATGAGAGCAAGTCTGACAGCAGGAGGCTCGACCCTGAGAGCTAGTCTGACAGCAGGAGGCTCGACCCTGAGAGCAGGAGGCTCAACCCTGAGAACAAGTTTGAGAGCAGGAATCTTGACCCTGAGAGCAAGTTTGAGAGCAGGAGTCTCGACCCTGAGAGCTAGTCTGACAGCAGGAGGCTCGACCCTGAGAGCAGGAGGCTCAACCCTGAGAGCAGGAGGCTCAACCCTGAGAACAAGTTTGAGAGCAGGAATCTTGACCCTGAGAGCAAGTTTGAGAGCAGGAGTCTCGACCCTGACAGCAAGTTTGAGATCAGGAGGCTCGACCCTGAGAACAAGTTTGAGAGCAGGAATCTTGACCCTGAGAGCAAGTTGAGAGCAGGGGTCTCGACTCGGAGAACAGGAGGCTTTGCCTTGAGAGCAAGTTTGAGAGCAGGTGGTTTGACCCTGAGAGTAAGTTTGAGAGCAGGAGGCTCAACCCTGACAGCAAGTTTGAGACCAGGAGGCTCGGCCCTGAGAACAAGTTTGAGAGCAGGAATCTTGACCCTGAGAGCAAGTTGAGAGCAGGGGTCTCGACTCTGAGAACAGGAGGCTTTGCCCTGAGAGCAAGTTTGAGAGCAGGTGGTTTGACCCTGAGAGTAAGTTTGAGAGCAGGAGGCTCAACCCTGAGAGCAAGTTTGAGAACAGGAGTCTTGACCCTGAGAGCAAGTTTGAGAGCAGGAATCTCGACCCTGAGAGCAAGTCTGACAGCAGGCGGCTTGACCCTGAGAGCAAGTCTGAGAACAGAAGTCTTGACCCTGAGAGCAAGTTTGAGAGCAAGAGGCTTCACCCTGAGAGCAAGTTTGTAATCAGAGGTCTCGACCCTGAAAAGGTTAACGAAGCAAAAACTTTCTAAAAACAGAAAATTCAAAATAACAGCACCCTTAAATCCTCAAGGGTGCAGCTATTCAGAAAGTTTATTGTATATATAAAAGACAATTCAAATACAAACCCTACTCTGAGACTCTTCCTCCATAACTGTAACAGAACTCATAATACAAGACACAAACACTTCCTCAATGTCTCCCATGCTCGACTTAATGTAAGTAAAAACTCATTGCACATAGAAGGTCCTAAAATCTGGAACTCTCTGCCTGAAGATTCCAAAGGTTCCCTCTCTGCCAACCACTCGAAAGATCCTGTTAAAAAGCAACTTCTTACCTTAACGAGACTTGAGATAGCAATGAGCTACGCATGTCAAACAAACCTGGAAACCTTCTTGTTTTCACCCAGTTCCATCACTTTACTACTTGCTTTGCTTTTTTTTCCTTTCAACTCCCATATATTGTATGATGTGTTGCATTCCCTACTCTCATATACTGTATGATGTGTTGCACTCCCTACTCTCATATATTGTATGATGTGTTGCACTCCCTACTCTCATATACTGTATGATGTGTTGCACTCCCTACTCTCATATACAGTTGACCCCCGCTTAACGATCACCTCCCAATGCGACCAATTATGTAAGTGTATTTATGTAAGTGCGTTTGTACGTGTGTGTTTGGGGGTCTGAAATGGACTAATCTACTTCACAATATTCCTTATGGGAATAAATTCAGTCAGTACTGGCACCTGAACATACTTCTGGAATGAAAAAATATCGTTAACCAGGGGTCCACTGTATTGTATGATGTGTTGCACTCCCTACTCTCATAAACTGTATGATGTGTTACACTCCCTACTCTCATACATAGCTGTTGTACTGATAATTTAACATACTATTATCTTTGTTTGCACTAATATCCTCAACTTCAGAAATAATCTTCAGTCAACTTATATCTCATTGTTATTTTGTAGTTATTGATATTGAATTAACCAATATCATTTACCCTGTTACAATTTTTTCCTCTGTTATTTTATGAATTATGCTGTAACTTGTATCCGTTTCTAATTTCTTATTGACCCTTAAACGGTCCAAACAGATCGACGTTCAAATTCATAGTGCTACAAAAGTAGATCTACTTTTTTTTACATATTTTCAAATATAACAAAAAAAAATGTAGGTAAAAGTTTTTTTTACATGTTTTCAAAGGTAAAACAAGAAAGAAGATCTACATTTTTTTACATACTTTCAGACGTTGAAAAAACGTATACATACATTTGGACCATTTAAGGGTTAATACTGAGTATCAGACCCTTAAAAACAATCAAAGTTAAATAGATTTTAAGCAGAAAATAGTTACAAGTTTTGCCAGAAATGTTATGCATCTAATGGGTCTTCAGATTATTGTCCATGTATTGTATATACAACAAGACTTGTATTTCTGTTTATAAAACAATTACCACCTTAAACTAATAAAAGCTAATTTAGGTTCAGTAACTGAGTTGTCAGCAAATAACTTCACCATTAGGGAAAGTGAACACAATTTTGTGGTACTCACATATAGTCAGGCTTCAAACAACTTTTATTGTACAGCAATAAGAGTGGTATGCACTGCCTGCACATCTCAAAGCCTGTCACAGCATAAGCCAGTTCAGGAAGAGAGCTAAAAGGTATCTAATGAATCAAGCTACAGAAAGGGAGGAGAGTGGTTTATTGTATAGCTAACATTCATGTACATTCATGTACATTCCTGCAAGACCAGGACCCACACGTTACTGAATTCACAAACACAATGAGTAACTGCATGTTGCTACCAACAGTAACAAAACCTACAAGAGTTACAGAGACTAGTGTTTCCCTACTAGACCACATCTTGACCAACACCATATCCCCCTTTAAAATCAGGCATAATTACAGATAATACCACAGACCACTACCCTACTTTCCTCATAACTCTTGGTAAATTACCCCAAGACACTACTAAAGTCACATTCAGACTTCACAATGAGGCAGCCATTAATAACTTCACAACAGCAGTAACAAACATTGACTGGCACACTGAGCTAGAAATCTATACAGATATTGACGAATGTATTAATAATTTTCTAAAAAAGACCCAATACCTCTATAACAAGCACTGCCCTAAAAAAACTAAACAGATGACAGCTAAGAGACTGAACAGTCCCTGGCTAACACCCAGCATTCTCAAATCCATAAATACAAAACACAGATATGATAAAAGTACAGAATGGGTCACATAACCAGAGACCAAACAAAACGTTACTTGTCAATCCTAACCAGCCTGATAAGAAGGGCAAAAAAATTGTATTATGAGAACAGATTATCCAACTTATGAGGTGATATAAAAAAGACCTGGAAAACCCTATCAGAAATTCTAGGAACAAAAAAGATATCATGAAATAGCAAAATAAAATTAGCAAAATCAGATGAACCCCAACTCCCACCAACAGAAACAGCAAACAGACTCAAAGATTTCTTCTCCTTGCCAATAAAATCCCAAGCTCAGATACCCCACCAAATGACTACCTCACTGGCAACTACCTGAACACACTGTTCCTAGCTCCGACTAACCCATACGAAGTCTCCCTTATTATCAACGCAGGTGGGGATATAGTTTTCGAGTGGTTGGTGCAATTATTTAATAAATGTATGGAAGAGGGTAAGGTACCTAGGGATTGGCAGAGAGCATGCATAGTTCCTTTGTATAAAGGCAAAGGGGATAAAAGAGAGTGCAAAAATTATAGGGGGATAAGTCTGCTGAGTATACCTGGTAAAGTGTATGGTAGAGTTATTGTTGAGAGAATTAAGAGTAAGATGGAGAATAGGATAGCAGATGAACAAGGAGGCTTTAGGAAAGGTAGGGGGTGTGTGGACCAGGTGTTTACAGTGAAACATATAAGTGAACAGTATTTAGGAAAGAGGGAAATTTTTTCCCAGTAAAAGTAGGCCTTAGACAAGGATGTGTGATGTCACCGTGGTTGTTTAATATATTTATAGATGGGGTTGTAAGAGAAGTAAATGCGAGGGTCTTGGCAAGAGGCGTGGAGTTAAAAGATAAAGAATCACACACAAAGTGGGAGTTGTCACAGCTGCTCTTTGCTGATGACACTGTGCTCTTGGGAGATTCTAAAGAGAAGCTGCAGAGATTGGTGGATGAATTTGGTAGGCTGTGCAAAAGAAGAAAATTAAAGGTGAATACAGGAAAGAGTAAGGTTATGAGGATAACAAAAAGATTAGATGATGAAAGATTGAATATCAGATTGGAGGGAGAGAGTATGGAGGAGGTGAACGTATTCAGATATTTGGGAGTGGACGTGTCAGCGGATGGGTCTATGAAAGATGAGGTGAATCATAGAATTGATGAGGGAAAAAGAGTGAGTGGTGCACTTAGGAGTCTGTGGAGACAAAGAACTTTGTCCTTGGAGGCAAAGAGGGGAATGTATGAGAGTATAGTTTTACCAACGCTCTTATATGGGTGTGAAGCGTGGGTGATGAATGTTGCAGCAAGGAGAAGGCTGGAGGCAGTGGAGATGTCATGTCTGAGGGCAATGTGTGGTGTGAATATAATGCAGAGAATTCGTAGTTTGGAAGTTAGGAGGAGGTGCGGGATTACCAAAACTGTTGTCCAGAGGGCTGAGGAAGGGTTGTTGAGGTGGTTCGGACATGTAGAGAGAATGGAGCGAAACAGAATGACTTCAAGAGTGTATCAGTCTGTAGTGGAAGGAAGGCGGGGTAGGGGTCGGCCTAGGAAGGGTTGGAGGGAGGGGGTAAAGGAGGTTTTGTGTGCGAGGGGCTTGGACTTCCAGCAGGCATGCGTGAGCGTGTTTGATAGGAGTGAATGGAGACAAATGGTTTTTAATACTTGACGTGCTGTTGGAGTGTGAGCAAAGTAACATTTATGAAGGGATTCAGGGAAACCGGCAGGCCGGACTTGAGTCCTGGAGATGGGAAGTACAGTGCCTGCACTCTGAAGGAGGGGTGTTAATGTTGCAGTTTAAAAACTGTAGTGTAAAGCACCCTTCTGGCAAGACAGTGATGGAGTGAATGATGGTGAAAGTTTTTCTTTTTCGGGCCACCCTGCCTTGGTGGGAATCGGCCAGTGTGATGATAAAAAAAAAAAAAAAAAATTAGATAAGGCTAAAGAGGTCTTTGTGGCATTTATGGATTTGGAAAAGGCGTATGACAGGGTGGATAGGGGGCAATGTGGCAGATGTTGCAAGTGTATGGTGTAGGAGGTAGGTTACTGAAGGCAGTGAAGAGTTTTTACGAGGATAGTGAGGCTCAAGTTAGAGTATGTAGGAAAGAGGGAAATTATTTCCTAGTAAAAGTAGGCCTTAGACAAGGATGTGTGATGTCACCGTGGTTGTTTAATATATTTATAGATGGGGTTGTAAGAGAAGTAAATGCGAGGGTCTTGGCAAGAGGCGTGGAGTTAAAAGATAAAGAATCACACACAAAGTGGGAGTTGTCACAGCTGCTCTTTGCTGATGACACTGTGCTCTTGGGAGATTCTGAAGAGAAGTTGCAGAGATTGGTGGATGAATTTGGTAGGGTGTGCAAAAGAAGAAAATTAAAGGTGAATACAGGAAAGAGTAAGGTTATGAGGATAACAAAAAGATTAGGTGATGAAAGATTGAATATCAGATTGGAGGGAGAGAGTATGGAGGAGGTGAATGTATTCAGATATTTGGGAGTGGACGTGTCAGCGGATGGGTCTATGAAAGATGAGGTGAATCATAGAATTGATGAGGGGAAAAGAGTGAGTGGTGCACTTAGGAGTCTGTGGAGACAAAGAACTTTGTCCTTGGAGGCAAAGAGGGGAATGTATGAGAGTATAGTTTTACCAACGCTCTTATATGGGTGTGAAGCATGGGTGATGAATGTTGCAGCGAGGAGAAGGCTGGAGGCAGTGGAGATGTCATGTCTGAGGGCAGTGTGGTGTGAATATAATGCAGAGAATTCGTAGTTTGGAAGTTAGGAGGAGGTGCGGGATTACCAAAACTGTTGTCCAGAGGGCTGAGGAAGGGTTGTTGAGGTGGTTCGGACATGTAGAGAGAATGGAGCGAAACAGAATGACTTCAAGAGTGTATAAGTCTGTAGTGGAAGGAAGGCGGGGTAGGGGTCGGCCTAGGAAAGGTTGGAGAGAGGGGGTAAAGGAGGTTTTGTGTGCGAGGGGCTTGAACTTCCAGCAGGCATGCGTGAGCGTGTTTGATAGGAGTGAATGGAGACAAATGGTTTTTAATACTTGACGTGCTGTTGGAGTGTGAGCAAAGTAACATTTATGAAGGGGTTCAGGGAAACCGGCAGGCCGGACTTGAGTCCTGGAGATGGGAAGTACAGTGCCTGCACTCTGAAGGAGGGGTGTTAATGTTGCAGTTTAAAAACTGTAGTGTAAAGCACCCTTCTGGCAAGACAGTGATGGAGTGAATGACGGTGAAAGTTTTTCTTTTTCGGGCCACCCTGCCTTGGTGGGAATCGGCCAGTGTGATAATAAAAAAATAAAAAAATAAAAAACAGGGCAGGAGATTTAAATACCTTACCACCCTTTATATACAAAAAAGTGTCGCAAGTGCTATCATCAATCATTGCAACACTCTTTAACAAATCCATTGAATCCTCCACCTTCCCTACAGTTCTCAAAATAGCAAGGGTCACCCCGATCCATAAAGGAGGAGACCAAACAGAGTTGAATAACTATAGGCCAATATCCAACCTACACCCTCTCTCAAAAATCTTCGAAAAATTAATTCATAAATGAATCTACTCCTACCTCATCTCCCAAAACATATTCAACCCCTGCCAATTTGGATTCAGGCCTAATAAAAATACTAATGATGCTATTATACACATGCTAGAACATATATACACTGCAATAGAGAAAAAAGAAGTCCCACTGGGGATCTTCATTGACTTACATAAAGCTTTTGATACAGTTGACCATGACTTGCTCCACGTAACATTGTCACACTATGGTATAAGAGGGCACTCCCTCAACTACCTCAAGTCATACCCCAGCAACAGAAGCCAATATGTGTACACAAATGGGGCAAACTGTTCTGCACAACCAATTACAGTTGGTGTCCCACAGGGAAGTGTCCTTGGCCCTCTTCTCTTTCTCCTATACATAAATGACCTACCAAATGCTTCGCAATTACTCAAACCCACACTATTTGCAGATGACACTACATACGTCTTCTCTCACCCGAGCCCAGTCATGCTAGCCAATACTGTAAATACTGAATTACAGAAAATATCTACCTGGATGAGGACTAACAAACTTACACTAAACATTGACAAAACCTACTTCATTCAGTTTGGTAACAGAGCTACAGATGTCCCTCTTAACATAATGATAAATGGATCACCTATCACAAAGCTAACAGAGGGAAAATTCTTAGGAATCCACCTTGATAATAGACTCAAATTTCATACACATATACAACAAATTTCTAAGAAAATTTCCAAGACCGTAGGCATACTATCGAAGATACAGTACTATGTTCCACAGTCAGCCCTCCTGGCCCTATATCACTCTCTTATTTACCCCTATCTCACCTATGGAATTTGTGCATGGGGCTCAACAACAATTAACCATCTCAGACCACTAATTACCCAACAAAAGGCTGCAGTCAGAATGATAACAAATTCCCACTACAGGCAGCACACTCCACCAATATTCAAAACACTAAACCTACTCACCATACAAAACATCCATACTTATTACTGCACCTATTACATACATAGAACACTTAACTCTGATATTAACCCTCCCCTCAAACATCTCCTTGCCAACCTCAACAGAACACATGACCATAACACAAGGCACAGATCACTCTTTGATGTTCCTCGTGTCCATCTCACACTATGCAAAAATTCAATGCACATAAAAGGCCCTAAAATCTGGAATTCATTACCTATAAATATAAAAGAAACACTACCTGTTAATAAATTCAAGTCTCTTGTCAAAGATCACTTACTCACCCAAAACCAAATAAATACTGAATAACTGAACCTTATAAATTGTATATCTTAAATGTTTCTCACAATTATATCACATAAATGTTAAACCTAAGACCCAATCTAACTTTGTTATTTTTTAAATACACTACCTAACAGAATACTCCATTCAACTGAATGTACAGCAATGCATGCAACCATATGACCTGTCTTTGTAATACTCATTTGTGCTTTATTGTTATCTGTTTACAATAATGTTTTATCACTGATTACATCATTGCTTAGTTAATCTTAAGCTAATTTTAAGCCAGCCCGTAATGCTATGCATACAAGTGGCTTTGGCATGCTGCTCTTACCTGTATTTTTTGTACCTCTGTATGTATGCTCAAATTACTAAATAAAAATAAAAAATAAAATAAATAAATACAGGTCAGCCATCGCTAATCTGGCAATCAGTTACCCGGTTCTATCAGTAATCCGGCACTAATTTCGGCTAGCATAATTTCAAATTTCATCATTATACTGACTCAGAAATTGTGCAGATGGTTGTAAATCCACAGCAGCACGACAATGGAGGAGAAAGCAGTGATGAAAATGAGGAAAATGTAGCAGAAAGTGTCTCTGTTGATAGGTTAATTAAACGTATTATAATCTAACTACTCTCTAATCCGGCAAACTCACTAATCCGGCACACTACAGGTCCCAATGATGCCAGATTAGTGATGGCCGACGTGTACTTAATATTGTAAACTGATCCTCTCTATTAATTATTCATGTAAATAACTCAGTTCACTTTATTCCTACTGTATCTCTTATCTACTTAAAGTGACTATCACACAGTTGGGTTACTTAGTTGCTTTAGTTTTTAAGGTTATAATCATAACTGACCTCTACTGTGCCTTATAGTTAGGCTTTAAATAATAAGATATTAAAAAGATAGCAATGGAAATGAGTCACTCTGACTTTTTTGGGTTACCCAGGAGGGTAATTTACATGTCACTATGTATGATAATAATAGTCACTAAATCTGTGTAACAGTACTCATATATACCTGTACCTAGATAAACTTACTCAATATATTTATTAATAACATTCAATGCCTTCATAACAAATATCGCAATTTAAAAACTAAACTGGTCATAAGAGAGAGTAAATAACCCAAGATCGGCCAGCGGCATCCTTGGAACCATTGACAAAAAACATATTTCATTACAAAAATTTAAGATAAAAGAAATTACACTAAGTAAACCACATGAAGCTCTTCTAAATCAATGAGTAAATATCTTTTCAACTATGGGATCAAACCTGGTCAGCTAAATCCCAAACTACCATCGTGCCCATTTAATGTTTATCCACTCATAGTTATCCAACTTGTAATAAACTAATTATACAAACTTCACTTCAAAAATAAATGTGCTAAAAACAGATTAAGAAACAAAGCAAGTACACCACTGCCCCAGTACCAGCAACACTGTGTTGTGCCACCACCAGTACCAGCAACACTGTTGTGCCACCACTAGTACCAGCAACACTGTTGTGCCACCACCAGTACCAGCAACACTGTGTTGTGCCACCACCAGTACCAGCAACACTGTGTTGTGCCACCACCAGTACCAGCAACACTGTGTTGTGCCACCACCAGTACCAGCAACACTGTGTTGTGCCACCACCAGTACCAGCAACACTGTTGTGCCACCACCAGTACCAGCAACACTTTTGTGCCACCACCAGTACGTGCAACACTGTTGTGCCACCACCAGTACCAGCAACACTGTTGTGCCACCACCAGTACCAGCAACACTGTGTTGTACCAGTACCAGCAACACTGTTGTGCCACCACCAGTACCAGCAACACTGTTGTGCCACCACCAGTACCAACAATGCTGTAGTGCCACCATCAGTACATACAGTACTGCCCACCAGTATATACAGTGCCACCCACCAGTATACACAGTGCCACCCACTAGTACATACAGTGCTACACACCAGTAAATACAGTACTACCCACCACTACATACAGTACCATCCACCAGTATATACAGTGCCACCCACCAGTATACACAGTGCCACCCACCAGTACACACAATACCACCCACCAAAACATACAGTGCCACCCACCAGTACATACAGTGCTATGCACCAGTACATACAGTGCCACCCACCAGTACATACAATACCACCCACCAACACATACAGTGCCACCCACCAGTACATACAATACCACCCACCAACACATACAGTGCCACCCACCAGCCCATACAGTTCCACCCATCAATACATAGTGCCACCCACCAGCACATACAGTGCCACCCAACAGTACATACAGTGCCACCCACCAGCACACACAGTGCCACTCCAGCACATACAGTGTCACTCCAGCACATACAGTACCACCCACCAGTACATACAGTGCCACTCACCAGTACATACAGTGCCACCCACCAGTACATACAGTACCACCCACCAGTACATACAATGCCACCCACTGGTACATAGTGCCACCCACCAGTACAGTGCCACCCACCAGTACATACAGTGCCACCCACCAGTACATAGTGTCACCCACCAGTACATACAGTACCACCCACCAGTACATACAGTGCCACCCACCAGTACATAGTGTCACCCACCAGTACATACAGTGCCACCCACCAGTACAGTACCACCCACCAGTACATACAGTGCCACCCACCAGTACAGTGCCACCCACCAGTACATATAGTGCCACCCACCAGTACAATGCCACCCACCAGTACATACAGTGCCACCCACCAGTACATATAGTGCCACCCACCAGTACATACAGTGCCACCCTCCAGCCCATACAATGCCACCCACCAGTACATACAGAGCCACCCACCAGTACATGAAGATTTAAGGAACCTGATCTACTCCCCTTCCTTGGATCAGACCTGATTACCAATCACTGCCCCTACGGGTTTAGTGCTTCACTATTAATATACTAAAGAATGAATAAGACCTGCTTAAAGTGTCACTTTTCTACCCCTGTCAGCCACTTAGGTGGCAGTGGGTGGTGGGAGGGACTGGGGAATTGTTGCTTGATGCGAGGAAGGCGAGTGGGTGGCTCCAGTGCCCTGGATCAAGAGCCGCTGTGGAGCATCATGAAGTCAAGTGTTAGTATGGGGTGCTGCCCACGCCTCCCTTAACTACCCTCCTTTCTTACCTTACTGGAGCACCCCCCTACCCCACACCCACCTCCACCCACCCCAGACCTACCCTAGGCTTACCCCAGACCTACCCTAGGCCTACCCAAGGCCTACCCTCGCCCAGGAACAACAAATATGTATGAGGTGTTAGCGCCGGGCGGGACACATTCAATGGCCGCCACTTTCTGCCTTATTTCCATCCTTCCCACCCACACCCACCACCCTCACACCCACGCCCACACCACCCATAACCTACCTTAGCTCACACACCTCACCTCCATCTCAATCAATGGAGAAATTTGCGGTAAAAGCTGGTTGATGTTGAGTATCTGTCAGAGGTAAACAAACAAGCCATTATGAGTGAGTGTTGTGGCGGCCGCCAGAGGTCTCCACTAAACCATCTACCCGACATTTTGTTTTATAAACCTTACCCGCCAACCTTATTATTAACCTTATTATAACCTTATTATCACCTTATTATAACCTTTATTATAACTGTTATTATAACGTGTTCAACTGTGTTATTATCAACTAGTGTTCTACTATCAACCAGTGTTCTTACTAACACTGGTTTATAAACCAGTTTTCCAATCATTATTATTAAGCTTATTATAACCTTATTATTACCTTATTATAACCCTTATTATGACTGTTATTATAACGTGTTCAACTGTGTTATTATCAACTAGTGTTATACTATCAACCAGTGTTCTTACTAACACTGGTTTATAAACCAGTTTTCCAATCATTATTATTAAGCTTATTATAACCTTATTATTACCTTATTATAACCCTTATTATGACTGTTATTATAACGTGTTCAACTGTGTTATTATCAACTAGTGTTATACTATCAACCAGTGTTCTTACTAACACTGGTTTATAAACCAGTTTTGCCATCATTTATTTATTTATTTATTTTTATTTATTAATTAATTTGAACATGATACAGTGATGTACAAAGGAATACAGTTATTACAGTGCAACATGCCAAAGCCCCTTGTATGTGAGCATTATGGGCAGGCTTAAAATTAACTTAAGATTAACTAAGCAATGATATATTCAGTGGTAAAACATTATTGTAAAACAGATAACAATTTAGTACAAATGAGTATTACAAAGACAGGTCATATGGTCATTTACTGTGTTGCTGTGTAATCACTAGAATGGAGTATTATGTTAGGTAATAAAATTAAATATTAACAAAGTTTGATTGGGTCACAGGTTGACATTTATGAGATACAATTATTCATTATTTATTTAGTTGTGGGTGAGTAAGTGATTTTTAAGAAGAGACTTGAATTTATAAACAGACAGTGTTTCTTTTATATTCACAGGTAATGAATTCCAGATTTTAGGGCCTTTTATGTGCATTGAGTTTTTGCATAGTGTGAGATGGACACGAGGAACATCAAAGAGTGATCTGTGTCTTGTGTTATGGTCATGTGTTCTGTTGAGGTTGGCAAGGAGATGTTTGAGGGGAGGGTTAATATCAGAGTTAAGTGTTCTATGTATGTAATAGGTGCAGTAATAAGTATGGATGTTTTGTATGGTGAGTAGGTTTAGAGTTTTGAATATTGGTGGAGTGTGCTGTCTGTAGTTTTAATATGTTTATTATGCACCCCATACCCATCCTGTGGGCGGTAGTCAAAAGATTACAGAGGTACATAATTGGTCCAGGGACTGGACTCCAAAGTTTTGATAGCTGAGCAAGTTACAGAGGTAATGAACTCACAATTTACAAAGGTAATGAACTCACAATTTACAAAGGTAATGAACTCACAATTTACAAAGGTAATGAACTCACAATTTACAAAGGTAATGAACTCACAATTTACAAAGGTAATGAACTCCAGGTAAGTCTGGTCACAATCATGACAAGTTACAAAGGTATTTACAGATTACAGAGGTACGTAATGGGTCCAGGGACTGGGCCCCCAAAGTTTTGATAGCTGAACTAGGTACAAAGGTAATGAGCTCACAAGTTACAAAGGTAATGAATTCTGTAGAATGGTTACTTACGTTTATACTTTGGCTACAATCATGAACAAATTATAGAGTAATGAGCAATTCACACTTCCACACCCGGTCACAACTGTAATGAGTTATTGGTGCAAATATTTACTCATGTGTTGATGAGTCAAACTATTGAGTAAAATGCTGTCTGTAGTGAGAATTTGTTATCATTCTGACTGCAGCCTTTTGTTGGGTGATTAGTGGTCTGAGATGGTATATTGTTGTTGAGCCCCATGCACAAATTCCATAGGTGAGATAGGGGTAAATAAGTGAGTGATATAGGGCCAGGAGGGCTGACTGTGGAACATAGTACCGTATCTTCGATAGTATGCCTACGGTCTTGGAAATTTTTTTGGAAATTTGTTGTATATGTGTTTGAAATTTGAGTCTATTATCAAGGTGGATTCCTAAGAATTTTCCCTCTGTGAGTTTTGTGATAGGTGATCCATTAAAAGCAATATAGACAGGGCTTAATACACAAAGATATTCTTAAACACTATTCATCAGTCCTCACCAAAGTAATAAAGAAAGCCAAACAACTATACTACTCCAGTAGATTCACTGACACAAGAGGAGATATAAAAAAAGACCTGGAAAACACTCTCAGATTCTAGGGACCCAAAAACTGAAAAAACCAAGAATATTGCCCTAACTAAACCTAATGAAACACCACTGCATCCCACTGACACAGCTAATAAGATAAACGACTTCTTCTCAACCATAGGTTCTAATCTCGCCAATAAAATCCCACACACCAATGCCCATGCCGGGGACTACCTAGATGGGAATTTCCCAAATTCCTTCTATCTTGCTCCAACTGAGCCCATGGAAGTCACCGAGATTATAAAGTCACTTAAAAATAACTCAGGGAATCTGTCTCATGTCCCACCATTATTGTACAAGAGAGCGGCCCATGTCCCCTCGCATGCTATCTCATTACTTTTTAACAAGTCACTAGAAACTAGCACCTTCCCGAAACTACTCAAGACGGCAAGGGTTACACCAGTACATAAAGGTGGTGACCCTACAGATTTAAACAACTATAGGCCAATATCAAACTTACCATTGCTATCCAAAATCTTTGAGAAACTCGTGCACAGGAGACTATATTCATTTATAACGGCACAAAACATACTCAACCCCTGCCAATTTGGATTCAGGAAATATAAAAGCACTAACGATGCAATCATAAAAATGCTAGATCTGCTTTACACAGCATTGGAAAATAAGGAATATCCACTAGGAATTTTTATTGGCCTAAGAAAAGCTTTTGACACAGTAGACCATGGCATCCTACTCCACAAACTTGACCATTATGGTATAAGAGGCCATGCGCTTCCATATTTCAAATCTTACCTTCTTAACCCACCATACCCCCGGCCGGGATTGAACCCGCGGTCATAGAGTCTCAAAACTCCAGCCCGTCGCGTTAGCCACTAGACCAGCTAGCCACAATAAGATTCATCCAACTAGGTATATTTCTACACCATAGGAAGGTTAGCACAGGCACCACTGTGACCACAAATGCAAGTTTTTACAGACGAATCTCCAGCTAGCGTGGCCGTGACGAACTCTAGCTCAAGTCCCTTCACTGCCGTCAACATGACTCAAGAAATCGTAATGACACGCGGGTTCAATTCCGGCCGGGGGTATGGTTTGTTTGCAATCGTGTCATTACGATTTCTTGAGTCATCTTACCTTATTAATAGGTAGCAGTATGTCACCATTAAAGACACAGCATCACCAACACGGCCACTTGATACTGGAGTTCTGCAGGGAAGTGTCCTTGGTCCCCTGCTCTTCCTCATATACATCAATGATCTTCCAAACATATCCCAACACCTGAAACCCATTCTCTTTGCTGACGACACGACTTATGTCATCTCTCACCCTAATCTTGCCACCCTCAACACCATTGTTAACGAGGAGCTGATCAAAATATCGACTTGGATGACAGCCAATAAACTTATGCTTAACACTGACAAAACCTATTATATTTTGTTTGGTAGCAGAGCAGGAGTTGCGCAAATTAACATTAAGATCGACAACACTCTAATTACCAGACATAATGAGGGCAAATTCCTAGGCCTATACCTCGACAACAACCTGAATTTCAGCACCCATATCCAACACATAACCAAAAAAGTATCCAAAACGGTTGGGATCCTCTCCAAGATACGGTACTACGTGCCGCAAACTGCCCTTCTAACACTATACCATTCACTTATATATCCATACCTCACCTATGCTATTTGTGCATGGGGATCAACTGCAGCAACACACCTAAAGCCAATAATAACCCAACAAAAAGCCGCAGTAAGAATAATCACTAAATCCCATCCCTGGCAACACACCCCCCCACTCTTCATAGATCTAAACTTACTCCCTGTTCAGTACATCCACACTTACTACTGTGCAATCTACATCTACAGGACCTTAAATTCCAATATTAACCTTGACCTAAAACGCTTTCTTGATAGTTGCGACAGAACCCACAGGCACAATACCAGACACAAACATCTCTATGACATTCTCCGTGTCCGACTAAACCTTTACAAAAATTCAATGTATGTCAAAGGCCCTAAAATCTGGAACACCCTACCTGAAAATTCCAAAACTGCAGACACATTCATCACCTTCAAAACTACCATTAGAAAACATCTTATCTCCCTGATACACCCTGTCAACTAACTACACGAATACCACCTGGTGGTTCACACTTACACTCACCCATTTGACCATAAACAGAAATATTAATCTCAATCTTAAAATAATGAATCTTAACTAGTCACAAGTTGGCCTGTGATACTCCAATACTGAAACTATGTATAGTGCCAAAACAAAAGCATTCACATTGCTAAACTCACAAACTAGTATTAAGTCACTTAGCCATAATACCAACTTACCTCATAATTTGTAATATTTTAAATTTAAGATTTAATATAAGTCTGCCCGAAATGCCTAGCCATGCTAGGTGTTCTAGTGGTACACTCTGTAATTATTATTTTACTACATGTAAACCACACAATAACCAAATTCTGTAAACTCAGCATTGTAATCCTTATAGAGAATAAACTTTGAATTTGAATTTGAATTTGAATAATTCGGCTAATGTTTGATTGTGGAACTCTGTAGATGTTTATCACTGTGAGAGGTTTTTGTAGGTATTTGGATTTGAATTTAGCTATTATATATTCCCCATGTTCATCCCTTGTGCAAGTATTAGTGATACATTCTAGTTGGTCTGAGTAGTATATAGCAGTGCCACCCCCTTGTTGGTCTGGCCTACAGTTGTGTATGGCTGTGTAACCTGGAATGGCATAGACATCTGTAGTATCAGGCTTTATCCAGGTTTAGGTGAGAGTAATGATGGACATACTGGCATGCAGGGTATATACAAGCATAAGATAAGATAAGATAAGATTTCGTTCGGATTTTTAACCCCGGGGGGTTAGCCACCCAGGATAACCCAAGAAAGTCAGTGCGTCATCGAGGACTGTCTAACTTATTTCCATTGGGGTCCTTAATCTTGTCCCCCAGGATGCGACCCACACCAGTCGACTAACACCCAGGTACCTATTTGCTGCTAGGTGAACAGGACAACAGGTGTAAGGAAACGTGTCCACCCGCCGGGAATCGAACCCGGGCCCTCCGTGTGTGAAGCGGGAGAGGTGAACAGGACAACAGGTGTAAGGAAACGTGTCGAAATGTTTCCACCCGCCGGGAATCGAACCCGGGCCCTCCGTGTGTGAAGCGGGAGCTTTAGCCACCAGGCCACCGGGCCACCTCCACCAGGCCACCGGGCCACCGGGCCACCGGGCCACCAGGCCTGAGTGTGAGAATGTGTGTATGTGCTCAAAGTTGTTTATGTCTCAATAAGACTCGATTTAAACAGTGACTGACTAAACCTTGAATAATCTAACTTCTTGACCAACCAGGCAATCAAAATAGCTTGCTTGAACAGCGTCAGGAAGAGCAATATAACAAGCAGCAGCACAGCGTCAGGAACAGCAATATAACAAGCAGCAGCACAGCGTCAGGAGCAGCAATATAACAAGTAGCAACACAGCGTCAGGAACAGCAATATAACAAGCAGCAACACAGCGTCAGGAACAGCAATATAACAAGCAGCAACACAGAGTCAGGAACAGCAATATAACGAGCAGCAACACAGCGTCAGGAACAGCAATATAACAAGCAGCAACACAGCGTCAGGAACAGCAATATAACAAGCAGCAACACAGAGTCAGGAACAGCAATATAACGAGCAGCAACACAGCGTCAGGAACAGCAATATAACGAGCAGCAACACAGCGTCAGGAACAGCAATATAACAAGCAGCAACACAGCGTCAGGAACAGCAATATAACAAGCAGCAACACAGCGTCAGGAACAGCAATATAACAAGCAGCAACACAGCGTCAGGAACAGCAATATAACAAGTAGCAACACAGCGTTAGGAACAGCAATATAACAAGTAGCAACACAGCGTCAGGAACAGCAATATAACAAGCAGCAACACAGCGTCAGGAACAGCAATATAACAAGCAGCAACACAGCGTCAGGAACAGCAATATAACAAGCAGCAGCACAGCGTCAGGAACAGCAATATAACAAGCAGCAGCACAGCGTCAGGAGCAGCAATATAACAAGTAGCAACACAGCGTCAGGAACAGCAATATAACAAGCAGTAACACAGCGTCAGGAACAGCAATATAACAAGCAGCAACACAGCGTCAGGAACAGCAATATAACGAGCAGCAACACAGCGTCAGGAACAGCAATATAACAATCAGCAACACAGCGTCAGGAACAGCAATATAACGAGCAGCAACACAGCGTCAGGAACAGCAATATAACAAGCAGCAACACAGCGTCAGGAACAGCAATATAACAAGCAGCAACACAGCGTCAGGAACAGCAATATAACAAGCAGCAACACAGCGTCAGGAACAGCAATATAACAAGCAGCAACACAGCGTCAGGAGCAGCAATATAACAAGCAGCAACACAGCGTCAGGAGCAGCAATATAACAAGCAGCAACACAGCGTCAGGAACAGCAATATAACGAGCAGCAACACAGCGTCAGGAACAGCAATATAACAAGCAGCAACACAGCGTCAGGAACAGCAATATAACAAGCAGCAACACAGCGTCAGGAACAGCAATATAACAAGCAGCAACACAGCGTCAGGAACAGCAATATAACAAGTAGCAACACAGCGTTAGGAACAGCAATATAACAAGTAGCAACACAGCGTCAGGAACAGCAATATAACAAGCAGCAACACAGCGTCAGGAACAGCAATATAACAAGCAGCAACACAGCGTCAGGAACAACAATATAACAAGCAGCAACACAGCGTCAGGAACAGCAATATAACAAGCAGCAACACAGCGTCAGGAGCAGCAATATAACAAGCAGCAACACAGCGTCAGGAGCAGCAATATAACAAGCAGCAACACAGCGTCAGGAACAGCAATATAACGAGCAGCAACACAGCGTCAGGAACAGCAATATAACAAGCAGCAACACAGCGTCAGGAACAGCAATATAACAAGCAGCAACACAGCGTCAGGAACAGCAATATAACAAGCAGCAACACAGCGTCAGGAACAGCAATATAACAAGCAGCAACACAGCGTCAGGAACAGCAATATAACAAGCAGCAACACAGCGTCAGGAACAGCAATATAACAAGCAGCAACACAGCGTCAGGAACAGCAAGATAACAAGTAGCAACACAGCGTTAGGAACAGCAATATAACAAGTAGCAACACAGCGTCAAGTTTTTCAAGTTTAATATGTTTATTATGCACCCCATACCCATCCTGTGGGCGGTAGCCAACACATACCCATCCTGTGGGCGGTAGTCAAAAGATTACAGAGGTACATAATGGGTCCAGGGACTGGACTCCAAAGTTTTGATAGCTGAGCAAGTTACAAAGGTAATGAATTCACAATTTACAAAGGTAATGAACTCACAATTTACAAAGGTAATGAACTCCAGGTAGGTCTAGTCACAATCATGACAAGTTACAAAGGTATTTACAGATTACAGAGGTACGTAATGGGTCCAGGGACTGGGCCCCAAAGTTTTGATGGCTGAACTAGGTACAAGGTAATGAACTCACAAGTTACAAAGGTAATGAATACTGTAAGAATGGTTACTTACGTTTATACATGGCTACAATCATGAACAAATTTTAGAGTAATGAGCAATTCACACTTCCACACCCGGTCACAACTGTAGTGAGTTATTGGTGCAAATACTGATTGTTGAGTCACACACACACACACACACACACACACACAAGTGGAATAGCCTAGCAAGTGAAGTAGTGGAGGCAGGAACCATACATAGTTTTAAGAAGAGGTATGACAAAGCTCAGGAATGAAAAGCAGGGGTGTCACTAGCACGTTAAGAGACCATACAATAAGTGTCAGGGGCCCGAGACTGTTCAACTGCCTCCCAGCACACATAAGGGGGATTACCAACAGACCCCTGGCAGTCTTCAAGCTGGCACTGGACAAGCACCTAAAGTCAGTTCCGGATCAGCCGGGCTGTGGCTCGTACGTTGGTTTGCGTGCAGCCAGCAGCAACAGCCTGGTTGATCAGGCTCTGATCCACCAGGAGGCCTGGTCACAGACCGGGCCGCGGGGGCGTTGACCCCCGGAACTCTCTCCAGGTAAACTCCAGGTAAGCAGAGAGAGAGAGGATCCAGTAGCGATCAGTGAAGAGGCGGGGCCAGGAGCTGAGTATCGACCCCTGCAACCACAATTAGGTGAGTACAATTAGGTGAGTACACACACATATACAAATTCATACACACCACACACACACATAAACACACACACACACACACACACACACACACACACACACACACACACACACACACACACACACACACACACACACACACACACACAGAGGCAATGACGAAGATGAGCAGGACCCAGACACAGTTGGATGGGTATGGGGTGCATAATAAACATATTAAACTAAAAAACTAACACCCAGACACAGGAGGAAGAGCAAACACACCCCACAGAATCTCCCACCAAAAGACTCCAACCACGACATTCCCAACGCAACTGAGCAACCTATACTACAACCCACTCACTGTTCCCTCTGCCACCAACCCCCATATCACAAACCTCACCCCAACAGCTGTCCCTTATGGGCATTCTGACCCCACCCCCATCATCACAAACCCCACCTACACCACAGCCCCATATAGGCCCCCACCAAGGCTCTCGCTCCCCCAACCCCAATATTCTTGCATGACCACAATGATAGAAAAGAAACTGAAAGTTTGGTACGCAAACGCGGATGGAATAACGAATGAACATGAGGAGTGGAACGAAAGAATCAGTGAAAAATCCCCAGACATCATAGCAGTCACAGAAAGAAAACTCGCTGAGACAATAACAGACACAATCTTCCCAATGGGATATCAGATCCTGAGGAAAGATAGAAGGAGTAGAGGGGGAGGAGGGGTTGCACTGCTCATAAAACACCGATGGGGATTTGAGGAAATGGAAGGCATGGACATGATTGGAGAAAGAGACTACATTGTAGGTACAATTCAGTCCGGAGAACATAAAGTAGTCATTGGAGTGATGTATAACCCACCACAGAACTGCAGGAGGCCAAGAGAGGAGTACGAAGAAAACAACAGGGTGATGGTGGACACACTGGCTGAGGTGGCAAGAAGAGCTCACTCGAGCAGAGCAAAGTTACTGGTAATGGGCGATTTCAACCACAGGGAGATCGACTGGGGAAACCTGGAGCCACATGGGGGTCCCGAAACATGGAGAGCCAAGATGATGGATGTGGTACTTGAAAACCTCATGCATCAACATGTCAGGGACACAACCAGAGAGAGAGGGGAGGATGAGCCAGCAAGACTGGATCTTGTGTTCACCCTGAGCAGTTCAGACATTGAGGACATCACTTACGAGAGCCCCCTTGGAGCTAGCGATCATGTGGTTCTGAGTTTTGACTATATAGTTGAGTTACAAGTGGAGAAGGTAACAGGAACTGAAGGGGTCAGGCCAAACTATAAAAGGGGGGACTACACAGGTATGAGAAACTTCCTGCAGGAGGTTCAGTGGGACAGAGAAATGGTAGGAAAATCAGTAAACGAGATGATGGAATATGTGGCAATAAAGTGCAAGGAGGCAGAGGAAAGTTTTGTTCCCAAGGGAAACAGAAATAATAGGAAGACCAAAACGAGTCCTTGGTTTACCCGAAGGTGTGGGGAGGCAAAAACTAAGTGCAACAGAGAATGGAAAAGGTACAGGAGGCATAGGACCCAGGAAAACAAGGAGATTAGTAGAAGAGCCAGAAACGAGTATGCACAGATAAGGAGGGAGGCCCAGCGACAGTATGAAAACGACATAGCATCGAAAGTCAAATCTGACCCGAAACTGCTGTATAGCCACATTAGGAGGAAGACAACAGTCAAGGACCAGGTGATAAGGCTGAGGAAAGAAGGTGGAGAACTCACAAGAAACGATCAAGAGGTATGTGAGGAGCTCAACACGAGATTTAAGGAAGTATTTACAGTAGAGTCAGGAAGGACTCTGGGGGGACAGACCAGATGGGGACACCAGCAAGGAATACACCAACAAGTGTTGGACGACATACATACAGATGAGGAGGAGGTGAAGAAACTGCTAAGGGACATCGATACCTCAAAGGCAATGGGACCGGACAACATCTCCCCGTGGGTCTTTAGAGAGGGAGCAGATATGTTGTGCGTGCCACTTACCACAATCTTCAACACGTCCCTGCAAACTGGGCAACTACCTGAGGTATGGAAGATGGCAAATGTAGTTCCCATTTTTAAAAAAGGAGACAGAAAAGAGGCACTAAACTATAGACCTGTGTCATTGACGTGTATAGTATGCAAAATTATGGAGAAGATTATCAGGAGGAGAGTGGTGGAGCACCTGGAACGGAACAAGAGTATAAATGCCAACCAGCACGGATTCATGGAAGGCAAATCCTGTGTCAAAAACCTTCTGGAGTTTTATGATAAAATAACAGAAGTAAGACACGAGAGAGAGGGGTGGGTTGATTGCATCTTCTTGGACTGCAAAAAGACCTTTGACACAGTTCCTCACAAGAGATTAGTGCAGAAACTAGAGCATCAGGCGCATATAACAGGAAGGGCACTGCAATGGATCAGAGAATACCTGACAGGGAGACAACAACGAGTCATGGTACGTAATGATGTATCACAGTGGGCACCTGTGACGAGCGGGGTCCCACAGGGGTCGGTCCTAGGACCAGTGCTATTTTTGGTATATGTGAACGACATGATGGAAGGGTTAGACTCAGAAGTGTCCATGTTTGCAGATGATGTGAAGTTAATGAGGAGAATTAAATCTGATGAGGACCAGGCAGGACTTCAAAGAGACCTGGACAGACTGGACACCTGGTCCAGCAAATGGCTTCTCGAATTTAATCCTGCCAAATGCAAAGTCATGAAGATAGGGGAAGGGCACAGAAGACCACAGACCGAGTATAGGCTAGGTGGCCAAAGACTGCAAACCTCACTCAAGGAGAAAGATCTTGGGGTGAGTATAACACCGAGCATGTCTCCGGAAGCACACATCAACCAGATAACTGCTGCAGCATATGGGCGCCTGGCAAACCTGAGAACAGCATTCCGATACCTTAGTAAGGAATCGTTCAAGACACTGTACACCGTGTATGTCAGGCCCATACTGGAGTATGCAGCACCTGTTTGGAACCCGCACTTGATAAAGCACGTCAAGAAACTAGAGAAAGTACAAAGGTTTGCGACAAGGTTAGTTCCAGAGCTAAGGGGAATGTCCTATGAAGAAAGATTAAGGGAAATCGGCCTGACGACACTGGAGGACAGGAGGGTCAGGGGAGACATGATAACGACATATAAAATACTGCGTGGAATAGACAAGGTGGACAAAGACAGGATGTTCCAGGGAGGGGACACAGAAACAAGAGGCCACAATTGGAAGTTGAAGACACAAATGAGTCAGAGAGATATTAGGAAGTATTTCTTCAGTCATAGAGTTGTAAGGCAGTGGAATAGCCTAGAAAATGACGTAGTGGAGGCAGGAACCATACACAGTTTTAAGACGAGGTTTGATAAAGCTCATGGAGTGGGGAGAGTGAGGGCCCAGTAGCAACCGGTGAAGAGGCGGGGCCAGGAGCTAAGACTCGACCCCTGCAACCACAAATAGGTGAGTACAAATAGGTGAGTACACACACACACACACACAGGAGCTTGGACTCGACCCCTGCAATCTCAACTTTGGCCACCTAGCCTATACTCGGTCTGTGGTCTTCTGTGCCCTTATGGGTGTGTGTGGGAAACAAGCAGGTTGCAACACTAGGGTTGGAAACAGTAAATGTATAAAAGGCATTCAGCATGAAGTTATAAATAAAGACAATAGAACAGGTCAGAAAACAAAGGGGGACAGCAGAGGGCAGCAAGGGACTAGCTCCCTTAAGGTTTACTATACTAATAGCAGGAGTGTTAGAAATAAGATAGATGAGCTAAGATTAATTGCAAGTGCAGGAAACATAGATATTATTGCTATAACAGAGACCTGGCTCAATCTGAAAGATAGAGAGATGCCATCTGAATGTCACATACAAGGCTATAAATTATTCCACACTGACAGGGTCAACAGGAAAGGTGGTGGAGTAGCGATGTATGTCAGAGACAATTTAAATTGTTGTGTTAGACAAGATATTAAATTAGAAGCGTCAGCCACTGAATCTGTTTGGTTACAGCTTCTCGAGGGCCGAGAAAAACTAATTTTGGGTGTGATTTACAGGGCCCCAAATCTTGATAGGGAGTGCAGTAAACTTCTATGGGACGAAATTCGTAAGGCATCTACATACGAAAATGTTGTGCTAATGGGAGATTTCAACTATAGACAGATTGACTGGAGCAATTTGACAGGAAATTTAGAGTCGGGTGACTTTCTTGATACGATCCAGGATTGTTTTTTAAAACAGTTTGTGACAGAGCCAACTAGGGGAAATAACCTCCTTGACTTGGTTCTTGCCAGTAGGGAAACACTAATTAATAATCTTGAGGTTAATGATGAGCTTGGGGAGAGTGATCACAAATCACTCAGTTTTAACATATCATGGAATTCCCCTAATAATGGCAATCAAGTCTCCGTCCCTGACTTTCGCTTGGCTGATTTCATAGGACTGAAAAATTACTTAGGTGGGCTGAACTGGAATGACCTGACTAGGGGTCAGGTAGGTGGTGATGGTTGCCGATATGATGCTTTCCAGGGCATAGTTCTAGCTGCTCAGTCAAATTATGTTCCAAATAGGGAAATCAGATCAAACAAAAATGATCCTAAATGGATGAACAATAGATTAAAATATCTGATTGGTCAAAAGAGAGGCATATATAGGCAAATCAAAAGAGGAGAGGGGCAATTAAGAAATCGATATATTCAGTTAAAGAGAGAAATAAAAAAGGGAATTAGAAAAGCAAAAAGAGATTATGAGGTTAAAGTTGCAAGAGAATCGAAGACTAACCCAAAAGGATTCTTTCAGGTATACAGAAGTAAGATCAGGGACAAGATAGGCCCACTCAAAAGTTCCTCGGGTCAGCTCACTGACAGTGATAAGGAAATGTGTAGAATTTTTAACACATACTTCCTCTCAGTTTTTACACAGGAGGATACCAGTGATATTCCAGTAATGATAAATTATGTAGAACAGGACGATAATAAACTGTGCACTATTAGGGTCACAAGTGACATGGTCCTTAGGCAAATAGATAAATTAAAACCTAACAAATCCCCAGGCCCTGATGAACTGTATGCAAGGGTTCTAAAGGAATGTAAAGAGGAGCTTAGCACACCTTTGGCTAATCTTTTCAACATATCACTACAAACTGGCATGGTGCCAGATAAGTGGAAAATGGCAAATGTGATACCTATTTTCAAAACAGGTGACAGGTCCTTAGCTTCGAACTATAGACCAATAAGCCTAACCTCCATAGTGGGAAAATTTATGGAATCAATAATTGCCGAGGCAGTTCGTAGCCACCTTGAAAAGCATAAATTAATCAACGAATCTCAGCATGGTTTTACAAAGGGACGTTCCTGCCTTACGAATTTATTAACTTTTTTCACTAAGGTATTTGAGGAGGTAGATCATGGTAACGAATATGATATTGTGTATATGGACTTCAGTAAGGCTTTTGACAGGGTCCCACATCAGAGACTATTGAGGAAAATTAAAGCACATGGAATAGGAGGAGAAATTTTTTCCTGGATAGAGGCATGGTTGACAAATAGGCAGCAGAGAGTTTGCATAAATGGGGAGAAATCAGAGTGGGGAAGCGTCACGAGCGGTGTTCCACAGGGGTCAGTGTTGGGCCCCCTGCTGTTCACAATCTACATAAACGACATAGATGAGGGCATAAAGAGCGACATCGGCAAGTTTGCCGATGACACCAAAATAGGCCGTCGAATTCATTCTGACGAGGACATTCGAGCACTCCAGGAAGATTTGAATAGACTGATGCAGTGGTCGGAGAAGTGGCAGATGCAGTTTAATATAGACAAATGCAAAGTTCTAAATGTTGGACAGGACAATAACCATGCCACATATAAACTAAATAATGTAGATCTTAATATTACGGATTGCGAAAAAGATTTAGGAGTTCTGGTTAGCAGTAATCTGAAACCAAGACAACAGTGCATAAGTGTTCGCAATAAAGCTAATAGAATCCTTGGCTTCATATCAAGAAGCATAAATAATAGGAGTCCTCAGGTTGTTCTTCAACTCTATACATCCTTGGTTAGGCCTCATTTAGATTATGCTGCACAGTTTTGGTCACCGTATTACAGAATGGATATAAATTCTCTGGAAAATGTACAAAGGAGGATGACAAAGATGATCCCATGTATCAGAAACCTTCCCTATGAGGATAGACTAAGGGCCCTGAAACTGCACTCTCTAGAAAGACGTAGAATTAGGGGGGATATGATTGAGGTTTATAAGTGGAAGACAGGAATAAATAAAGGGGATGTAAATAGTGTGCTGATAATATCTAGCCTAGACAGGACTCGCAGCAATGGTTTTAAGTTGGAAAAATTCAGATTCAGGAGGGATATAGGAAAGTACTGGTTTGGTAATAGAGTTGTGGATGAGTGGAACAAACTCCCAAGTACCGTTATAGAGGCCAGAACGTTGTGTAGCTTTAAAAATAGGTTGGATAAATACATGAGTAGATGTGGGTGGGTGTGAGTTAGACCTGATAGCTTGTGCTAACGGGTCGGTTGCCGTGTTCCTCCCTTGAGTCAATGTGACCTGACCTGACTAGGTTGGGTGCATTGGCTTAAGCCGGTAGGGACTTGGACCTGCCTCGCATGGGCCAGTAGGCCTTCTGCAGTGTTCCTTCGTTCTTATGTTCTTATGTTCAACTAGGTGAGTGCACACACATACACACACACACACACATACACGCAAACACACACACACACACACACACACACACACACACACACACACACACACACACAAACACACACACAAACACACACACACACAAACACACACACACACACACACACACACACACACACACACACACACACACACACACACACACACACACACAGCTAGGACTCGACCCCTGCAACCACAAATAGGTGAGTACAAATAGGTGAGTACACACATGCACACATGTGGTAATGCTTTATTTACAGCTAGCAAAGTCAGGGTATTTCTCCAGAATGGTCTGTAATATACCACTGTGGATAAAATACTTAACCATTTCTTGAGCATTTCTGAGTGAGTTGTTTCTAAATTCATTAATTTGATCACACTCCAGTACATAATGACGCAAGGTGTGACAATAATCCATCTGGCAAAGTTTACATTTCGTTTGGTCTACATCTGGTGGTGGTGATTTAACCTGCCAAAGATACTTGTAACCCAGCCGGAGCCGGGCGGTAGTGACATCCAAGAGTCTGCTTATCTTGTTGGATGCACCATAGACATGTGGCTCCTCCTGTATGATGGAATGATGATAGATGGACTGACTTGTGTCAATCTCCCTAAGTCTTAAGTTAATAAAGTTCATTTGAAGTTATTTTCGTATTATTGTTCTCAAACTACTACCTGACAAGCCAAGATTGTAATCTACTCCCTCTTTGAAAGCATACAGCTTAGCCAATTTATCAGTTCTATCATGCATCTGAAGACCAATGTGAGATGGAATCCACAGCATGTGCACTCTGACTCCACTGTCCACAATCCTACCATACCTGTGTCTGGCTTCTGACACAAGCATGCCACAATTTATGCTTAATGAGTTGAGAGCATTTATGGATGACAGAGAATCAGTTACAATTAAACTGTCAATCTTTGATACATGGATGCATTTCAGTGCAAGGAGTATGGCAAACAGTTCTGTCTGATGCGTGCTCCAATTTCTTTAAGAGAACCATCACTCTGTACGACAACAGCAGCACTACCAGCTGCACTAGTGTACGACAACAGCAGCACTACCAGCTGCACTAGTGTACGACAACAGCAGCACTACCAGCTGCACTAGTGTACGACAACAGCAGCACTACCAGCTGCACTAGTGTACGACAACAGCAGCACTACCAGCTGCACCAGTGTACGACAACAGCAGCACTACCAGCTGCACTAGTGTACGACAACAGCAGCACTACCAGCTGCACCAGTGTACGACAACAGCAGCACTACCAGCTGCACCAGTGGATTGGTGAACAGGACCATCAACGTAAATAATTTGCGAGAGTGTGTGCTGTGTGACTAAGTTATCAATACAGCTTAAGGCCTCATGTTTGGCTTCAAGGCGAAGTTTTGGTTGTGATTTAAGAAGTAGTTTGGGGGGAAATGGAGGAATGGTAGTTTGGAATGGGGTAATATTCCATGGAGCGGAGAAGTGCTGCTGTTGGCTGTTGCCTTACTTGACATAGATCATGTATCTGATTCATGCGGAGGTCGGTTCCAGTTTTTTCGATCCATCTGGAGGAGTGTTCACCAGTGCTGAGGCAGCGTCAGGAACAGCAATATAACAAGCAGCAACACAGCGTCAGGAACAGCAATATAACAAACAGCAACACAGCGTCAGGAACAGCAATATAACGAGCAGCAACACAGCGTCAGGAACAGCAATATAACAAGTAGCAGCACAGCGTCAGGAACAGCAATATAACAAGCAGCAACACAGCGTCAGGAACAGCAATATAACAAGCAGCAACACAGCGTCAGGAACAGCAATATAACAAGCAGCAACACAGCGTCAGGAACAGCAATATAACAAGCAGCAACACAGCGTAAGGAACAGCAATATAACAAGTAGCAGCACAGCGTCAGGAACAGCAATATAACAAGCAGCAACACAGCGTCAGGAACAGCAATATAACAAGCAGCAACACAGCGTCAGGAACAGCAATATAACAAGCAGCAACACAGCGTCAGGAACAGCAATATAACAAGCAGCAACACAGCGTCAGGAACAGCAATATAACAAGCAGCAACACAGCGTCAGGAACAGCAATATAACAAGCAGCAACACAGCGTCAGGAACAGCAATATAACAAGCAGCAACACAGCGTCAGGAACAGCAATATAACAAGCAGCAACACAGCGTCAGGAACAGCAACATAAGCAGCAGCACAGCGTCAGGAACAGCAACATAAACAGCAGCACAGCGTCAGGAACAGCAACATAAGCAGCAGCACAGCATCAGGAACAGCAACATAAGCAGCAGCACAGCGTCAGGAACAGCAACATAAACAGCAGCACAGCGTCAGGAACAGTAGCAAACAGCAACACAGCATCAGGAACAGCAACATAAACAGCAGCACAGCGTCAGGAACAGCAACATAAACAGCAGCACAGCGTCAGGAACAAGGAGACAAAATAAGGACCCTAACTGGGGATCTTCTGCAGATCCTCCATAAAAGGCATAAAACTCTCTTAATACTGAATCTAAGTTCAGCATAACCAACTCCCCGACTACGACAGTGCGCAGATACCAGACAAAATAAGCCAGTAGTTATAACTCAGGACCTGGAGTAACTTAGTGTCAGTACGACACAGGACCTGGAGTAACTTAGTGTCAGTACGACACAGGACCTGGAGTAACTTAGTGTCAGTACGACACAGGACCTGGAGTAACTTAGTGTCAGTACGACACAGGACCTGGAGTAACTTAGTGTCAGTACGACACAGGACCTGGAGCAACTTAGTGTCAGTACGACACAGGACCTGGAGTAACTTAGTGTCAGTACGACACAGGACCTGGAGTAACTTAGTGTCAGTACGACACAGGACCTGGAGTAACTTAGTGTCAGTACGACACAGGACCTGGAGTAACTTAGTGTCAGTACGACACAGGACCTGGAGTAACTTAGTGTCAGTACGACACAGGACCTGGAGTAACTTAGTGTCAGTACGACACAGGACCTGGAGTAACTTAGTGTCAGTACGACACAGGACCTGGAGTAACTTAGTGTCAGTACGACACAGGACCTGGAGTAACTTAGTGTCAGTACGACACAGGACCTGGAGTAACTTAGTGTCAGCACGACACAGGACCTGGAGTAACTTAGTGTCAGTACGACACAGGACCTGGAGTAACTTAGTGTCAGCACGACACAGGACCTGGAGTAACTTAGTGTCAGTACGACACAGGACCTGGAGTAACTTAGTGACAGTACGACACAGGACCTGGAGTAACTTAGTGTCAGTACGACACAGTACCTGGAGTAACTTAGCGCCAGTACGACACAGGACCTGGAGTAACTTAGTGTCAGTACGACACACAACCTCAGTACAATGTCAAAAATCAATAAGTCTGAACTATGCTCTGTGAACACTGTTACACAGAGTTAAGAGACGAATATTTCATCTCACCACCGAAATTATAATCTCCCAAAACAGAATCTAAATAACGAAGAAACAGCCAGAGAAGAGAGAGAAGGATTATTATTATTATTATAATCAAGGGGAAAGCGCTAAACCCGGAGGATTATACAGCGCCTGGGGGGATGTGGAAGGCATTCAGGCTTAATTTAGGGAACTGGAGCACAGATCCAATTCGTCTGCCAAGTCTTTTGCTTTCGTAGTGAGTGATTTTCGTGTGCAAGTTCGGTACTAGTCCCTCTAGGATTTTCCAGGTGTATATAATCATGTATCTCTCCCTCCTGCGTTCCAGGGAATACAGGTTTAGGAACCTCAAGCGCTCCCAGTAATTGAGGTGTTTTATCTCCGTTATGCGCGCCGTGAAAGTTCTCTGTACATTTTCTAGGTCAGAAATTTCACCTGCCTTGAAAGGTGCTGTTAGTGTGCAGCAATATTCCAGCCTAGATAGAACAAGTGACCTGAAGAGTGTCATCATGGGCTTGGCCTCCCTAGTTTTGAAGGTTCTCATTATCCATCCTGTCATTTTTTCTTTTTTTTTCAGTGGTGACAGGGTTCGTACACAACAAAAACACTAACAGCCACGACTCTAGCAACATGGATGAACTCTCGTGTCTCCATGTTGGTTATGACAACACTACCCAACCGTTAGTAAAGTCCCAGTTACTTAACGAACCGGTCAAATTCTTCTTTGATTCAGGTACAGCAGTAAATATAGTCCAGTAGAGTCTCTTCCATGACACTGACTTGCCTGCAGCCATGTTGACCGAGCCGTCACCTGCAGCCATGTTGATAAATTAGACACATGTGCAACTCTTGGGTATCTTTATTGAGGAAACGTTTCGCCACACAGTGGCTTCATCAGTCCATACAAAGGAGAATCTTGAAGAACAGGAAGAGAATGAGGTAATCAGTCCCTCAATCTTGAATAGAATACGGCATACGTGCTGAGAAGGAGCTTATAAACGTTTCCTCAATAAAGATACCCAAGAGTTGCACATGTGTCTAATTTATCAACATGTCGGTTCTCTGAACCATTCATCTACAAACCTGTCAGACACTGCAACTTGTTGGGATCTTAATACTTGGGAATTCTTCGCTTGCCTAATTCTTGGGGACGACCTACTTCAACATTGAACAAATGTTACACGACCTATGACTGCTGCACCTCTCCTGCCAACGGTTTATAAGCTCCTTCTCAGCACGTATGCCGTATTCTATTCAAGATTGATGGACTGACCACATCGACTCAAGGTTGAGGGACTGATTACCTCATTCTCCTCCTGTTCTTCAAGATTCTCCTTTGTATGGACTGATGAAGCCACTGTGTGGCGAAACGTTTCCTCAATAAAGATACCCAAGAGTTGCACATGTGTCTAATTTATCAACATGTCGGTTCTCTGAACCATTCATCTACAAACCTGCAGCCATGTTGACCGAGCCGTCACCTGCAGCCATGTTGACCGAGCCGTCACCTGCAGCCATGTTGTCCGAGCCGTCACCTGCAGCCATGTTGACCGAGCCGTCACCTGCAGCCATGTTGACCGAGCCGTCACCTGCAGCCATGTTGTCCGAGCCGTCACCTGCAGCCATGTTGACCGAGCCGTCACCTGCAGCCATGTTGTCCGAGCCGTCACCTGCAGCCATGTTGACCGAGCCGTCACCTGCAACCATGTTGACCGAGCCGTCACCTGCAGCCATGTTGACTGAGGCGTCACCTGCAGCCATGTTGACCGAGCCGTCACCTGCAACCATGTTGACCGAGCCGTCACCTGCAGCCATGTTGACCGAGCCGTCACCTGCAGCCATGTTGACCGAGCCATCACCTGCAGCCATGTTGACCGAGCCGTCACCTGCAGCCATGTTGACCGAGCCGTCACCTGCAGCCATGTTGACCGAGCCGTCACCTGCAGCCATGTTGACCGAGCCGTCACCTGCAGCCATGTTGTCCGAGCCGTCACCTGCAGCCATGTTGACCGAGCCGTCACCTGCAGCCATGTTGACCGAGTCGTCACCTGCAGGCATGTTGACCGAGCCGTCACCTGCAGCCATGTTGACCGAGCCGTCACCTGCAGCCATGTTGACCGAGCCGTCACCTGCAGCCATGTTGACCGAGCCGTCACCTGCAACCATGATGACTGAGCCGCCACCTGCAGCCATGTTGACTGAGGCGTCACCTGCAACCATGATGACTGAGCCGCTACCTGCAACCATGATGACTGAGCCGCCACCTGCAACCATGATGACTGAGCCGCCACCTGCAGCCATGTTGACTGAGGCGTCACCTGCAACCATGATGACTGAGCCGCCACCTGTAACCATGATGACTGAGCCGCCACCTGCAACCATGATGACTGAGCCGCCACCTGCAGCCATGTTGACTGAGGCGTCACTTGCAACCATGATGACTGAGCCGCCACCTGCAGCCATGTTGACTGAGCCGCCACCTGCAGCCATGTTGACTGAGGCGTCACCTGCAACCATGATGACTGAGCCGCCACCTGCAGCCATGTTGACTGAGCCGTCACCTGCAGCCATGTTGACGGAGCCGCCACCTGCAGCCATGTTGACTGAGGCGTCACCTGCAACCATGTTGACTGAGTCGCCACCTGCAACCATGTTGACCGAGCCGTCACCTGCAGCCATGTTGACCCAGCAGTCAGACATTCGAACTCTCAGTGGTGTCACAGGGAAAGGACCACAATTCAGTCTGAGGTTCAGAGAAAGAAACTATTGGCAAAATTCCAAGTGGTTGATAACACCGTCTTCCCTAGGGATCTTAATGGTTTCAAGACCGTGGCAGACCTCAACATTCACCTTGATCCACCTGACCGGAAAGCGAATTTTGATAGTGTTGATGTACCTTTCTGGGGAATGCGTATAGGTTCCACCATTTGCTACTCAGTCTCTGAGTACCTTTGAAAACCTTTGAAACCGAGAGTTTCCATAGCAGCAGATTCTCCAAGAAGTTGGACTCTTGTCCTGACCAACTCAACAAAACAGTTCGTTACTCTTCTCCACGTGACCAACAGAGAACAGTTAAGGGTGGGATACAGGTGACTATCTGACTCATGTTATGGCTTCAGTTAATAAAGTTACAAGCTGTACAAAGAATGACGTCACTTATTCAGCTAACTCGCTCGCTCCAGTTACAGTGTTTGTGAACAAAACTCTTAAAGGAGACAACGTGCTAGTTGACAGCGATGCGTGCAGAGTCAAGGGCGTGTCCCTTCAACCATCCCTACATACTCTACAACGTGGTAAACTCTAAGTTCTTGTCGTGAATACTTGTAGTAGATATTTCACCATGAGGAAGAACACCACACTGGTGGACCTCGTCAGATTTCCTTTCCCAGTGAGAGTTGAAGGCGAAGTACAAGCAGACCAGTTTGTAGGCGCAGTTATCCCAGGAGAATCTTCTGAATGTTCCAGCACAATGCAGTGCATGGCAACACATGACAGTGCATGGCAGCACATGGCAACACATGGTAGCACATGGCAGCACATGGTAGCACACGGCAGCACATGGTAGCACATGGTAGCACATGGTCATGGTTGGAGGATGAGGTAGCTTCGACAGTATCCTGATCAAGTTCATTGTCTTCTCAAAGTTCTTAATAGTTGTGAAAAATTTTGATAATTTTCCTGTAAATTTGGTAACAATAACAATGATATAATAGTGTTTATAGAACGTAGTACAGATGTGTAATGTTGATGTGACTTAGAAAATGTCAAGTCACAGAAGAACCAACATTCAATTCAAATTCAATTCAAATTCAAAGTTTATTCTCTATAAGTATTACAATGCTGAGTTTACAGAATTTGGTTATTGTGTGGTTTACATGTAGTAAAATAATAATTACAGAGTGTACCACTAGAACACCTAGCATGGCTAGGCATTTCGGGCAGACTTATATTAAATCTTAAGTTTAAAATGTTACAGAATTATGAGATAAGTTGATATTATGGCTAAGTGACTAAATACTAGTTTGTGAGTTTAGCAATGTGAATGCTTTTGTTTTGGCACTATACATAGTTTCAGTATTGGAGTATCACAGGCCTACTTATGACTAGTTAAGATTCATTATTTTGAGATTGAGATTGATATTTCTGTTTATGGTCAAATGGGTGAGTGTAAGTGTGAACCACCAGGTGGTATTCGTGTAGTTAGTTGACAGGGTGTATCTGGGAGATAAGATGTTTTCTGATGGTAGTTTTGAAGGTGATGAATGTGTCTGCAGTTCTAGAGTTTTAGGTAGGGTGTTCCAGATTTTAGGGCCTTTGACATACATTGAATTTTTGTAAAGGTTTAGTCGGACACGGAGAATGTAATAGAGATGATAAGATAAGATAAGATTTCGTTCGGATTTTTAACCCCGGAGGGTTAGCCACCCAGGATAACCCAAGAAAGTCAGTGCGTCATCGAGGACTGTCTAACTTATTTCCATTGGGGTCCTTAATCTTGTCCCCCAGGATGCGACCCACACCAGTCGACTAACACCCAGGTACCTATTTGCTGCTAGGTGAACAGGACAACAGGCGTAAGGAAACGTGTCGAAATGTTTCCACCCGCCGGGAATCGAACCCGGGCCCTCCGTGTGTGAAGCGGGAGCTTTAGCCACCAGGCCACCGGGCCACCGTTTGTGTCTGGTGTTGTGCCTGTGGGTTCTGTCACAACTATCAAGAAAGCGTTTTAGGTCAAGGTTAATATTGGAATTTAAGGTCCTGTAGATGTAGATTGCACAGTAGCAAGTGTGGATGTACTGAACAGGGAGTAAGTTTAGATCTATGAAGAGTGGGGGGGGGGGTGTTGCCAGGGCTGGAATTTAGTGATTATTCTTACTGCAGCTTTTTGTTGGGTTATTATTGGCTTTAGGTGTGTTGCTGCAGTTGTTCCCCAAGCACAGATAGCATAGGTGAGGTATGGATATATAAGTGAATGGTATAGTGTGAGAAGGGCAGTTTGCGGCACGTAGTATCGTATCTTGGAGAGGATCCCAACCGTTTTGGATACTTTTTTGGTTATGTGTTGGATATGGGTGCTGAAATTCAGGTTGTTGTCGAGGTATAGGCCTAGGAATTTGCCCTCATTATGCCTGGTAATTAGAGGTGTTTTATCTTCGTTATGCGCGCCGTGAAGGTTCTCTGTACATTTTCTAGGTCAGCAATTTCACCTGCCTTGAAAGGTGCTGTTAGTGTGCAGCAATATTCCAGCCTAGATAGAACAAGTGACCTGAAGAGTGTCATCATGGGCTTGGCATCCCTCGTTTTGAAGGTTCTCATTATCCATCCTGTCATTTTTCTAGCAGATGCGATCGATACAATGTTATGGTCCTTGAAGGTGAGATCCTCCGACATGATCACTCCCAGGTCTTTGACGTTGGTGTTTCGCTCTATTTTGTGGCCAGAATTTGTTTTGTACTCTGATGAAGATTTAATTTCCTCGTGTTTACCATATCTGAGTAATTGAAATTTCTCATCGTTGAACTTCATATTGTTTTCTGCAGCCCACTGAAAGATTTGGTTGATGTCCGCATGGAGCCTTGCAGTGTCGGCAATGGAAGACACTGTCACGCAGATTAGGGTGTCATCTGCAAAGGAAGACACGGTGCTGTGGCTGACATCCTTGTCTATGTCAGATATGAGGATGAGGAATAAGATGGGAGCGAGTACTGTGCCTTGTGGTACAGAGCTTTTCACCGTGCCTGCCTCGGACTTTACTCTGTTGACTACTACTCTCTGTGTTCTGTTAGTGAGGAAATTATAGATCCATCGACCGACTTTTCCTGTTATTCCCTTAGCACGCATTTTGTGCGCTATTACGCCATGGTCACACTTGTCGAAGGCTTTTGCAAAGTCTGTATATATTACATCTGCATTCTTTTTGTCTTCTAGTGCATCTAGGGCCTTGTCGTAGTGATCCAATAGTTGAGACAGACAGGAGCGACCTGTTCTAAACCCATGTTGCCCTGGGTTGTGTAACTGATGGGTTTCTAGATGGGTGGTGATCTTGCTTCTTAGGACTCTTTCAAAGATTTTTATGATATGGGATGTTAGTGCTATCGGTCTGTAGTTCTTTGCTGTAGCTTTACTGCCCCCTTTGTGAAGTGGGGCTATGTCTGTTGTTTTTAGTAACTGTGGGACGACCCCCGTGTCCATGCTCCCTCTCCATAGGATGGTAAAGGCTCGTGATAGGGGCTTCTTGCAGTTCTTGATGAACACGGGGTTCCATGAGTCTGGCCCTGGGGCAGAGTGCATGGGCAGGTCATTTATCGCCTGTTCGAAGTCATTTGGCGTCAGGATAACATCAGATAGGCTTGTGTTAACCAAATTCTGTGGCTCTTTCATAAAAAATTAATTTTGATCTTCGACTCTCAGTCTGGTTAGTGGCTTGCTAAAAACTGAGTCATATTGGGACTTGAGTAGCTCACTCATTTCCTTGCTGTCATCTGTGTAGGACCCATCTTGTTTAAGTAAGGGCCCAATACTGGATGTTGTTCTCGACTTTGATTTGGCATAGGAGAAAAAATACTTTGGGTTTCTTTCGATTTCATTTATGGCTTTTAGTTCTTCCCGCGATTCCTGACTCCTATAAGATTCCTTTGGCTTAAGTTCGATGTTTGCTATTTCTCTGACCAGTGTCTCCCTACGCATTTCAGATAGATTGACCTCTTTTAGCCGCTCTGTTATTCTTTTCCGTCGCCTGTAAAGAGAGCGCCTGTCTCTTTCTATTTTACATCTACTCCTCCTTTTTCTTAGAGGAATAAGTCTTGTGCATACATCGAGTGCCACCAAGTTAATCTGTTCTAGGCATTAGTTGGGGTCTGTGTTGCTTAGTATATCTTCCCAGCTTATATCGGTTAGGACTTGGTTTACTTGGTCCCACTTTATGTTTTTGTTATTGAAGTTGAATTTGGTGAATGCTCCCTCGTGACTAATCTCATTTTGTCGGTCTGGGGCTCCACGCATACATGTCTGAACCTCAATTATGTTGTGATCTGAGTATATTGTTTTTGATATGGTGACATTTCTTATCAGATCATCATTGTTAGTGAAGATGAGGTCTAGTGTATTCTCCATTCTAGTAGGCTCTATTATTTGCTGGTTTAAATTGAATTTTGTGCAGAGATTTAAAAGCTCGCGTGAGTGTGAGTTTTCATCAGAGCTGCCTCCTGGTGTTATTACTGCAACAATATTATTTGCTATATTCCTCCATTTTAGGTGCCTTAAGTTGAAATCCCCCAGGAGAAAGATGTTGGGTGCAGGAGCTGGAAGATTTTCCAGACAGTGGTCAATTTTTAACAGCTGTTCCTGGAATTGCTGGGATGTTGCATCCGGAGGCTTGTAGACTACCAAAATGACTAGGTTTTGGTTCTCGACCTTTACTGCTAAAACTTCCACTACATCATTTGAGGCATTAAGCAGTTGTGTGCAAACAAGTGACTCTGCAATGTACAGGCCAACCCCCCTCCTTTTGCCTGTTCACTCTGTCACATCTGTATAGGTTGTAACCTTGGATCCATATTTCGTTGTCTAAGTGATCCTTTATGTGGGTCTCAGTGAAAGCCGCGAACATTGCCTTTGCCTCTGCAAGCAGTCCACGGATGAAAGGTATTTTGTTGTTTGTTGCTGGCTTTAGACCCTGTATATTTGCAAAGAAGAATGTCATCGGACTGGTGGTATTGTTGGTACTGGGGGGGGGATTTTTTTTCCGGCATTAGTATCTGTATCTGTTGGTTTGGAGTGGAGGCCATCGACTGTGGTTCCACTCCAGGAATGACTGGATTTGGTGTACGATTTCTGCCATTTCCTGCCAGTTTTTTTCCTTCCTGGCACTAAAAAACCTCTCCCTCTTGAGTGGCTGTGGCTACCCAGGTTTTCCCATGGCCTGGATGTTTTGTATCTTTTTGTCCCCTTTAGATGGTGTGCCTGGCAATTTAAGTTATAGCACAGTCTTTCCTGTACTGAAGAGGTACACATTTCAGGGTGAAAAAGCTTACAGGAAGGGAGTTTGCATTTTCCTGGAAATAAATGGTATCAAATACCGACACAGTGGAAATATAAACACAAATGCAGTATAATGTGATCCTTTATTGACAACGTTTCACCCACACAGTGGGCTTTTTCAAGTCACACACAGATCTGTGTGTGACTTGAAAAAGCCCACTGTGTGGGTGAAACGTTGTCAATAAAGGATCACATTACACTGCATATGTGTTTATATTTCCATTGCATTTTCCTATTGTCATATGGGCACGGCATTTTCTAGGGTGGTCATAGTTGCACGTTCCATCTGTTTTTCCAGATTTCCCATGTCTGCAGATGACACCCGAATCTGCATGACAGTGTCTTCCATTGCAGACACTGCAAGGCTCCAGGCGGACATCAACCAAATCTTTCAGTGGGCTGCAGAAAACAATATGAAGTTCAACGATGAGAAATTTCAATTACTCAGATATGGTAAACATGAGGAAATTAAATCTTCATCAGAGTACAAAACAAATTCTGGCCACAAAATAGAGCGAAACACCAACGTCAAAGACCTGGGAGTGATTATGTCGGAGGATCTCAACTTCAAGGACCATAACATTGTATCAATCGCATCTGCTAGAAAAATGACAGGATGGATAATGAGAACCTTCAGAACTAGGGAGGCCAAGCCCATGATGACACTCTTCAGGTCACTTGTTCTATCTAGGCTGGAATATTGCTGCACTCTAACAGCACCTTTCAAGGCAGGTGAAATTGCCGACCTAGAAAATGTACAGAGAACTTTCACGGCGCGCATAATGGAGATAAAACACCTCAATTACTGGGAGCGCTTGAGGTTTCTAAACCTGTATTCCCTGGAACGCAGGAGGGAGAGATACATGATTATATACACCTGGAAAATCCTAGAGGGACTAGTACCGAACTTGCACACGAAAATCACTCACTACGAAAGCAAAAGACTTGGCAGACGATGCACCATCCCCCCAATGAAAAGCAGGGGTGTCACTAGCACGTTAAGAGACCATACAATAAGTGTCAGGGGCCCGAGACTGTTCAACTGCCTCCCAGCACACATAAGGGGGATTACCAACAGACCCCTGGCAGTCTTCAAGCTGGCACTGGACAAGCACCTAAAGTCAGTTCCTGATCAGCCGGGCTGTGGCTCGTACGTTGGTTTGCGTGCAGCCAGCAGCAACAGCCTGGTTGATCAGGCGCTGATCCACCAGGAGGCCTGGTCACAGACCGGGCCGCGGGGGCGTTGACCCCCGAAACTCTCTCCAGGTAAACTCCAGGTAAATACCAAGTGCATAGTATGTGCAGAGGCTTGGTTTCCGTTTGCCTTGGGTTTCTGTGACTGTATTCCCTGTTGGTGCATGTTTACCTGTCTTATTCCTATCTTCCCTAGCACCAACAATGGAGCTCCCACCAGTTGTTTTTGGTAATATATCCACACTATTGCTAGTGGAGTCCTCTTGTTTGCTATTTCCTGTTGTATTTCTTGTTTGCAATATTGGTTTTATCTTATCTTTGACTACACTTGTTTCCCCACTACGGCTCCTGTCCCCTATGAGGTCATTTATATGCATTCCTTCCTGCGTATAATTCCCGACTACCTGGACAAAATCTCCAGCTTCACCATTACTGTCTCCCAGGACAGCACCTCCAGCTTCACCATTACTGTCTCCCAGGACAGCACCTCCAGCTTCACCATTACTGTCTCCCAGGACAGCATCTCCAACTTCACCATTACTGTCTCCCAGGACAGCATCTCCAGCTTCACCATTACTGTCTCCCAGGACAGCACCTCCAGCTTCACCATTTCTGTCTCCCAGGACAGCACCTCCAGCTTCACCATTACTGTCTCCCAGGACAGCACCTCCAGCTTCACCATTACTGTCTCCCAGGACAGCACCTCCAGCTTCACCATTACTGTCTCCCAGGACAGCACTATCAGCCCCACATTTACTGACTACCAGATCATTAATTCTCCACGCATCAACACCACTCCCTACAAAGTTATAATTCTTCCCAACAGCCAGGTTGTACTGAACGTCTCAAAAGTACTTTCACAAGCTAACACCAGAGTCGCCATCGCTTCTAGCACTTCAATAAAGGATCTAACCAGGACAAAATCCAAGCACCACGAACTAGTCAATGCAGGAGTTTACACTATACCCTGTGGAGGCTGTGACAAGATTTACGTAGGTGAAACAGCAAGAAACCTCGACACCCGCCTCAATGAACACATTTACGCATGTAGGAACGATAAGTTGAACAACGCCTGTGTACAACACCAAAATTCCACCAATCATCTCAAGAAATTCAGAGACGCCCAATTAGTGATCAAAGAAACTAATTTCCGCAGACGCAAGTGCCTCGAATCAGCACTGATCGCTGTTTCGAATACAATTAAACAAAACAACGGCAGCTTCACCATCTCCGAAGTCTTAGCAAGAATCCTGAAAACGGTAAACCCTGCCATCACATAGTCTCTCCTGTTATACTACAAAAATGCACATTACAGAGAATGAACACTGAAACAAGCTGCCTCTTTCCAGTCTATATTTGTCCAACCTATTTTTTATGTTACCCAAGTAATAGCTTTTATATCCTTTTACTCATGTACGAATTAATTGCTCTACCATATTGTATTACTTTTGTCACTACCACTACCACTACTACTATTACTACTACTACCACTAGTGAACATCGAAATGTTACCTCACTTGTATTGCACCTCACTCTGAGCCTTTATATATACCCTCTGTGTCCATGTATTGTTTGTAATGGCTTGATAAAGCTCCTGGAGAGCGAAACGTTGCCACAATAAATGTCACATTAGTTGCACTTGTGTCCTTTTACTTTACATATTGTCGGTAATTCTACCAACTTTATTACAATAAAAAAGCTAGTCTGGGCGTCGTCTGAGACCAGGAAGTGTCCACCACATGTCCACCTTCAAGTGTATTAATTTTCACTACAGGTGGGTAACTATTTTTTGGCCAGTATTAGTTGCCTGTTTGTAGGGAAGCGTTAGATCTGTTTGTGACTTGATAAAGTCCACTGTGTGGGCGAAACGTTGTCAATAAAGGATCACATTTGTGTGATAATACCGTTTCTGTGTGTATTTTTCCAAGATATTTAGCTCAAGTAATAGTAGGGTAAGTGTCTTAATTTTTACGAACACTTACGTTGCAATAATTATACTTAATAAGTTTTATACAATTTACACATAATTTGCCGGTATTACTGGCTTAAATTTTTTTTTCTAGTGATTATTGAGGGTTGTTAATTTAAGATGTGTGGGTTTGTGAGGTGGTCAGGTGGGCGTCCAAGGAGGGACAGTGACCAACTGTTGCTAGAATCCCACCTGTCTCTCAGGTACAACTAGTATCAGTAAGTGTAATCTGCTCTAGCTGTGCCGGAGTACTCCTCAGTTATGTGTCTGATATGTTAATTCAGGACTGTACCTGTGAAATCAACCCACATAATTTCTCACAACAGTGCTCACCATGTGGTGGTAGACAGTGAACCCATGGGTTTCATCCCACTTATTTCTCACTATATTCCTCTCGAGAGAGGACCTAAACCCATTTACATACCTGCAGAGTGTTTGTCTTTCGAAATTCTGTGTGTTCCGCCTCGACCTGCCTAAGATACTTATAATTTCAACGTCAGTAAGATGGGGACTTCTCAGATCATCTTTGTGAGAGTGTGAGAAAATCCTAAGAAGGTAACAGATAAGTTTATGTCTACTGGTAATGTTATTGCTAAGGAGAGTGAGGTAGCACAAGGATGCAAAGTCATGTTGCAAAATTCAGCTCAAAATCCTGGTATGTATAAGCTAAATCCCAAATTTGTCGGTACTTTGAGTGTCCACAGACAGCGGCAGGACAACAGCATCAAGCTGAAGAATACTGCCAGCGTAACAGCCGAGGAAACCAACCTGGACCACATAAAGTACGTTGTCTGTGTACTTCTTGTACACAGACAATGCATATATATATATATATATATATATATATATATATATATATATATATATATATATATATATATATATATATATATATATATATATATATATATATATAAACACTGATCTCTGGCTGAAGGAGACTCGAACCTACGAACCTTAGGACAAGGTACGCGTACCTTGTCCTAAGGTTCGTAGGTTCGAGTCTCCTTCAGCCAGAGATCAGTGTTTGTGTATATTTCGCATGCTCTCGCGAATTCCTTGCATATATATATATATATATATATATATATATATATATATATATATATATATATATATATATATATATATATATATATATATATATATATATATATATATATATATATATATGCAGGACAAGCCACGGGGGTGAAAATCTTTAGCTCAAGTACTTTCACACTTCTCAGTGCATCATCAGGAGCTGTGCAATGTTGCAAGGGAGCAACCAAAGCAGGGAGAGAGATCTCAGAGTAGCGTAGGTGTCACTGGCCACGGTTACCCTTAGACTGTGTTAGTGGTCGGTGCCAACCCCACCTTACCATCATCCTCCCACTACCCTTGTGGGGTAGGAGGGTTTCTGAGATGTCAAGTAGGAAATTATAAGAAACCCTCCTACTCCATATGGGTAGTGGGAGGATGATGGTAAGGTGGGGTTGGCACCGACCACTAACACAGTCTAAGGGTAACCGTGGCCAGTGACACCTACGCTACTCTGAGATCTCTCTCCCTGCTTTGGTTGCTCCCTTGCAACATTGCACAGCTCCTGATGACGCACTGAGAAGTGTGAAAGTACTTGAGCTAAAGATTTTCACCCCCCGGTGGCTTGTCCTGCATAGTTAAGATCGCACGTCTGCGATTGTTTGCATATATATATACCTTTCTAGTATCACTGAGGTAGAGGGGGATACCTTTCTGGAATCACTGAATTTGAGGGGATACCTTTCTGGTATCAATGAGGTAGAGAGTATACCTTTCTGGTACCACTGTAACAGGGATATATCTTTCTGGTATCACTAAGGTAGAGGGGGATACCTTTCTGGTACCACTGAGGTAGAGGGGATACCTTTCTGGCATCACTGAGGTAGAGGGATATATCTTTCTGGTATCACTGAGATAGAGGGGATACCTTTCTGGCATCACTGAGGTAGAGGAATATATCTTTCTGGTATCACTGAGGTAGAGGGATATATCTTTCTAGTATCACTGAGGTAGAGGGGATACCTTTCTGGCAACGCTGAGGTAGAGGGATATATCTTTCTAGTATCACTGAGATAGAGGGGATACCTTTCTGGCATCACTGAGGTAGAGGGATATATCTTTCTAGTATCACTGAGGTAGAGGGGATACCTTTCTGGCAACGCTGAGGTAGAGGGATATATCTTTCTGGCATCACTGAGGTAGAGGGATATGTCTTTCTGGTATCACTGAGGTAGAGGGAATTAGGTATCACTTAGGTAGAGGGGGATACCTTTCTGGTATCATTGAACTTGAGGGGACACCTTTCTGGTATCATTTAACTTGAGAGGACATCTTTCTGGTATCTATGAGGTAAAGGAGGATACCTTTTTGGTATCACTGAATTTGAGGGGATACCTTTCTGGTATCATTGAGTTTGAGGGAATACCTTTCTGGTATCACTAATGTAGAGAAGGATATCTTCTCGTTATCACTGAATATGAAAGGATACCTTTCTGGTATCAACGGGGTAAAGGGGGATACCTTTCTGGTATCGCTGAGGCAGAGGAGGATACCTTTCTGGTATCAACGGAGTAAAGGGGAATACCTTTCTGGTATCACTGAGGTTTAGGGGAATCCATTTCCGGTATCCCTGAGGTAGAGAAGGGATATCATTCTGGTATCACTGAGGTATAGGGGATCCATTTCCGGTATCGCTGAGGTAGAGGAGGGATACCTTTCTGGTATCCCTCATCAAGGGAGAAACATGTAGTTGTCAGTACACTCAACATGCTTATTGGGGAAGCCAGGTACAGATACTAAAAAATTAGGGACAAAGGAATTAATGTACAATTGCTATGGATCCCATCACACATTGGATTACTCCTTCATGATAAAGTTGATATGTTAGCCAAGAAGAGTACCCAGAAGGAGAATGTAGAATATAACTTTGATATAACTGTGTCTAGCATTAGGAATAATATTAGGAGAGAAGTAAATAATGAAAATGATTGTTATAGGAATGCAGTTAGAAGCCTGAGTAGATCTATAACCCACTATGATAACATGAACGTAGATAAGTATGTTTATGGAGCAACTTGCAATGTGAACAGACTGACTGATGTTGTAGTGGCCAGGCTTAGGCTTGGTTACAAGTACTGATTGATGTTGTAGTGGCCAGGCTTAGGCTTGGTTACAAGTACTGACTGATGTTGTAGTGGCCAGACTTAGGCTTGGTTACAAGTACTGACTGATGTTGTAGTGGCCAGACTTAGGCTTGGTTACAAGTACTGACTGATGTTGTAGTGGCCAGACTTAGGCTTGGTTACAAGTACTGACTGATGTTGTAGTGGCCAGACTTAGGCTTGGTTACAAGTACTGACTGATGTTGTAGTGGCCAGACTTAGGCTTTGTTACAAGTTCTGACTGATGTTGTAGTGGCCAGGCTTAGGCTTGGTTACAAGTACTGACTGATGTTGTAGTGGCCAGACTTAGGCTTGGTTACAAGTACTGACTGATGTTGTAGTGGCCAGGCTTAGGCTTGGTTACAAGTACTGACTGATGTTGTAGTGGCCAGACTTAGGCTTGGTTACAAGTACTGACTGATGTTGTAGTGGCCAGACTTAGGCTTGGTTACAAGTACTGACTGATGTTGCAGTGGCCAGACTTAGGCTTGGTTACAAGTACTGACTGATGTTGTAGTGGCCAGACTTAGGCTTGGTTACAAGTACTGACTGATGTTGTAGTGGCCAGACTTAGGCTTGGTTACAAGTACTGACTGATGTTGTAGTGGCCAGACTTAGGCTTTGTTACAAGTTCTGACTGATGTTGTAGTGGCCAGGCTTAGGCTTGGTTACAAGTACTGACTGATGTTGTAGTGGCCAGACTTAGGCTTGGTTACAAGTACTGACTGATGTTGTAGTGGCCAGGCTTAGGCTTGGTTACAAGTACTGACTGATGTTGTAGTGGCCAGACTTAGGCTTGGTTACAAGTACTGACTGATGTTGTAGTGGCCAGACTTAGGCTTGGTTACAAGTACTGACTGATGTTGTAGTGGCCAGGCTTAGGCTTGGTTACAAGTACTGACTGATGTTGTAGTGGCCAGGCTTAGGCTTGGTTACAAGTACTGACTGATGTTGTAGTGGCCAGACTTAGGCTTGGTTACAAGTACTGACTGATGTTGTAGTGGCCAGGCTTAGGCTTGGTTACAAGTACTGACTGATGTTGTAGTGGCCAGGCTTAGGCTTGGTTACAAGTACTGACTGATGTTGTAGTGGCCAGACTTAGGCTTGGTTACAAGTACTGACTGATGTTGTAGTGGTCAGACTTAGGCTTGGTTACAAGTACTGACTGATGTTGTAGTGGCCAGACTTAGGCTTGGTTGCAAGTACTGACTGATGTTGTAGTGGCCAGGCTTAGGCTTGGTTACAAGTACTGACTGATGTTGTAGTGGCCAGGCTTAGGCTTGGTTACAAGTACTGACTGATGTTGTAGTGGCCAGGCTTAGGCTTGGTTACAAGTACTGACTGATGTTGTAGTGGCCAGACTTAGGCTTGGTTACAAGTACTGACTGATGTTGTAGTGGCCAGGCTTAGGCTTGGTTACAAGTACTGACTGATGTTGTAGTGGCCAGGCTTAGGCTTGGTTACAAGTACTGACTGATGTTGTAGTGGCCAGGCTTAGGCTTGGTTACAAGTACTGACTGATGTTGTAGTGGCCAGGCTTAGGCTTGGTTACAAGTACTGACTGATGTTGTAGTGGCCAGGCTTAGGCTTGGTTACAAGTACTTCTGGCAGTTTGCGAGACACACAAATGATGATCAAACTAAATGTAAATTATGTGATCAGACATATGGTCACTCTCTTGAACACTATGTGCTTAATTGTCCACTTATTGAGGAATACAGAGACAGACAGTATAATAACCTATGTAACATGTCAAGATATCTTATTAATGAAAATAAGATACCAGATATACTAAGCAAATTTCCTAAATTTGCTTGTAACAGATAAGTGAACTATAGATATGTAGATATAAATCCATATGTATTCCTGTTAACCCTTTGGGGCCTAGTTCCTAGGCCTTTTGTGTATCCATATGCTCTCGCGCTACCGTCCACAGGATGGATATGGGGTGCACAATAAACTAGCCACTTAGGTGGTGAAATCTCTAAATCTGATCATGGGGGTAAGAGCGCTAACCCGCAGGGGTCACAGAGCAGCCAGTATGATCACCAGTTGTCAACCACCACAGTTAATAATAGAACCTCCAGTTGTTCGGATCAAGAACTCTTCACCGGTATCCATGAGACCAATTACAAGGCTATAATAAACAATGATTTTCTTGGTATATTTTATATTGTGAAATAAAAGATTAATTATTACAGTGTAATATATATATATATATATATATATATATATATATATATATATATATATATATATATATATATATATATATATATATATATATATATATATATATATATATATATATATTAAAAAGAGACTATATTTCAAGATACCATTTGAGATACATTTGAGAGAGGGAGAGAGAGAGAGAGAGAGAGAGAGAGAGAGAGAGAGAGAGAGGGGGGGGGGAGAGTCTATGGGCACCATGATGGTAATGCTGGAGCAATGGTAAGAATAATGGGAAAGTGTTGGTACTCGGGGATGAAGTTGATATCCTTGGGGTGAAATTTGACTCTAAATTGACCATGAAAAACCACGTTGTAAATCTTGTGAACGAAGGAACCAGGAAGTTTACAGAACTTTGACGTACCAGGCGTCTGCTTGATGACAATGGTTGCTGGATCCTCTACGAGGCTCAAGTACGTCCACACCTTGAGTATGTTTCACTGTCTTGGAGCATACACAAGTGTTAGGTAAGATTGTTTAGTAAACAAGACAAGTGTTAAGTAAGATTGTTTAGTAAACAAGACAAGTGTTAAGTAAGATTGATTAGCAAACGTTGTTTTGGTCACGTGACAGAGATCTTACATTGTCTCACTGTTCCATTACTTTTAAAAATGAAGTTATAATTCTAACCAATGTTTAACAAATAATAACTGCACATCTTATAACTAGAGAAGACGTACACACAACAGCGTCTACATTCAAAACTATGAATAAACTGCTGCTATATCACCCTATATTAAGGATTAATATATTGTTGACTGGTAGTGGAGAGATGACATGCTTAAATAACCCAGTTTACCTGGAGTTTACCTGAAAAGGGTTTCGGGGGTCAATGCCCCCCCCGACTCGGTCTGAGACCAGGCCCTAATATAATCGATAGACTTTAAGCCCAATTAACCAACAAATTGATGAGTAACCAAGTGTCTATTAAATCCTTTGACAAAACTGAGATTGGTAGAACATTAACTGCAACTAAGGTGTGAGGAAGACAGAACATGTGTGGGACATGGACACGAGAGTCATCCTATATAATTAATTCCTTTACAAAACGAAAACTAACCATAATCGAAACAAAACACATTAAAAAAATGTCAAAGAGAAAACCTAAAAGGAAACTCGAGGTATACCTTAGGGTATCCCACTCTAATTCATCCCCTCGTGTTAAACAGACTTGACTTTCTTCCCCCCCCACACACAGACGTCACCCAGAGGTTCCTCTGCTCATCTAATTACTTTAATTTCCTGCAGTCAAGAAGGTCTTAGACGGAAATCATAAAATATAGTCTCTTAGTATTTGGCCTTTCTAACAACACCAACAACTTTGTTAGTCACAAGTGGCCACTACACTTTGACGCATATATATATATATATATATATATATATATATATATATATATATATATATATATATATATATATATATATATATATATATATATATATATATATATATATATATATATATATATATATATATATATATATATATATATATATATATATATATATTTAATAATTTCATATAAATTAATGTGATAATTTCATCTCAACAACTTCAACAAGGAGTGAGCAATACACTACCAGAGCTCTACAGTAAACAGCTGCAGGTAGATAGGTGGTAGATAAATGCAGGTAGATAGGTGGTAGATAAATGCAGGTAGATAGGTGGTAGATAGATGCAGGTAGATAGGTGGTAGATAGATATAGGTGATACATTAGGCCTTAAAGATATTTTCTGGTACTGTTGTAATACCAGTAGCGTGTACACACACACACACACGGAGCCAGGAGCTGTGAATCGACCCCTGCAACCACAACTAAGTGAGTACACACATACACACACATATATATATATATATATATATATATATATATATATATATATATATATATATATATATATATATATATATATATATATATATATATATATATATTTAAGAATATTCTTAATAATCACATTGTTTCACTATATTTAAACCTAAGATGTAGCAAGAAGTTTGTGAATCACTGAGAGCTATGCAAACACCACCTGCGAGTTTCAACACTAGCGACCTAAATCTTCCAAGTCTGAGTAGGAAGTGAAAGAGAATCTGATACCAAGCCAAGACGTTCCCATCCAGGATCACTTTATTATATACGTGAGGAGTGTTGTAGGTGGATGGTTGTAGGTGGATGGTTGTAGGTGGATGGTTGTAGGTGGATGGTTGTAGGTGGATGGTTGTAGGTGGATGGTTGTAGGTGGATGGTTGTAGGTGGATGGTTGTAGGTGGATGGTTGTAGGTGGATGGTTGTAGGTGGATGGTTGTAGGTGGATGGTTGTAGGTGGATGGTTGTAGGTGGATGGTTGTAGGTGGATGGTTGTAGGTGGATGGTTGTAGGTAGATGGTTGTAGGTGGATGGTTGTAGGTGGATGGTTGTAGGTGGATGGTTGTAGGTGGATGTTTGTAGGTGGATGGTTGTAGGTGGATGGTTGTAGGTAGATGGTTGTAGGTGGATGGTTGTAGGTGGATGGTTGTAGGTGGATGGTTGTAGGTGGATGGTTGTAGGTGGATGGTTGTAGGTGGATGGTTGTAGGTAGATGGTTGTAGGTGGATGGTTGTAGGTGGATGGTTGTAGGTGGATGGTTGTAGGTGGATGGTTGTAGGTGGATGGTTGTAGGTGGATGGTTGTAGGTACATGGTTGTAGGTGGATGGTTGTAGGTGGATGGTTGTAGGTGGATGGTTGTAGGTGGATGGTTGTAGGTGGATGGTTGTAGGTGGATGGTTGTAGGTAGATGGTTGTAGGTGGATGGTTGTAGGTGGATGGTTGTAGGTGGATGGTTGTAGGTGGATGGTTGTAGGTGGATGGTTTTAGGTGGATGGTTGTAGGTAGATGGTTGTAGGTGGATGGTTGTAGGTGGATGGTTGTAGGTGGATGGTTGTAGGTGGATGGTTGTAGGTGGATGGTTGTAGGTGGATGGTTGTAGGTAGATGGTTGTAGGTGGATGGTTGTAGGTGGATGGTTGTAGGTGGATGGTTGTAGGTGGATGGTTGTAGGTGGATGGTTGTAGGTGGATGGTTGTAGGTAGATGGTTGTAGGTGGATGGTTGTAGGTGGATGGTTGTAGGTGGATGGTTGTAGGTGGATGGTTGTAGGTGGATGGTTGTAGGTAGATGGTTGTAGGTGGATGGTTGTAGGTGGATGGTTGTAAGTGGATGGTTGTAGGTGGATGGTTGTAGGTGGATGGTTGTAGGTGGATGGTTGTAGGTAGATGGTGGTAGGTGGATGGTTGTAGGTGGATGGTTGTAGGTGGAGGGTTGTAGGTGGATGGTTGTAGGTAGATGGTTGTAGGTGGATGGTTGTAGGTGGATGGTTGTAGGTGGATGGTTGTAGGTTGATGGTTGTAGGTGGATGGTTGTAGGTGGATGGTTGTAGGTGGATGGTTGTAGGTGGATGGTTGTTGGTGGATGGTTGTAGGGGGTTGGTTGTAGGTGGATGGTTGTAGGTGGATGGTTGTAGGTGGATGGTTGTAGGTGGATGGTTGTAGGTGGATGGTTGCAGGTAGATGTTTGTAGGTGGATGGTTGTAGGTGGATGGTTGTAGGTGGATGTTTGTAGGTGGATGGTTGTAGGTGGATGGTTGTAGGTGGATGGTTGTAGGTGGATGGTTGTAGGTGGATGGTTGTAGGTAGATGTTTGTAGGTGGATGGTTGTAGGTGGATGGTTGTAGGTGGATGGTTGTAGGTGGATGGTTGTAGGTGGATGGTTGTAGGTAGGTGGATGGTTGTAGGTGGATGGTGTAGGTGGATGTATGTTTGTAGGTGGATGGTTGTAGGTGGATGGTTGTAGGTGGATGGTTGTAGGTGGATGGTTGTAGGTGGATGGTTGTAGGTGGATGGTTGTAGGTAGATGTTTGTAGGTGGATGGTTGTAGGTGGATGGTTGTAGGTGGATGGTTGTAGGTGGATGGTTGTAGGTAGATGTTTGTAGGTGGATGTTTGTAGGTGGATGGTTGTAGGTGGATGGTTGTAGGTGGATGGTTGTAGGTGGATGGTTGTAGGTGGATGGTTGTAGGTAGATGTTTGTAGGTGGATGGTTGTAGGTGGATGGTTGTAGGTGGATGGTTGTAGGTGGATGGTTGTAGGTGGATGGTTGTAGGTAGATGTTTGTAGGTAGATGGTTGTAGGTGGATGGTTGTAGGTGGATGGTTGTAGGTGGATGGTTGTAGGTGGATGGTTGTAGGTGGATGGTTGTAGGTGGATAGTTGTAGGTGGATGGTTGTAGGTGGATGGTTGTAGGTGGATGTTGAGGTCATCCAGGGGAACCAACAGTTGACTACAATTACCTTCCAGTTCGGTGACCAGAGTTAAGCAACGTTCTTATAATTTCACTAAATAATTATATAGTATAACTTACACCCATAATCTTGCTAACTTAGCTTAACTTTACTCCGAGTAACTTAGTAATGCGAAACATTACTGTAAAAACAGCGCCACCGTATTTATATATATATATATATATATATATATATATATATATATATATATATATATATATATATATATATATATATATATATATATATATATATATATATATATATATAATGTGTGTGTGTGTGTGTACATATACAATTTTTTTCCATATGGAAGCGTTAAACCCGTGGGGGACACACAGGGCATTTGATGTAATGGTCGTTTGTATCACAAACGTGGTGAAAGTCGTCAGAACTCCGGTGACTGACACACATCACCCAGGACAGTGTTAAGATGGTCTAATATTGTGTCAACCATGGTGACATACTGTGTCGACCATGGTGACATACTGTGTCGACCATGGTGACATACTGTGTCAACCATGGTGACATACTGTGTCAACCATGGTGACATACTGTGTCGACCATGGTGACATACTGTGTCGACCATGGTGACATACTGTGTCGACCATGGTGACATACTGTGTCAACCATGGTGACATACTGTGTCAACCATGGTGACATACTGTGTCGACCATGGTGACATACTGTGTCGACCATGGTGACATACTGTGTCAACCATGGTGACATACTGTGTCAACCATGGTGACATACTGTGTCAACCATGGTGACATACTGTGTCAACCATGGTGACATACTGTGTCCACCATGGTGACATACTGTGTCAACCATGGTGACATACTGTGTCAACCATGGTGACATACTGTGTCAACCATGGTGACATACTGTGTCGACCATGGTGACATACTGTGTCGACCATGGTGACATACGGTAGACCTAGAGCTAGCTGAACAACACGTGAACAAAAGTGGTCAGAACAGCAACAAAACACCAGAAATCTTAAAGATTTGTACAAAATACAGGACATTGTGGCTATGGTAAGAGTCATCTTACTGACTTGTGTTTTTTACATTTAATTAACAGTACACAAGGGGAGTTAAAGAAGGGATCGCAGCAGCGTTGAAATTAACGATACAGTTTACTGGTTAAACAACAGCAGACAGCCTGCTTAAAACAATAGCAGACAGACTGCTTAAACAACAGCAGACAGACTGCTTAAACAACATTAGGCAGCCTGCTTAAACAACAGCAGACAACCTGCTTGAACAACAGCAGAAAGCCTACAAGGGAATTATTATATTTCGAGAACAAAATATCAATATAGCAACAGTAGACAGACTGCAGTGTAATAACTAATATTTCTTAAACAGTATTTAAATTTGCTAGAGTGTATCAGTATAGAGAGCACAGCAGCAGCAGCTGCAGCAGCAGAAACAGCAGCTGCAGCAGCAGCAGCAGCAGCAGCAGCAGCAGCTGCAGCAGCAGCAGCAGCAGTAGCAGCAGCAGCAACAGCAGCTGCAGCAACAGCAACAGCAGCAGCAGCAGCAGCAGAAACAGCAGTTGCAGCAGCAGCAGCAGCAGCAGCAGCAGCAGCAGCAGCAGCAGCAGCAGCAGCAGCAGTAGTAGCAGCAGCAGCAGCAGCAGCAGCAGCAGCAGCAGTAGCAGCAGCAGCAGCAGCAGCAACAGCAACAGCAGCAGCAGCAGCAGAAACAGCAGCTGCAGCAGCTACAGCAGCAGTAGCAGCAACAGCAACAGTTCGTGTGTGCTGAGAATAAATATATTTTACAGGAAATGAGTCAAAGTCAACTTGTTATTGCTATATAGTGGTTACAGTATTTGATAAAATTTATCAAAATCATCAAAGAGCCCTTTCACACACTAACACCAAAACTGCAACATATAAAATTTGTAATATATATATATATATATATATATATATATATATATATATATATATATATATATATATATATATATATATATAAGAACAATATGTGGTAGCGGGTGGTATTTTTAAAGCGGAGAACATTAGCCAGAAGACATTGTTATGTACAATGTGAGGACAGGTTTCAGTGCACATGTCTGTACATTGATGTGTGTGTTGCAGATAAGTACATTCTTAAAAGAGGTGTTTCCAGTAGCCAATGTGAGTTAAGTCCATCTTAGAGTTGTGAGGTTATTTACCAACTCAGAGATTACAAGTGGACACCCATGTGGAGCCAGTGTTTGTGTTGACGACTTTCCTGAGACCTTAACTAACACCTGTTATTAGCAGACGTGTCACTGGTATGGAGGGTTGTTAATGCACTCTATACCTTAATGAACCCGTTATAACACCACACATGAAAAACGTACTAATTTTACGTTCTATTTCTCCCCTTGACACACGTGGCTACCAGACGTGTCACATACCTGTAGTGTACTCACTGCAGGTAATTATATGTTAATGGTGCACACCTTTATTAAACTTAACCTTTATGAACATAAACAAAAGCTGAATTCTGGGTAAATATTACAAACGTCAGAATTTCCATCTGTAAATTACTTAAGAAAACTGTTACAGTATGTTACTGTTACTGTATGTTACAGTATGTTACTGTTTCTGTATATTACTGTTACTGTATGTTACAGTATGTTACTGTATGTTACTGTTTCTGTATATTACTGTTACTGTATGTTACAGTATGTTACTGTATGTTACTGTTTCTGTATATTACTGTATGTTACTGTTACTGTATGTTACAGTATGTTACTGTATGTTACTGTTTCTGTATATTACTGTTACTGTATGTTACAGTAAGTTACTGTATGTTACTGTTACTGTATGTTACACTATGTTACTGTATGTTACAGTATGTTACTGTATGTTACTGTTTCTGTATATTACTGTTACTGTATGTTACAGTAAGTTACTGTATGTTACTGTTTCTGTATATTACTGTTACTGTATGTTACAGTAAGTTACTGTATGTTACTGTTACTGTATGTTACAGTAAGTTACTGTTACTGTATGTTACAGTATGTTACTGTATGTTACTGTTTCTGTATATTACTGTTACTGTATGTTACAGTAAGTTACTGTATGTTACTGTTACTGTATGTTACAGTATGTTACTGTTACTGTATGTTACAGTATGTTACTGTTACTGTATGTTACAGTATGTTACTGTATGTTACTGTATGTTACTGTTTCTGTATATTACTGTTACTGTATGTTACAGTATGTTACTGTATGTTACTGTTTCTGTATATTACTGTATGTTACTGTTACTGTATGTTACAGTATGTTACTGTATGTTACAGTATGTTACTGCATGTTACTGTTTCTGTATATTACTGTTACTGTATGTTACAGTATGTTACTGTATGTTACTGTTTCTGTATATTACTGTATGTTACTGTTACTGTATGTTACAGTATGTTACTGTTACTGTATGTTACAGTATGTTACTGTTACTGTATGTTACAGTATAATACTGTTACTGTATGTCACTGTTACTGATGTTACTGTTATTATTACAGTATGTTACTGTTACTGTATATTTCAGTATGTTACTGTTACTGTATGTTACTGTTATTATTACTGCATGTTACTGCATGTTACTGTTACTGTATGTTACAGTATGTTACTGTTACTGTATGTTACAGTATGTTACTGTTATTATTACTGTATGTTAGTTACTGTATGTTACAGTATGTTACTGTTACTGTATGTTACAGTATGTTACTGTTACTGTATGTTACAGTATGTTACTGTTACTGTATGTTACAGTATGTTACTGTTACTGTATGTTACAGTATAATACTGTTACTGTATGTCACTGTTACTGATGTTACTGTTATTATTACAGTATGTTACTGTTATTATTACTGTATGTTAGTTACTGTATGTTACTGTTATTATTACTGTATGTTAGTTACTGTATGTTACAGTATGTTACTGTTACTGTATGTTACAGTATGTTACTGTTACTGTATGTTACAGTATGTTACTGTTACTGTATGTTACAGTATGTTACTGTTACTGTATGTTACAGTATGTTACTGTTACTGTATGTTACAGTACGTTACAATGCCTCCGCACATTTACAACACTGAAGTTCTGAACATTTTTACAATCACCCAAATTCATTAAAATATATTTAAAGTTAGGTTAAACAAACTATATATATATATATATATATATATATATATATATATATATACATATATATATATATATATATATATATATATATATATATATATATATATATATATATATATATATATATATATATATATATATATATATATATATATATATATATATATGATAATGTGAGAAGTCACTTTCGTGACTTCTCACATTATCAAGGAACTATAAAAACAATACATCAAAGGAAGGCATATAAAGTGTCAAGACTACACCTCACCATCACATCCCACAACAAAGCAACACCTGATGTACGACAACACCCGACTCTGTGAAACACACCTAATACTCTACCTTAAGAATTAAGATTTATTATTTGTTTAATGTTTCATTAAATTCTTCCCAAATTTCATTAATTATAAATGAATCTAATTTATATAAACCAAAGGAAATATTCATATTATTTTCAAAACTGCTTTTTATGAAACAAGATTCAATTATATTCCTGTCGACCATGGACTTGCTTGATACTACTTTCTCAGACTTTTGAAAATCAGTTGAATAGTTAAAATCTCTCACATGAATAAATAGAGCATTAGAAGCTTGTCCAGTTCTAATGCTATATTTATGTTGCTTTAATCTTAGTTCGAGACTTTTACCAGTTTCACCATAATAAACTTTATCCCAAATTTTACAAGGACTCTTATAGACACATCCGTCAGCATTATGAAGGGAATTCTTTATGTAAAGTAATAGGACACAAGTGTGGAAAATACTGTATATTTTCCAAAAATACAGTGTATTTTGTATGTAAATTGATGGAATATATTGTAGGTAATAAAAATTAATTTGTAAATTAATAAAGAACCAGCGAAATGGGTGAGCGTCGCTGGGGAAGAGTTGCCATTGTTTTGAATTGACCGAGACACACGTTATATAGAGGTTATATTGGACTTTAAACCTCTCAAATAGGAGCCGAAATTGTTGGAATTGCAGTCCTGCACAATGTGAGAATTAGGCGAATGGACAGGACTCTGTAATTAGATGGAAACAGGATATTACCACAGCTGAGTCGATGTCTATATTTATGTTGAAATTCTGGCCAGTATTTTCTTCATAATTTAGGCATGGGTTTTTGTAATCTCCAGACTTATTGGTGAGTGGTATTAAGATAAATTCTCCTTCAATGTATATGTATTCATTTTTTTAAATTTAATGTACAGTCCACATATTTATATTAATGTTTTACCAGAATTCCTGGTGATGTATATTTCATTTGAAATTAATATTGGTCCCAGAGTGACTTGTGGAGAGATAGATTGTAGTAGGTATCAAAGGGGGACATTTTTTGCGACCTGTCTTAAAATTCCTACTCGTCTCTGTAACCTTTATAAAGAATAATTACCTTTGTTACCATTTACTGGTATGTATCTTATGAGTTACATCCAGGTAAATTTAATTTTCCACAACAAGTGCAACTAATGTGACATTTTATTGTGGCAACGTTTCGCTCTCCAGGAGCTTTGTCAAGCTGTTACAAACAGTACATGGACACAGAGGGTATATATAGGCTTAGAGTGAGGTGTAATACTAGTGGTGGTAGTAGTAGTAGTGATATAAGTGGTAGTAGCAGTAGTAATACAATATGGTAGAACAATTAACTTGCACATGAGTAAAAGGATATAAAAGCTATTACTTGGGTAGCATAAAAATAGGTTAGAGAGATATTTGTGTAGGAGGTTGGATTAGAGAAGACCTGTTTCAGTGTTAATCCTCTGTAATGTGCTTGTGTAGTATTAACAGGAGAGACTATGTGATGGCAGGGTTTACTGTTTTCAGGAGGATTCTTGCTAAGACTTCAGAGATGGTGAAGCTGCCTTTGTTTTGTTTAATTGTATTAGAAACAGCTATTAGTGAAGATTCAAGACACTTGCGTCTGCGGAAATTAGTTTCTTTGATCACTAATTGGGCGTCCTTGAATTTCATGAGATGATTGGTGGAATTTCGGTGTTGTAAGTAGGCGTTGTTCAAGTTATCGTCCCTACATGCACAGATGTGTTCATTGAGGCGGGTGTCGAGGTTTCGTGCTGTTTCACCCACGTAAATCCTGTCGCAGCCTCCACAGGGTATAGTGTAAACCTCTGCGTTGACTGGTTCATGGTGCTTGGAATTCCTTATCAAAAGTTTTTTTTTTTTATCTTTATCAAGATTTTTAAATACAACTTTGATATTGAAAGTCTTAAGAAGAGAAGGTTTATCAGCCAAATTTTCATGGTAAGAAACAATATAACTTTTACTTAATAAAACAATAAAACTTCTACTGAAAGGCAAAGATGAATTAGTCAAACAATTTACTTCCACTAATCCATCTTTACCTTACATGTATGGACTAATAAAAACACACAAACCAGGGAATCCAGTCAGACCAATTATTAGCTCCATAGGGTCAGGTTCATATAAATTTTCTAAATGGCTCATCGACATTTTGAGCCCCTTTGTTGGAATTTTTTTTAACTTTAATGCCAAAAACAACATAAATTTAGTTGATAAATTAAGTACCTTGACTGACTTAAATGATTTTAACATGGTTAGTTTTGATGTTACTTCTTTGTTTACGAAAGTTCCTGTTGATGATTTATTAAGTTTCTTATCTGAAGAACTCGTTAACTATGATTTACCATTGCCAGTTCCTACTATCATTAAACTTATTAAACTTTGCATTGTTGATGCAAAATTTGTATTTAATGATAAGTTTTACACTCAGAAGTTTGGTATGGCAATGGGAAATCCTCTTTCACCTGTTCTTAGTAACCTATACATGGAATTTTTTGAAACAAGGTTGCTTAACACAATCCTCCCTAATAGAGCTAAATGGTTCAGATATGTTGATGATATTTTGTGTCTTATGCCCAAAAATGTAGATATACACCATTTCCTTGGAAAATTAAATAGCTTAGCCCATTCTATAAACTTTACTGTTGAGTTTGAAGAAAATAACTCATTGCCTTTTCTAGATGTTTTAATTATTAAGGGTAATAATGAATTCAAATTTAAAATTTACAGAAAACCTACAAATAACTGTTCCTATGTCCACTATTATTCCTCGCATCAAGATAGAGTCAAACTGTCTGTTTTCTCATCAATGTTTTTGAGAGCTTTACGAATTTGTAGTTCTGAGTTCATAGATGAAGAAATATCCAAAATTTATGAAATAGGTAATGATTTAAAATACCCAAGAAATGTAATTGATAAATCTTTTAAAGTTGCTAGAAATACTTTTTACAATCCAAAAAGGGACATCCAGTCTTATTCAACTAAAAATATGTTGGTTCTCCCTTACCATCAAAACTTGGTTGATATGCCTTCTCTTCCTAAGACTTTTAATATTAAAGTTGTATTAAAAAATCTTGATACAGTAAAAAAACTTTTGATAAAGAATTCCCCCCAAAATGCTGATGGATGTGTCTATAAGATTCCTTGTAAAATTTGCGATAAAGTTTATTACGGTCAAACTGGTAAAAATCTCGAACTTAGATTAAAACAACATAAATATAGCATTAGAACTGGACAAGATTCCAATGCTCTATTTATTCATGTAAGAGATTTTAACCAACCAATTGATTTTCAAAAAGTTGAGAAAGTAGTATCAAGCAAGTCCATGGTCGACAGGAATATAATTGAATCTTGTTTCATAAAAAGCAGTTTTGACAATAATATGAATATTTCCTTTGGTTTATATAAATTAGATCCATTTATAATTAATAGGATTTGGGAAAAATTTAATGAAACATTAAACAAATAATAAATCTTAATTCTTGGGTAGAGTATTAAGTGTATTTCACAGAGTCGGGTGTTGTCGCACGTCAGGTGTTGCTTTGTTGTGGGATGTGATGGTGAGGTGTAGTCTTGACACTTTATATGCCTTTGATATATTGTTTATATAGTTCCTTGACAATGTGAGAAGTCACGAAAGCGCTTGAAATTTCACTATTCTTTCACAGTGGTTGTTTTGCATATTCTGATATCACCTGTTTACTGTGATCTTATTGCGCATATATATATATATATATATATATATATATATATATATATATATATATATATATATATATATATATATATATATATATATATATATATATATATATATATATATAAGTTAAGGATACTGGTGGCAGCAAAGAGAGAATATAATCAAGTTTGACAGTGTTAAGGAGGGACTGTTGTTATTGTTTTGTAAGTCCAAGACAATAAAGTTAATAATTATGACCTGGGAGGCAGAGAAACTGGCGGAACTTTTGTGTATTTTTTAAGTTCTCATTATTATTATTATTATTATTATTAAAGCAAAAGTTTTAAGGTATTATTCTCACGAGGCTGTAACACACAACTATTAAACCAACTGCCATAAACCAGCTGTCATAAACCAGTTTCCATAAACAAACTGCCATAAACCAGTTGCCATAAACCAGCTGCCAAGAACCATCTGCCATAAACCAGCTGCCATAACCCAATTGCCAAAAACCAGCAGCCATAGACTTTAATTACTCTTATTAATAAAAACCTTGTTTTCTCTTAGTAGTTTTAAGAATCTCTTGTTGCACTTTAATTAAAACCCAGGTTTTATCTACATTAAAACCTAGTTTACCCTGGGAAAACAGAGAATCATAGGGTAAACTATAGTAAACTCTCGGTCTTACCCTAAATTATTCCCGTTTCCTCTTACAATTGTTGAGAATCTTAGGGTAAACTATAGTAAAATCCTCATTTTTTTCCCCCATCTCGTTTTCTCTTCAGAATGTTGAGAATCTCAGGGTAAACTAATACAAGCAGCAACTTCTGCCCAACATCAAAAGTCTATAACCTAATTAATTCAGAATTCTGTAAATCATGCAATGAAATATATTCTGAGTACTAAATGATAGTAAGTCTATGTATACTAACTCTTAAGCTACTAGAGGAATTATTACAATGGATAATGTGATCTACTATCTATTATGATGAGTGAAATTTGACTTTAAATCAGTTGAAATATGTAAACATATTTTTGATACACTATAGCATATATATATATATATATATATATATATATATATATATATATATATATATATATATATATATGTATATATATATATATATATATATATACATGTATATATATATATATATATATATATATATATATATATATATATATATATATATATATATATATATATATATATATATATATATATATATATATATATATATATATATATATATATATATATGTATATATATATATTCTTAAATGCACTACAGTCGAGCATAGTAATTTTAGATCAAATGGTCAGAGTTCCGAATCTGTACAAAGTTGTAGGGACCGAACTGTTGTAGAGTGGTGGTGAGGAAGGCAGCGTAGAGCGGGGGTGAGGAAGGCAGCGTAGAGCGGGGGTGAGGAAGGCAGCGTAGATTGGTGTTGAGGAAGGCAGCGTAGAGCGGGGGTGAGGAAGGCAGCGTAGAGCGGGGGTGAGGAAGGCAGCGCAGAGCGGGGGTGAGGAAGGCAGCATAGAGCGGGGGTGAGGAAGGCAGCGTAGAGCGATGTTGAGGAAGGCAGCGTAGAGCGGGGGTGAGGAAGGCAGAGTAGAGCGGGGGTGAGGAAGGCAGCGTAGAGCGATGTTGAGGAAGGCAGCGTAGAGCGGGGGTGAGGAAGGCAGCGTAGAGCGGGGGTGAGGAAGGCAGCGTAGAGCGATGTTGAGGAAGGCAGCGTAGAGCGGGGGTGAGGAAGGCAACGTAGAGCGGGGGTGAGGAAGGCAGCGTAGAGCGATGTTGAGGAAGGCAGCGTAGAGCGGGGGTGAGGAAGGCAGCGTAGAGCGGGGGTGAGGAAGGCAGCGTAGAGCGGGGGTGAGGAAGGCAGCGTAGAGCAGGGGTGAGGAAGGCAGCGTAGAGCGGGATTGAGGAAGGCAGCGTAGAGCGGGGGTGAGGAAGGCAGCGCAGAGCGGGGGTGAGGAAGGCAGCGTAGAGCGGGGGTGAGGAAGGCAGCGTAGAGCGGGGGTGAGGAAGGCAGCGTAGAGCGGGGGTGAGGAAGGCAGCGTAGAGCGGTGGTGAGGAAGGAAGCGTAGAATGGTGTTGAAGAAGGCAGCGTAGAGCGGGGGTGAGGAAGGCAGCGTAGAGCGGTGGTGAGGAAGGCAGCGTAGAATGGTGTTGAGGAAGGCAGCGTAGAGCGGGGGTGAGGAAGGCAGCGTAGAGCGGGGGTGAGGAAGGCAGCGTAGAGCGGGGGTGAGGAAGGCAGCGTAGAATGGTGTTGAGGAAGGCAGCGTAGAGCGGGGGTGAGGAAGGCAGCGTAGAGCGATGTTGAGGAAGGCAGCGTAGAGCGGTGTTGAGGAAGGCAGCGTAGAGCGGTGTTGAGGAAGGCAGCGTAGAGCGGTGTTGAGGAAGGCAGCGTAGAGCGGTGTTGAGGAAGGCAGCGTAGAGCGGTGTTGAGGAAGGCAGCGTAGAGCGGTGTTGAGGAAGGCAGCGTAGAGCGGTGTTGAGGAAGGCAGCGTAGAGCGATGTTGAGGAAGGCAGCGTAGAGCGGTGTTGAGGAAGGCAGCGTAGAGCGGTGTTGAGGAAGGCAGCGTAGAGCGGTGTTGAGGAAGGCAGCGTAGAGCGGTGTTGAGGAAGGCAGCGTAGAGATGTGTTGAGGAAGGCAGCGTAGAGCGGTGTTGAGGAAGGCAGCGTAGAGCGGTGTTGAGGAAGGCAGCGTAGAGCGGTGTTGAGGAAGGCAGCGTAGAGCGGTGTTGAGGAAGGCAGCGTAGAGCGGTGTTGAGGAAGGCAGCGTAGAGATGTGTTGAGGAAGGCAGCATGGCCACAGAGCTATACTGTACACACGCTGAGCAAGACGGCAAGCTGAGAGAGTTTTAACTGAGGTTAAATATCACTAAGATCTGAGCTTGATTGAGCTCAAACCTTAGTGACACTGAGCCATAGCCCAAGACATAGTGACACTGAGCCATAGTCCAAGACAGTGACACTGAGCCATAGTCCAAGACATAGTGACACTGAGCCATAGTCCAAGACATAGTGACACTGAGCCATAGTCCAAGACATAGTGACACTGAGCCATAGTCCAAGACATAGTGACACTGAGCCATAGTCCAAGACATAGTGACACTGAGCCATAGTCCAAGACATAGTGACACTGAGCCATAGTCCAAGACATAGTGACACTGAGCCATAGTCCAAGACATAGTGACACTGAGCCATAGTCAAAGACATAGTGACACTGAGCCATAGTCCAAGACATAGTGACACTGAGCCATAGTCCAAGACATAGTGACACTGAGCCATAGTCCAAGACATAGTGACACTGAGCCATAGTCCAAGACATAGTGACACTGAGCCATAGTCCAAGATATAGTGACATTGAGCCATAGTCCAAGACATAGTGACATTGAGCCATAGTCCAAGACATAGTGACACTGAGCCATAGTCCAAGACATAGTGACACTGAGCCATAGCCCAAGACATAGTGACACTGAGCCATAGTCCAAGACATAGTGACACTGAGCCATAGCCCAAGACATAGTGACACTGAGCCATAGTCCAAGATATGGTCCCAGTAAAGGATTATTCGCTATATTGCGTATTTATTCCCAAAACCTTTGAGTGTTCATCAGAGTTCAGTCTTTTAGGAGTTTTAGCGTAAGTTGGCTGAGGCAGAGTTGGGGCGAAACAGAATTATTTTTAATGAACTGAACTTAAAACTTCAAATGCAACAATTCAGTCCCTAACCTCGTTATATAATTACAATTCTATGATTTCTGTACATTTAAAGAAAACTAAACCAAAAAGGTTGGTTTAATGCTACCATGGCTAAGACCCCGGAGAATATATCAAAGATCGTAGCAATGTGATACTACCAAAACAAACCTTTATATTGACCCGAGTATGGGATCGTTAACTTTCCCAGCTCGACTGCAGGTTATATAATTTATCACACGATTATTCTAACTACATTCTGTTAAACCTTGAAGTCCTTATAAACATTGCTAAATTCAAGGCAGTTACGGGAACAGTTAGATATTGTCCAAAAGAGAGGCAGTTTGCACGTCTTATTACTTGTGATCAACACACTGACTGAGGGGTCTAGCAGGTGAACCAGATGAAAGCAATCTGTCCTCCCCAAGCCATTAATTTGCTATATGTATAAGCCAGTTTTATGTTACATGTATAAGCCAGTTTGTGTTACATATATTAGCCAGTTTGTTACATGTATAAGCCAGTTTGTTACTTATATAAGTCATTTTATGTTACAAGTATAAGCCAGTTTTTCTAAACAGGTTGTTTTGATGGATTTGGTTAGTCTTGGCTTGGGCTTGGTTTGGTTATATTTGTTAAATTATAGGTTAAATTAAAGTGAGGTTAAATTAAATTAGGTTAGAGAGGTTAATATGAATTAACGAATTAAAACAGAATAAAAATAGCAATAGTCTGGGAAACTACTGAGTCAACTAAGAGTTGCAGGAGACTTCTTATAGTCACATTATTATAATTATTATTACTTGAAAACGAATGATTATATCAGTGTCGTTTAGTGAGTCTTGAAGTGTTATTTAATTACAATAGTGTAGAGGATGATGTTGTTATGGTGGTACAATCCTATGGGTTCCAGTGTAACACCATAAACCTGCCATCCTTGAGGAGGACAGTTTGCTCACACAACGTCAACAAATACAATTTTCTGAGCATAAAGTGAAACTTGTACATTATAGAAAGTGTTTAGTGCAATACGGATGGAGTGGACGTAGGTGTTGCAACACTTGCACAAAGTGCCAAGCCCGTTTAGGACAAAAATGTGTTCCCATATCACATTGTAGAGAAGGAAGGCTTTTTAATACGGCCGCAGGGAAACGCGACGGCTTTTCCAGTCTTATTTTAAATCCTCGCCCTTATTCTTTCTCTCCAGTTTCTGACTTAAAACTTAGAGCTGCGTGTTAATTCGTAATATATAGATGCTTAGAGCGGAAGAAATATTTGTAAACACAGATTATATAATGTTATTATATAGAGAAGAGTAATAGAGGCCATTCAATGTCTGCTGACGGAACATTATGATACAACTCTCCTTTAAATATATGTTTTATCTATAGAAGCTTGTATCGCTTATTATTGTTGGCACAGTGCCTTCCACTATGTTGGCACAGTGCCTTCCACTATGTTGGCACAGTGCCTTCCACTATGTTGGCACAGTGCCTTCCACTATGTTGGCACAGTGCCTTCCACTATGTTGGCACAGTGCCTCCCTCTATGTTGGCACAGTGCCTTCCACTATGTTGGCACAGTGCCTTCCACTATGTTGGCACAGTGCCTTCCACTATGTTGGCACAGTGCCTTCCACTATGTTGGCACAGTGCCTTCCACTATGTTGGCACAGTGCCTTCCACTATGTTGGCACAGTGCCTTCCACTATGTTGGCACAGTGCCTTCCACTATGCTGGCACAGTGCCTTCCACTATGTTGGCACAGTGCCTTCCACTATGTTGGCACAGTGCCTTCCACTATGCTGGCACAGTGCCTTCCACTATGTTGGCACAGTGCCTTCCACTATGTTGGCACAGTGCCTTCCATTATGCTGGCACAGTGCCTTTCATTATGTTGGTACAGCGCCTTCCATTATGATGGCACAGTGCCTTTCATTATGTTGGCACAGTGCCTTCTATTATTTTGGCACAGTGCCTTCCATTATGTTGGCACAGTGTCTTTCATTATGTTGACACAGTGCCTTTCATTATGGTGGCACAGTGCCTTCCATTATGTTAGCACAGTGCCTTCCATTATGTTGGCACAGTGTCTTCCATTATGGTGGCACAGTGCCTTCTATTATGGTGGCCCAGTGATCTCCAAACAATGCTAAATCTTTCATTTGTTCACTCTAATTCCCTCAGTAAGATATACATTTTTTTCCCCAGAGGAGGCAGTCAGACCAAGCAACACTGCTTCAGCAGAAAGAGGTCGTCCAACATGGTATAAATATTGTATTAAAAAGAAAGAAGAAGCAATAAAACCGTGTGGATCCACCAGCAGAAGGAGTGGTTGACGCTCATTAATCCATCCACTAAAGCTGTGTGCTCCAGCTTCTCGGAACTCCATAAAGCCCACTGAGTGAGCTTCACCAAGATAAAACTTCACCTCTTTCTTGATATCCTCATTATAATTCTACTTAAAGTCGAGATTCTGTCCGAAATTTTGACACAGCTCCAATAACAGCCACGTTTGTATAAACCAGATGTATGACTGCCTGAAAGTACGTCGACACTTGTATACGTGGCTACTACCCAAAAAAGTTCAAACAGAAAATGCTATAGTTTCCCAGAGATAATTATTATTGTTGATGGTTGTAGTGGTGAGTGAGGCTCGTTGAACTGCAAAGTTCTTTCTGTGGAGAGGGTCGTTGAACTGCAAGGTTCCTTCAGTGGAGAGGGACGCTGAACTGCAAGGTTCTTTCAGTGGAGAGGGTCATTGAATTGCAAGGTTCCTTCAGTGGTGAGGGTCGTTGAACTGCAATGTTCCTTCAGTGGTGAATAACGTTCGTTGAACTGCAGGGTTCCTTCAACAATATAGGGTATTTTTAACTCTAGGGTCATCTACATGTGAGGTTATTTAAACTTGAAGGTTTTTCTAGATGGTCACCGTACAGTGGAAGGTTGTAACTTTGATTAAATCAGTGGTGTAGAGCACAGGGATGTGACGGACTTACATGATCACGCAGAAGGGAGTTTTAGGAGCTGATTCCTAGAAAGAGAGAAAATACAATTAACAGAATGGAATTCTAACATCACCTACCTAGAGTTCAGTTATTTACTATCCACTGTTTTCAAAAGGTATCATACAAAAGGGGTCATACAAATACTGTAATATACTTTATTATAATGCTGAGGGGAAGTATTAAGTTGGTTAAGGTTATACAGTGCCTGGAGAATGTTATGTGATAAGGTTTGATCCAATGAAGGAAAAAACAGGCTCCAACTCTTGGATCAAGAACCCTTTGCCGACATTAAGGGATTTAATTTAAGGAAACTTTAATCTATGAGACACAAATAAAGTTTTCTTGGACGAAACAAAAGAAACACAAAGATAATGTCAGTGTCTTAAGTGCTGACAGCACTGTGTTGCTGACAGTGAGGCTTGATAGTGCTTGAGTGTAGTGCTGACAGTACTGTTGCTGACAGTGAGGCTTGATAGTGCTTGAGTGTAGTGCTGACAGTACTGTGTTGCTGACAGTGAGGCTTGATAGTGCTTGAGTGAACTGCTGACAGTACTGTGTTGCTGACAGTGAGACTTGATAGTGCTTGAGTGTAGTGCTGACAGCACTGTGTTGCTGACAGTGGTTGGAAGTGTGAGAAAAGAGAGCATAAAAATAAAGGAGCATTGAAATAAGCCTTATAGCCTGTGATAGACAAATCATATTCACACAAGAATAGAAGTAGGCCTACTGGCCCATGCTAAGCAGGTTGTACTGACGCTATGTTAGGAAGGTGGTACTCATAAAAGATTAAAGGTATATAGTAGTAGACTTTTCTTCTGTTTGGTGACCAGCAGAGCAGCTAGCTATGGCAGTGTGTCTAGCTATGGCAGAGTGGCTAGCTATGGCAGAGCAGCTAGTTATGGCAGAGCAGCTAGCTATGGCAGAGTGGCTAGCTATGGCAGAGTGGCTAGCTATGGCAGAGTGGCTAGCTATGGCAGAGCAGCTAACTATGGCAGAGCAGCTAATGGCAGAGTAGTTAGTACCATTTCCTAGGATCAATTATTTTTGAAAGACCTATATTTCGGTAGATGAAATTTTAATTTAATTTTCCAAGAGTTTGTCCTACTTCATTTCCTCAGATCAAGACTTTCCCCAATTTACATTACATATTTCGTCAGGTATGGTCATTGTTATGACCATACCTAATCATACCTGACCATACCTAACCATACCTGACCATACATGACCATACCTGACCATACATGACCATACCTGACCATACATACAGATCATAAGCAACTGCTTCAATGAACCTCCAGTCTGACCTACCCCCAGGACCTTCTCACCGGCCTGACCTCAAATAACAATCTCACGATGGTTCCTCTAATACACTGCATTCTGATCATCTAGGTCATTGGTGTCAGTCTGACCCAGCTCGTGTCAGTCATTGTTGTCAGTCTGACCCAGCTCGTGTCAGTCATTGTTGTCAGTCTGACCCAGCTTGTGTCAGTCATTGTTGTCAGTCTGACCCAGCTTGTGTCAATCATTGTTGTCAGTCTGACCCAGCTCGTGTCAGTCATTGTTGTCAGTCTGACCCAGCTCGTGTCAGTCATTGTTGTCAGTCTGACCCAGCTCGTGTCAGTCATTGTTGTCAGTCTGACCCAGCTCGTGTCAGTCATTGGTGTCAGTCTGACCCAGCTTGTGTCAGTCATTGTTGTCAGTCTGACCCAGCTCGTGTCAGTCATTGGTGTCAGTCTGACCCAGCTCATGTCAATACATTACAATACCTGGCCTCCTGCCATCAATAACAATAAAGAGGAAGGTATCCCAGCATTATGACCATACCTGCATACCTGGGCTACACTTATCACCCCAACGTTAAAACTTCATTACAGGTACCTCTTGGAAATACCTCGACTAATCCTCACACACAAACACAAACATGCTCACACACACACACACACACACACACACACACACACACACACACACACACACACACACACACACACACACACACACACACACAGGCCCACACTGGAGTATGCAGCACCTGTTTGGAACCCGCACTTGATAAAGCACGTCAAGAAACTCGAGAAAGTGCAAAGGTTTGCGACAAGGTTAGTTCCAGAGCTAAGGGAAATGTCTTATGAAGAAAGGTTAAGGGAAATCTGCCTGACGACACTAGAGGACAGGAGGGTCAGGGGAGACATGATAACGACATATAAAATACTGCACGGAATAGACAAGGTGGACAAAGACAGGATGTTCCAGGGAGGGGACACAGAAACAAGAGGTCACAATTGGAAGTTGAAGACACAGATGAGTCAGAGAGATATTAGGAAGTATTTCTTCAGTCACAGAGTTGTCAGGCAGTGGAATAGCCTAGAAAGCGATGTAGTGGAGGCAGGAACCATACATAGTTTTAAGACGAGGTATGATAAAGCTCATGGAGCGGGGAGAGAGAGGACCTAGTAGCAACCGGTGAAGAGGAGGGGCCAGGAGCTAGGACTCGACCCCTGCAACCACAAGCAGGTGAGTACAAAGTCATGGAGAAGATTATCAGGAGGAGAGTGGTCGAACACCTGGAAAGGAACAAGATTATAAATGAAAACTAGCATGGGTTCATGGAAGGCAAATCTTGTATCACAAACCTACTGGAGATTTATGACAATGTAACAGAAGTAAGACACGAGAGAGAGGGGTGGGTAGATTGCGTTTTCCTAGACTGCAGGAAGGCCTTTGACACAGTTCCCCACAAGAGATTAGTGACAGAGACAAACTGGAGTTCTAAAGTATGTACCTCGATCGAGACAGAACACAAGAGGAAAGGATGATACTGAAAGAGAGAGTACAAAAACGAAAGGAGGAATGGGAGGAAATGACAAGAAGAGCAGAATAACCCAGACACAGGTAGAAGAGCACACCCTCCCCCAGAAACACCCACAGAAGGACTCCATCCACGACAACCCCAAGAAAAATAATGATCTAAACCAACAGTCACACAGTGATCCCTCTTTCCTGCACCCCCAAAACACAAACCCCACCCCTATAGCAACCCCCTATGGGAACTCTGCCCCCACGCCCACCGGAACCTCCCATAGGCCCCTGCCAGGGCTTCTGCTCTCCTAACCCCAATATTCTCCCAGGACCACAGTTTTAGAAAAGAAGTTGAAGGTTTGGTATATGAATGCAGATGGAATAACGAATAAATATGAGGAGTGGCATTAAAGAATCAATGAGAAGTCCCCAGACATCATAGCAGTCACAGAAAGGAAACTCACTGAGACAATAACAGATGCAATCTTCCCACCAAGATATCAGATCCTGAGGAAAGATAGAAGGAGCAGAGAGGGAGGAGGGAAAGCACTGCTCTTAAGAAAACGATGGAAATTTGAGGAAATGTGAGGCATGGACGAGATTGGAGAAAGGAACTACATAGTAGGCACACTTCAGTCTGGGAACATAAAGTAGTCATTGCAGTGATGCATAATCCACCACAGAACTGCAGGAGGCCAAGAGAGGAATATGAAGAGAGCAACAGAGCAATGGTGGACACACTGGCTGAGGTGGCAAGAAGAGCTCACTCGAGCAGAGCAAAGTTACTGGTTATGGGGGATTTCAGCCACAGGGAGATCAATTGGGAAAACCTGGAGCCACACAGGGGTCCCGAAACATGGAGAGCCAAGATGATGGATGTAGTACTGGAAAACCTCCTGCATCAACATGTTAAGGACACTACCAGAGCGAGTGGGGAGAATGAACCAGCAAGCCTGGACCTTGTGTTCACCCTGAGCAGTTCAGACATTGAGGACAAAACATATGAGAGGCCCCTAGGAGCTAGTGATCACATGGTTCTGTGCTTTGAATACATTGTAGAGTTACAAGTGGAGAGGGTAAAAGGTATTGAATGGGAAAAGCCAGACTATAAGAGGGGGGATTACACAGGTTTGAGGAACTTCCTGCAGGAGGTTCAGTGGGACAGAGAATTGGTAGGAAAGTCAGTAAACGACATGATGGAATACATAACAACAAAATGCAAGGAGGTAGAGGGAAGGTTTGTTCCCAAGAGCAACAGAAATAATGGGAAGACCAGAACGAGCCCCTGGTTTACCCGAAGGTGCAGGGAAGCAAAAACTAAGTGCACTAGAGAATGGAAAAAGCAAAGAAGGCAAAGAACACAGGATAATAGGGAGATTAGTCGAAGAGCCAGAAACGAGTATGCACAGGTAAGGAGGGAGGCGCAGCAACAGTATGAAAACAACATAGCATCGAAAGTCAAGTCTGACCCGAAACTGCTGTATAGCCACATTGTTGCAACCCCTGAATGGGTTACAATGATTATTATGTATATATATATAATGTATATTACCTTTTCATATAATTTTATATTGCTTATATTTGCGATAATAGCTAAATCGTAAATGTATTGCTTTATATTGTTATTTGATGTAGTTTCCTTTGTTAGGTAGGATGTAACTTATTATGTGCTCAGTTCAAGTCTTGATTGTCTAACTACTGTAATTATCGCTTGTGGCTCGTTAGACTGCCGGCTTCTGAGCTGCAGTTGTCCACGGAGCTATCACGTGATCGAGGGGGGGTGTCCTCACCTCGCTTGAAGTATTCAGTCTGCTCTAGACTCGCTTGGTGGTTGGACAGATTGTCTGTCTCATTATTCTTGTTAGTTCTGTAGAACTCTGTTCACAGAACATTGTATAGACTTAGTGATTTTTGACGTTGTACTGAGGTTGTGTGTCTCATAGACACTCTGAGTATCTCAGGTCCTTAGCTATAGCTTATGACCTAATTTGTACTGGTATCTGTGTATAATCACAGTCAGGGTTTTTCCTATGCTGAACTTAGATTCAGTAGTATGGGAGTTTTGTAACTTTTGTGGAGGATCTGCTGATGGTCCCTGCTTAGTGTCGTTATATTATCTCCTTGATCCTGATTGTGTCGCAGTCGCTTGTTATATGGCTATTGGGCTTAGCATTCTTTTCATTGTTCAAGCAGACTGTTCTGGTTGCCAGTCGGTCAAGAAGTTAGTTTATTTGAGGACTTTGTCAGTCACTTGTTTAAGTCTAGTTGAGTCTTGAGACATAGTGAACTACTTAGAGCACTTACACACATACACACTTGTACATATTTGTAATATCTTATTAAATGTTAATGTACCAGACGGTACTTAAGAATTATAAATGTGATATGTGCTTTCATCACAATAATATTGAACTCGAGAGAAGTGATATTATTTTGATTACTGTGATTAATTTAATTTAATTTAATTTGATAATATACCTCTAGACTTAATAAATTTATTAAATTTTAATTTCTCTAGTTAGTAGCCTACCAGTTGTAATCCTGAAGCACTATTGAATAATACTGAATTTTAATGGATAATTGGACAAGGATACTGACTACTTGTTACGAAAACCCAGTAACAGGCTGGATGCTAGAAGGGCAGTCCTTTCTAGTATTCACTGGAGATCTCTAAGCTTTTAGATTCGCGCTTTTTGTAACAACATCAGGAGGAAGACAACAGTCAAAGACCAGGTGATCAGACTGAGGAAAGAGGAATGAGGTTTGAGAGGAGCTCAACACGAGATTTAAGGAAGTATTTACAGTAGAGACAGGAAGGGCTGTGGGAAGACAGCACAGAGGGTAACACCATCAGGGAATGGTATAAACCTTGGTAATAAATACCGACAAGTTGGTTTAGAAAGACACGTAAGCAAACACTATGACATATTTATTAGAAAACGTTTCGGTCCTGGGACCTTGATCACTTCTAACCTAGAAGTGATCAAGGTCCCAGGACCGAAACGTTTTCTAATAAATATGTTATAGTGTTTGCTTAAGTGTCTTTCTAAACCACCATCAGGGAATAAACCAACAAGTGTTGGATGACATACACACAATGGAGGAGGAGGTGACCTTGATACCTCAAAGGTGATGGGACCGGATATCTCCCTGTGGGTCCTTAGAGAAGGAGCAGAGATGCTGTGTGTGCCACTAACCATACTCTTCAACACATCCCTTGAAACTGGGCAACTACCTGAGGTATGGAAGACAGCAAATGTAGTACCCATTTTTAAGAAAGGAGACAGAAACGAGGTACTAAACTACAGACCAGTGTCACTGACATGTATAGTATGCAAAGTCATGGAGAAGATTATCAAGAGAGTGATGGAGCACCTGGAATGGAACAAGATTATAAACAACAACCAGCATGGGTTCATGGAAGGCAAATCCTGTGTCACAAACCTTCTGGAGTTTTATGACAAGGTAACAGAAGTAACAAACGAGAGAGCGGGGTGGGTTGATTGCATTTTCCTGGACTGCAGGAAGGCCTTTGACACAGTTCCTCACATGAGATTAGTGCAGAAGCTGGAGGATCAGGCACATATAACAGGAAGGGCACTGCAATGGATCAGAGAATACCTGACAGGGAGACAACAATGAGTCATGGTACATGATGAGGAATCACAGTGGGTGCCTGTGAAGAGCGGGGTCCCACAGGGGTCAGTCCTAGGGCCAGTGCTATTTTTGGTATATATGAACGACATGATGGAAGGGTTAGACTCAAAAGTGTCCCTGTTCGTAGATGATGTGAAGTTAATGAGGAGAATTAAATCAGATGAGAATCAGGCAGGACTACAAATAGACCTTGACAGGCTGAACACGTGGTCCAGCAACTGGCTTCTCGAATTCAACCTCGCCAAATGCAAAGTCATGAAGATTGTGGAAGGACAAAAAAGACCGCAGACAGAGTATAAGGTAGGTGACCAAAGACTGCAAACCTCACTCAAGGAGAAAGATCTTGGGGTGAACATAACACCGATCATGTCTCCGGAAGCACACATCAACCAGATAACTGCTGCAGCATATGGACGCCTGACAAACCTGAGAATAGGGTTCCGTTACCTTAGTAAGGAATCGTTCAAGACTTTGTACACTGTGTATGTCAGGCCCATACTGGAGTATGCAGCACCAGTTTGGAACTCACACTTGGTCAAACACGTCAAGAAATTGGAGAAAGCGCAAAGGTTTGCAACAGGGTTAGTTCTTGAGTTCATGGGAATGTTCTACGAAGAAAGGTTGAGGGAAATCGGCCTGACGATGCTGGAGGACAGGAAGGTCAGGGGAGACATAATAACATTATACAAAATACTGCGTGGAATAGATAAGGTGGGCAGAGACAGAATGTTCCAGAGAGGAGACACAGAAACAAAGGGTCACAACTGGAAGCTGAAGACTCAGACGAGTCAAGGGGATGCTAGGAAGTACTTCTTCAGTCATAGAGGTGTCAGGAATTGGAATAGTCTAGCAAGTAATGTAGTGGAGGCAGGAACCATACATAGCTTTAAAATGAGGCATGACAAACAGAAACAAAAGAGGCTAGAAGGAGAAACAAGGATAGAGTCAACATGGGACAATCAGAGCCAGGCAGGGCAACAAGTGCAAACACCCACAGAACCCCACAGCCAAACATACTATCCCAATACAAACCATACTCCACACTCACAGTCCCCACCCTATAGCATGCAGTAGAATCCCATAGCACCCTGCCAAGTCTCCTACTCCCCCAAACTCCACAAACCCCCATAATACAGTGTTTGGGAGGAAACTGAAATTATGGTACACCATCACCAATGGAATAATGCTTACTCTACATGTCAGTGACACTTTTCTGTTGTTTAATGCTGCCTATCTGTCTCCTTTCTTAAAAACTGGGACTACATTTGCTGCCTTCAGCATTTCAGATAGCTGCCTATTTCGATAGATGTGTTCAAAATTGTTTTAGTGGCATACACAGCGCCTCTACTCCCTCTCTCAGGACCCATGGAAAGATATTGTCCAGTTCCACTACCTCTGAGATATTTAGTTCACTCAGCAGCTGCTTCATCTCCTCAGTTGTGGGTAGTATGCCCAGCATTTGTTGGTGTACCCTACCATCCTGATTTGCTGGAGTCCTTTCTGTCTCTGTTTAAAATACTTCCTTAAATCTCATGTTGAGCTCCTACGTACTTTTTGGTAGTTTCTTGTGATGTCCTCTCTTTCCTTCCTCAGCCTAATTACCTGGTCGTTGACTGTTGTTTTCCTCCTGATGTGGCTGTACAACAGCTTTAGGTCAGATCTGGCTTTTGATGCTGTCATTCTCGTATTACCGCTGGGCCTCCCTCCTTAGCCATGTATATTTGTTTCTGGCTCTTCGACTAATCTCCTTATTTTCCTGGGTTCTTTGTCTTCAATACTTTTTCCATATTCTCTAGCACATATAGTTTTTGCCCCTCTACCCTTTTGGGTGAACCTTGGGTTCAGTCTTGTCTTCTCATTGTTTCTGTAGCCCTTGGGTATGAACCTCTCATGTGTCATTGCATTTTATGGTCATGTATTCCATCATTTCAGTTACTGTTTTTCCCACCAATTCTCTTTCCCACTGTACCTCATGCAGGAAATTCCTCATGCTTGTTTAGTCCCATCTTTTGTAGACTGACTTCTCCCTTCCTACTCAAGCTGATTCACTCTCCACTTTTAACTTCACAATGTATTTGAAGCTCAGGACCACATGATCACTAGCTCGAGGGGCCTTTCATATATGATGTCCCAAGTGTCTGAACTGCTCGTGTTGAACATGAGGTCTAGCCTTACTGGTTCATCCTCTCTTCTCTCACTGGTAGTGTCCCTAACATGTTATTGCATGAGGTTTTCCAGTAGCACCTCCATCATCTTAGCCATCTAGGTTCTCTTAGTCAATCTCCTTGAGACTGAAATCACGCAAAACTAGTAACTCTGACCTGCCCATCTGGGCCCTTCTGACCACCTCAGCTAGTGCATCAACCATTGCTCTGATGCTCTCATCATATTCTCATCTTGGCTTCCTGCTATTCTGTGGTGGGCTGTACATCCACAATCACCACCTTGGGACACCCAGGTTGAAATGGTCCTGCAATGTAGTCCCTTGGTTCCTTTCTGTCTCCACCTTCCAACTCCTCAAAACTCCACTAATTTTTGATGAGCAGTGCAACTCCTCCTCTCCCACCTCTGTTCCCTCTACATTACCGCAGGATCTAATATGCAGTTGGAAAGATCCTGTCTGTTATCATCTCTATTAGTTTGGTTTCCGTGAGTGCTATGATGTCTGGGGATGCCTTCATGATTCTTTCATGCAACTCCTCACACTTATTTGTTATTCCATTTCTGTTGGTGTGCCATACCTTTAGTTTCTTTTCCAAGATTGTATTGTGGGGGACTGGGGGAGTAAGAGACTTGGGAAGACACTATGGAAGGCTGTTTTGTAAAGTAAAAGGACACAAGTGCAACTAATGTGACATTTTTATTGTGGCAACGTTTCGCTCTCCAGGAGCTTTATCAAGCCGTTACAAACAATACATGGACACAGAGGGTATATATAGGCTCAGAGTGAGGTGCAATACTAGTAGTAGTAGTAGTAGTAGTAGTAGTAGCGAGATAAGTTGTAGTAGTAGTAGTAGTACTACTACTACTACTACCACTAGTATTACACTTCACTCTAAGCCTATATATACCCTCTGTGTCCATGTACTGTTTGTAACGGCTTGACAAAGCTCCTGGAGAGCGAAACGTTGCCACAATAAAAATGTCACATTAGTTGCACCTGTGTCCTTTTACTTTACATATTGTCGGTAATTCTACCAACTTTATTACAGGCTGTTTTGTGGTGGGGTGGGAGCTGTGAGTGTGGAGTTTGGTTTATTTTTAATTAATTTATATGGTTGTGGTCTTCTGCTGGTGGTTGTGTTTGCTGGTCTTCCAAGTCTGGGTGCCCTTGCTAGTCTTTTTCTTTTCCTGTCCCTTTTCGTGTCCTGTTCCTCTCTCATTCTGCTCACATTTTATTACAGTTGAGGTACACCCACTTGTATTTTATTGTTTACTTTAGTCGTGGTTTCTGCTGCAGGATCCCGTTTCACAGTTTTCCTGTCCTGAAAAGTAATTTTTCTGGTCATTATTTTCATCTCGAGTATCCCCCTATTTTCTGAAAATTTATTAGTTCGGTCTTGTCCTCCTCTCCTGTTTGTTTGATAATATTTTCAATATCTTTCTTCTCTCCCTGTTGGGCTCCTGAAGCCCGTGATTAAAAATTGACCTCTCCCTCTCCTCTCCTCATTGCTTTTCCCACCACATCTCTGGATCTCACTTAAGCGTCACCACTGCTGCTTTCCTTATCACTGGACCTTATGGCCTGATAGCACCTCTGCAGGGGACCTATAACCCTCCTGACTTACGGTTCCCTCACTTACCACTGTTCCTGTACCCATGAACATGCCACTCTCACTTCTCGACATTTCCTGGGCCTCCTGGTGGCCTGATAGGACGTCTATGTAAGACTTATCTCCTTCCTTTCCTTCGGTCCTTTTGCAGGATATTGGCATTTCTGATGCCATGCCCCTTCTGTTGTTTGGCTGTATATCCAGTTTCAGTCTTTTCAGTCCATCTTCTAGGCTCTGTATCCTGGCATCTGCAGCTTCAACTTGCAGCCCCCACTTCTTGCTCTCAGCATCCATCTTCTCCTCCATTTTAGTGATAACCTCATCTTGCTTTCTTTCCATTCTTGCTACATCCATCTCTTGAGCTCTTCCATCCATTCTTCCTTTCCAGATCAATCTTTCTCAGTTCCCCTAGCTCGTCGTCCTTCTTTCTGGAGTCCAACGTTTTTTGATATGCTAGTTACCATAAATGTGTTTGTTTGCATGGGTGTGTTTGTGTTTGTGTGTGAGGATTAGTCGAGGTATTTCCAATAGGTACCTGAAATGAAATTTTAACGTTGGGGTGATAAGTGTAGCCCAGGTATGCAGGTATGGTCATAATGCTGGGATACCTTCCTCTTCATTGTTATTGATGGCAGGAGGCCAGGTATTGTAATGTATTGACATGAGCTGGGTCAGACTGACACCAATGACTGACACGAGCTGGGTCAGACTGACAATAATGACTGACACAAGCTGGGTCAGACTGACAATAATGACTGACACAAGCTGGGTCAGACTGACAATAATGACTGACACAAGCTGGGTAAGACTGGCAATAATGACTGACACAAGCTGGGTCAGACTGACAATAATGACTGACACAAGCTGGGTAAGACTGACAATAATGACTGACACAAGCTGGGTCAGACTGACAATAATGACTGACACAAGCTGGGTAAGACTGACAATAATGACTGACACAAGCTGGGTCAGACTGACAATAATGACTGACACAAGCTGGGTAAGACTGACAATAATGACTGACACAAGCTGGGTCAGACTGACAATAATGACTGACACAAGCTGGGTAAGACTGACAATAATGACTGACACAAGCTGGGTCAGACTGACAGTAATGACTGACACAAGCTGGGTCAGACTGACACCAATGACTGACACGAACTGGGTCAGACTGACAACAATGACTGACACAAGCTGGGTCAGACTGACAATAATGACTGACACAAGCTGGGTCAGACTGACAATAATGACTGACACAAGCTGGGTAAGACTGACAATAATGACTGACACGAGCTGGGTCAGACTGACAATAATGACTGACACAAGCTGGGTCAGAATGACAGTAATGACTGACACAAGCTGGGTCAGACTGACACCAATGACTGACACGAACTGGGTCAGACTGACAACAATGACTGACACAAGCTGGGTAAAACTGACAATAATGACTGACACAAGCTGGGTCAGACTGACAACAATGACTGACACGAACTGGGTCAGACTGACAATAATGACTGACACAAGCTGGGTAAAACTGACAACAATGACTGACACAAGCTGGGTCAGACTGACAACAATGACTGACACAAGCTGGGTCAGACTGACACCAATGACTGACACGAACTGGGTCAGACTGACAATGATGACTGACACAAGCTGGGTCAGACTGACAACAATGACTGACACAAGCTGGGTCAGACTGACACCAATGACTGACACGAACTGGGTCAGACTGACACCAATGACTGACACGAACTGGGTCAGACTGACAATGATGACTGACACAAGCTGGGTCAGACTGACAACAATGACCTAGATGATCAGAATGCAGTGTATTAGAGGAACCATCGTGAGATTGTTATGTGAGATCAGGTCACAGGGTAGATGAACATGGCCGGTGAGGTCCTGAGGGTAGGTCAGACCCGAGGTTCATTGTAGCAGTTGCTTATGATCTGAATGTATAGTCAGGTATGGTCATGTATGGTCAGGTATGGTCATGGATGGTCATGTATGGTCAGGTATGGTCATGTATGGTTATGTATGGTCAGGTATGGTCATGGATGGTCATGTATGGTCAGGTATGGTCATGGATGGTCATGTATGGTCAGGTATGGTCATGGATGGTCATGTGTGGTCAGGTATGGTCATGGATGGTCATGTATGGTCAGGTATGGTCATGGATGGTCATGTGTGGTCAGGTATGGTCATGGATGGTCATGTGTGGTCAGGTATGGTCATGGATGGTCATGTATGGTCAGGTATGGTCATGGATGGTCATGTGTGGTCAGGTATGGTCATGGATGGTCATGTGTGGTCATAACAATCTTTCACCATCACCACTAATACACCACCACCAACATCCTTCACCATCACCACTAATACACCACCACCAACATCCTTCACCATCACCACTAATACACCACCACCAACATCCTTCACCATCACCACCAATACACCACCACCAACATCCTTCACCATCACCACCAATACACCACCACCAACATCCTTCACCATCACCACCAATACACCACCACCAACATCCTTCACCATCATCACTAATACACCACAACCAACATCCTTCACCATCACCACCAATACACCACCACCAACATCCTTCACCATCACTACTAATACACCACCACCAACATCCTTCACCATCACTACTAATACACCACCACCAACATCCTTCACCATCACCACTAATACACCACCACCAACATCCTTCACCATCACCACTAATACACCACCACCAACATCCTTCACCATCACCACTAATACACCACCACCAACATCCTTCACCATCACCACTAATACACCACCACCAACATCCTTCACCATCACCACTAATACACCACCACCAACATCCTTCACCATCACCACCAATACACCACCACCAACATCCTTCACCATCACTACTAATACACCACCACCAACATCCTTCACCATCACCACTAATACACCACCACCAACATCCTTCACCATCACCACTAATACACCACCACCAACATCCTTCACCATCACCACTAATACACCACCACCAACATCCTTCACCATCACCACTAATACACCACCACCAACATCCTTCACCATCACCACTAATACACCACCACCAACATCCTTCACCATCACCACTAATACACCACCACCAACATCCTTCACCATCACCACTAATACACCACCACCAACATCCTTCACCATCACTACTAATACACCACCACCAACATCTTTCACCATCACCACTAATACACCACCACCAACATCCTTCACCATCACCACTAATACACCACCACCAACATCCTTCACCATCACTACTAATACACCACCACCAACATCCTTCACCATCACTACTAATACACCACCACCAACATCCTTCACCATCACTACTAATACACCACCACCAACATCCTTCACCATCACCACTAATACACCACCACCAACATCCTTCACCATCACCACTAATACACCACCACCAACATCCTTCACCATCACCACTAATACACCACCACCAACATCCTTCACCATCACCACTAATACACCACCACCAACATCCTTCACCATCACCACTAATACACCACCACCAACATCCTTCACCATCACCACTAATACACCACCACCAACATCCTTCACCATCACCACTAATACACCACCACCAACATCCTTCACCATCACCACTAATACACCACCACCAACATCCATCACCATCACCATCACCACTAATACACCACCACCAACATCCTTCACCATCACCACTAATACACCACCACCAACATCCTTCACCATCACCACTAATACACCACCACCAACATCCTTCACCATCACCACTAATACACCACCACCAACATCCTTCACCATCACCACTAATACACCACCACCAACATCCTTCACCATCACCACTAATACACCACCACCAACATCCTTCACCATCACCACTAATACACCACCACCAACATCCTTCACCATCACCACTAATACACCACCACCAACATCCTTCACCATCACCACTAATACACCACCACCAACATCCTTCACCATCACCACTAATACACCACCACCAACATCCTTCACCATCACCACTAATACACCACCACCAACATCCTTCACCATCACTACTAATACACCACCACCAACATCCTTCACCATCACCACTAATACACCACCACCAACATCCTTCACCATCACCACTAATACACCACCACCAACATCCTTCACCATCACCACTAATACACCACCACCAACATCCTTCACCATCACCACTAATACACCACCACCAACATCCTTCACCATCACCACTAATACACCACCACCAACATCCTTCACCATCACCACTAATACACCACCACCAACATCCTTCACCATCACCACTAATACACCACCACCAACATCCTTCACCATCACCACTAATACACCACCACCAACATCCTTCACCATCACCACTAATACACCACCACCAACATCCTTCACCATCACCACTAATACACCACCACCAACATCCTTCACCATCACCACTAATACACCACCACCAACATCCTTCACCATCACCACTAATACACCACCACCAACATCCTTCACCATCACTACTAATACACCACCACCAACATCCTTCACCATCACTACTAATACACCACCACCAACATCCTTCACCATCACTACTAATACACCACCACCAACATCCTTCACCATCACCACTAATACACCACCACCAACATCCTTCACCATCACTACTAATACACCACCACCAACATCCTTCACCATCACTACTAATACACCACCACCAACATCCTTCACCATCACCACTAATACACCACCACCAACATCCTTCACCATCACTACTAATACACCACCACCAACATCCTTCACCATCACCACTAATACACCACCACCAACATCCTTCACCATCACCACTAATACACCACCACCAACATCCTTCACCATCACCACTAATACACCACCACCAACATCCTTCACCATCACTACTAATACACCACCACCAACATCCTTCACCATCACTACTAATACACCACCACCAACATCCTTCACCATCACTACTAATACACCACCACCAACATCCTTCACCATCACCACTAATACACCACCACCAACATCCTTCACCATCACCACTAATACACCACCACCAACATCCTTCACCATCACTACTAATACACCACCACCAACATCCTTCACCATCACTACTAATACACCACCACCAACATCATCACCACTAATACACCACCACCAACATCCTTCACCATCACTACTAATACACCACCACCAACATCCTTCACCATCACCACTAATACACCACCACCAACATCCTTCACCATCACCACTAATACACCACCACCAACATCCTTCACCATCACCACTAATACACCACCACCAACATCCTTCACCATCACCACTAATACACCACCACCAACATCCTTCACCATCACTACTAATACACCACCACCAACATCCTTCACCATCACCACTAATACACCACCACCAACATCCTTCACCATCACCACTAATACACCACCACCAACATCCTTCACCATCACCACTAATACACCACCACCAACATCCTTCACCATCACTACTAATACACCACCACCAACATCCTCCACCATCACCACTAATACACCACCACCAACATCCTTCACCATCACTACTAATACACCACCACCAACATCCTTCACCATCACTACTAATACACCACCACCAACATCCTTCACCATCACTACTAATACACCACCACCAACATCCTTCACCATCACCACTAATACACCACCACCAACATCCTTCACCATCACCACTAATACACCACCACCAACATCCTTCACCATCACCACTAATACACCACCACCAACATCCTTCACCATCACCACTAATACACCACCACCAACATCCTTCACCATCACTACTAATACACCACCACCAACATCCTTCACCATCACCACTAATACACCACCACCAACATCCTTCACCATCACCACTAATACACCACCACCAACATCCTTCACCATCACTACTAATACACCACCACCAACATCCTTCACCATCACCACTAATACACCACCACCAACATCCTTCACCATCACCACTAATACACCACCACCAACATCCTTCACCATCACCACTAATACACCACCACCAACATCCTTCACCATCACCACTAATACACCACCACCAACATCCTTCACCATCACCACTATTACACCACCACCAACATCTTTCACCATCACTACTAATACACCACCACCAACATCCTTCACCATCACCACTGATACACCACCACCAACATCCTTCACCATCACTACTAATACACCACCACCAACATCCTTCACCATCACCACTTATACACCACCACCAACATCCTTCACCATCACCACTAATACACCACCACCAACATCCTTCACCATCACCACTAATACACCACCACCAACATCCTTCACCATCACTACTAATACACCACCACCAACATCCTTCACCATCACCACTAATACACCACCACCAACATCCTTCACCATCACTACTAATACACCACCACCAACATCCTTCACCATCACTACTAATACACCACCACCAACATCCTTCACCATCACCACTAATACACCACCACCAACATCCTTCACCATCACTACTAATACACCACCACCAACATCCTTCACCATCACTACTAATACACCACCACCAACATCCTTCACCATCACCACTAATACACCACCACCAACATCCTTCACCATCACCACTAATACACCACCACCAACATCCTTCACCATCACCACTAATACACCACCACCAACATCCTTCACCATCACCACTGATACACCACCACCAACATCCTTCACCATCACTACTAATACACCACCACCAACATCCTTCACCATCACCACTAATACACCACCACCAACATCCTTCACCATCACCACTAATACACCACCACCAACATCCTTCACCATCACCACTAATACACCACCACCAACATCCTTCACCATCACCACTAATACACCACCACCAACATCCTTCACCATCACCACTAATACACCACCACCAACATCCTTCACCATCACCACTAATACACCACCACCAACATCCTTCACCATCACCACTAATACACCACCACCAACATCCTTCACCATCACTACTAATACACCACCACCAACATCCTTCACCATCACCACTAATACACCACCACCAACATCCTTCACCATCACTACTAATACACCACCACCAACATCCTTCACCATCACTACTAATACACCACCACCAACATCCTTCACCATCACCACTAATACACCACCACCAACATCCTTCACCATCACTACTAATACACCACCACCAACATCCTTCACCATCACTACTAATACACCACCACCAACATCCTTCACCATCACCACTAATACACCACCACCAACATCCTTCACCATCACCACTAATACACCACCACCAACATCCTTCACCATCACCACTAATACACCACCACCAACATCCTTCACCATCACCACTGATACACCACCACCAACATCCTTCACCATCACTACTAATACACCACCACCAACATCCTTCACCATCACCACTAATACACCACCACCAACATCCTTCACCATCACCACTAATACACCACCACCAACATCCTTCACCATCACTACTAATACACCACCACCAACATCCTTCACCATCACCACTAATACACCACCACCAACATCCTTCACCATCACCACTAATACACCACCACCAACATCCTTCACCATCACTGCTAATACACCACCACCAACATCCTTCACCATCACTACTAATACACCACCACCAACATCCTTCACCATCACCACTAATACACCACCACAACATCCTTTACCATCACCACTAATAAACCACCACAACATCCTTCACCATCACCACTAATACACCACCACAACATCCTTCACCATCACCACTAATAAACCACCACAACATCCTTCACCATCACCACTAATACAGCACCACCAACATCCTTCACCATCACCACTAATACACCACCACCAACATCCTTCACCATCACCACTAATAAACCACCACAACATCCTTCACCATCACCACTAATACACCACCACAACATCCTTCACCATCACCACTAATACACCACCACCAACATCCTTCACCATCACCACTAATAAACCACCACAACATCCTTCACCATCACCACTAATACACCACCACCAAGATCCTTCACCATCACCACTAATACACCACCACCAACATCCTTCACCATCACCACTAATAAACCACCACAACATCCTTCACCATCACCACTAATAAACCACCACAACATCCTTCACCATCACCACTAATACAGCACCACCAACATCCTTCACCATCACAACTAATAAACCACCACAACATCCTTCACCATCACCACTAATACACCACCACCAACATCCTTCACCATCACCACTAATACACCACCACCAACATCCTTCACCATCACCACTAATAAACCACCACAACATCCTTCACCATCACCACTAATAAACCAACACAACATCCTTCACCATCACCACTAATACAGCACCACCAACATCCTTCACCATCACCACTAATAAACCACCACAACATCCTTCACCATCACCACTAATAAACCACCACAACATCCTTCACCATCACCACTAATAAACCACCACAACATCCTTCACCATCACCACTAATAAACCACCACAACATCCTTCACCATCACCACTAATACAGCACCACCAACATCCTTCACCATCACCACTAATAAACCACCACAACATCCTTCACCATCACCATTAATAAACCACCACAACATCCTTCACCATCACCACTAATACAGCACCACCAACATCCTTCACCATCACCACTAATAAACCACCACAACATCCTTCACCATCACCACTAATACACCACCACAACATCCTTCACCATCACCACTAATACACCACCACAACATCCTTCACCATCACCACTAATACACCACCACCAACATCCTTCACCATCACCACTAATACACCACCACCAACATCCTCCACCATCACCACTAATACACCAACACAACATCCTCCACCATCACCACTAATAAACCACCACAACATCCTTCACCATCACCACTAATACACCACCACAACATCCTTCACCATCACCACTAATACACCACCACCAACATCCTTCACCATCACCACTAATACACCACCACCAACATCCTCCACCATCACCACTAATACACCAACACAACATCCTCCACCATCACCACTAATAAACCACCACAACATCCTTCACCATCACCACTAATACACCACCACAACATCCTTCACCATCACCACTAATACACCACCACAACATCCTCCACCATCACCGCTAATACACCACCACAACATACTCCACCATCACCACTAATACACCACCACCAACATACTTCACCATCACCACTAATACACCACCACCAACATCCTTCACTATCACCACTAATACACCACCACCAACATCCTTCACCATCACCACTAATACACCACCACCAACATCCTTCACCATTACCACTAATACACCACCACAACATCCTTCACCATCACCACTAATACACCACCACAACATCCTTCACCATCACCACTAATACACCACCACCAACATCCTTCACCATCACCACTAATACACAACCACCAACATCCTTCACCATCACAACTAATACACCACCACCAACATCCTTCACCATCACTACTAATACAGCACCATAACATCCTTCACCATCACCACTAATACACCACCACCAACATCCTTCACCATCACCACTAATATAGCACCACCAACATCCTTCACCATCACCACTAATACACCACCACCAACATCCTTCACCATCACCACTAATACACCACCACCAACATCCTTCACCATCACTACTAATACACCACCACCAACATCCTTCACCATCACCACTAATACACCACCACCAACATCCTTCAACATCACTACTAATACACCACCACCAACATCCTTCACCATCACCACTCACCACCAATACACCACCACCAACATCCTTCACCATCACCACGAATACACCACCACCACCATCCTTCACCATCACCACTAATACACCACCACCAACATCCTTCACCATCACCACTAATACAGCACCACCAACATCCTTCACCATTACCACTAATACACCACCACCAACATCCTTCACCATCACCACTAATACACCACCACCAACATCCTTCACCATCACTACTAATACACCACCACCAACATCCTTCACCATCACCACTAATACACCACCACCAACATCCTTCAACATCACTACTAATACACCACCACCAACATCCTTCACCATCACCACTAATACACCACCACCAACATCCTTCACCATCACCACTAATACAGCACCACCAACATCCTTCACCATCACCACTAATACACCACCACCAACATCCTTCACCATCACCACTAATACACCACCACCAACATCCTTCACCATCACCACTAATACACCACCACCAACATCCTTCAACATCACTACTAATACACCACCACCAACATCCTTCACCATCACCACTAATACACCACCACCAACATCCTTCACCATCACCACTAATACACCACCACCAACATCCTTCACCATCACCACTAATACACCACCACCAACATCCTTCACCATCACCACTGATACACCACCACCAACATCCTTCACCATCACCACTAATACACCACCACCAACATCCTTCACCATCACCACTAATACACCACCACCAACATCCTTCACCATCACCACCAATACACCACCACCAACATCCTTCACCATCACCACTAATACACCACCACCAACATCCTTCACCATCACCACTAATACACCACCACCAACATCCTTCACCATCACCACTAATACACCACCACCAACATCCTTCACCATCACTACTAATACACCACCACCAACATCCTTCACCATCACTACTAATACACCACCACCAACATCCTTCACCATCACCACTAATACACCACCACCAACATCCTTCACCATCACTACTAATACACCACCACCAACATCCTTCACCATCACTACTAATACACCACCACCAACATCCTTCACCATCACCACTAATACACCACCACCAACATCCTTCACCATCACCACTAATACACCACCACCAACATCCTTCACCATCACCACTAATACAGCACCACCAACATCCTTCACCATCACCACTAATACACCACCACCAACATCCTTCACCATCACTACTAATACACCACCACCAACATCCTTCACCATCACTACTAATACACCACCACCAACATCCTTCACCATCACTACTAATACACCACCACCAACATCCTTCACCATCACCACTAATACACCACCACCAACATCCTTCACCATCACCACTAATACACCACCACCAACATCCTTCACCATCACCACTAATACACCACCACCAACATCCTTCACCATCACCACTAATACACCACCACCAACATCCTTCACCATCACCACTAATACACCACCACCAACATCCTCCACCATCACCACTGATACACCACCACCAACATCCTTCACCATCACCACTAATACACCACCACCAACATCCTTCACCATCACCACCAATACACCACCACCAACATCCTTCACCATCACCACTAATACACCACCACCAACATCCTTCACCATCACCACTAATACACCACCACCAACATCCTTCACCATCACCACCAATACACCACCACCAACATCCTTCACCATCACCACTAATACACCACCACCAACATCCTTCACCTTCCAACTCCTCAAAACTCCACTAATTTTTTATGAGCAGTGCAACTCCTCCTCTCCCACCTCTGTTCCCTCTACATTACCGCAGGATCTAATATGCAGTTGGAAAGATCCTGTCTGTTATCATCTCTATTAGTTTGGTTTCCGTGAGTGCTATGATGTCTGGGGATGCCTTCATGATTCTTTCATGCAACTCCTCACACTTATTTGTTATTCCATTTCTGTTGGTGTGCCATACCTTTAGTTTCTTTTCCAAGATTGTATTGTGGGGGACTGGGGGAGTAAGAGACTTGGGAAGACACTATGGAAGGCTGTTTTGTAAAGTAAAAGGACACAAGTGCAACTAATGTGACATTTTTATTGTGGCAACGTTTCGCTCTCCAGGAGCTTTATCAAGCCGTTACAAACAATACATGGACACAGAGGGTATATATAGGCTCAGAGTGAGGTGCAATACTAGTAGTAGTAGTAGTAGTAGTAGCGAGATAAGTTGTAGCAGTAGTAGTAGTAGTAGTAGTAGTAGTAGTAGTACTACTACTACTACTACTACCACTAGTATTGCACCTCACTCTAAGCCTATATATACCCTCTGTGTCCATGTACTGTTTGTAACGGCTTGACAAAGCTCCTGGAGAGCGAAACGTTGCCACAGTAAAAATGTCACATTAGTTGCACTTGTGTCCTTTTACTTTACATATTGTTGGTAATTCTACCAACTTTATTACAGGCTGTTTTGTGGTGGGGTGGGAGCTGTGAGTGTGGAGTTTGGTTTATTTTTAATTAATTTATATGGTTGTGGTCTTCTGCTGGTGGTCGTGTTTGCTGGTCCTCCAAGTCTGGGTGCCCTTGCTAGTCTTTTTCTTTTCCTGTCCCTTTTCCTGTCCTGTTCCTCTCTCATTCTGCTCACATTTTATTACAGTTGAGGTACACCCACTTGTATTTTATTGTTTACTTTAGTCGTGGTTTCTGCTGCAGGATCCCGTTTCACAGTTTTCCTGTCCTGAAAAGTAATTTTTCTGGTCATTATTTTCATCTCGAGTATCCCCCTATTTTCTGAAAATTTATTAGTTCGGTCTTGTCCTCCTCTCCTGTTTGTTTGATAATATTTTCAATATCTTTCTTCTCTCCCTGTTGGGCTCCTGAAGCCCGTGATTAAAAATTGACCTCTCCCTCTCCTCTCCTCATTGCTTTTCCCTCCACATCTCTGGATCTCACTTAAGCGTCACCACTGCTGCTTTCCTTATCACTGGACCTTATGGCCTGATAGCACCTCTGCAGGGGACCTATAACCCTCCTGACTTACGGTTCCCTCACTTACCACTGTTCCTGTACCCATGAACATGCCACTCTCACTTCTCGACATTTCCTGGGCCTCCTGGTGGCCTGATAGGACGTCTATGTAAGACTTATCTCCTTCCTTTCCTTCGGTCCTTTTGCAGGATATTGGCATTTCTGATGCCATGCCCCTTCTGTTGTTTGGCTGTATATCCAGTTTCAGTCTTTTCAGTCCATCTTCTAGGCTCTGTATCCTGGCATCTGCAGCTTCAACTTGCAGCTCCCACTTCTTGCTCTCAGCATCCATCTTCTCCTCCATTTTATTGATAACCTCATCTTGCTTTCTTTCCATTCTTGCTACATCCTTCTCTTGAGCTATTCCATCCATTCTTCCTTTCCAGATCAATCTTTCTCAGTTCCCCTAGCTCGTCGTCCTTCTTTCTGGAGTCCAACGTTTTTTGATATGCTAGTTACCATAAATGTGTTTGTTTGCATGGGTGTGTTTGTGTTTGTGTGTGAGGATTAGTCGAGGTATTTCCAAGAGGTACCTGTAATGAAGTTTTAACGTTGGGGTGATAAGTGTAGCCCAGGTATGCAGGTATGGTCATAATGCTGGGATACCTTCCTCTTTATTGTTATTGATGGCAGGAGGCCAGGTATTGTAATGTATTGACATGAGCTGGGTCAGACTGACACCAATGACTGACACAAGCTGGGTCAGACTGACACCAATGACTGACACAAGCTGGGTCAGACTGACACCAATGACTGACACGAACTGGGTCAGACTGACAATAATGACTGACACAAGCTGGGTCAGACTGACAACAATGACTGACACAAGCTGGGTCAGACTGACACCAATGACTGACACAAGCTGGGTCAGACTGACACCAATGACTGACACGAACTGGGTCAGACTGACAATAATGACTGACACAAGCTGGATCAGACTGACAACAATGACTGACACAAGCTGGGTCAGACTGACACCAATGACTGACACAAGCTGGGTCAGACTGACACCAATGACTGACACGAACTGGGTCAGACTGACAATAATGACTGACACAAGCTGGGTCAGACTGACACCAATGACTGACACAAGCTGGGTCAGACTGACAACAATGACTGACACGAACTGGGTCAGACTGACAATAATGACTGACACAAGCTGGATCAGACTGACAACAATGACCTAGATGATCAGAATGCAGTGTATCAGAGGAACCATCGTGAGATTGTTATGTGAGGTCAGGTCACAGGGTAGATGAACATGGCCGGTGAGGTCCTGAGGGTAGGTCAGACTGGAGGTTCATTGTAGCAGTTGCTTATGATCTGAATGTATAGTCAGGTATGGTCATGTACGGTTATGTATGGTCAGGTATGGTCATGGATGGTCATGTATGGTCATGTATGGTCATGTATGGTCATAACAATCTTTCACCATCACCACTAATACACCACCACAACATCCTTCACCATCACCACTAATACACCACCACCAACATCCTTCACCATCACCACTAATACACCACCACAACATCCTTCACCATCACCACTAATACACCACCACAACATCCTTCACCATCACTACTAATACACCACCACCAACATCCTTCACCATCACCACTAATACACCACCACCAACATCTTTCACCATCACCACTAATACACCACCACAACATCCTTCACCATCACCACTAATACACCACCACCAACATCTTTCACCATCACCACTAATACACCACCACAACATCCTTCACCATCACCACTAATACACCACCACAACATCCTTCACCATCACTACTAATACACCACCACCAACATCCTTCACCATCACCACTAATACACCACCACAACATCCTCCACCATCACCACTAATACACCACCACAACATCCTTCACCATCACCACTAATACACCACCACAACATCCTTCACCATCACCACTAATACACCACCACAACATCCTCCACCATCACCGCTAATACACCACCACAACATACTCCACCATCACCACTAATACACCACCACCAACATCCTTCACCATCACCACTAATACACCACCACAACATCCTCCACCATCACCACTAATACACCACCACCAACATCCTTCACCATCACCACTAACACACCACCACAACATACTTCACCATCACCACTAATACACCACCACCAACATCCTTCACTATCACCACTAATACACCACCACCAACATCCTTCACCATCACCACTAATACACCACCACCAACATCCTTCACCATTACCACTAATACACCACCACAACATCCTTCACCATCACCACTAATACACCACCACCAACATCCTCAACCATCACCACTAATACACCACCACCAACATCCTTCACCATCACCACTAATACACAACCACCAACATCCTTCACCATCACAACTAATTCACCACCACCAACATCCTTCACCATCACTACTAATACAGCACCATAACATCCTTCACCATCACCACTAATACACCACCACCAACATCCTTCACCATCACCACTAATACAGCACCACCAACATCCTTCACCATCACCACTAATACACCACCACCAACATCCTTCACCATCACCACTAATACACCACCACCAACATCCTTCACCATCACTACTAATACACCACCACCAACATCCTTCACCATCACCACTAATACACCACCACCAACATCCTTCAACATCACTACTAATACACCACCACCAACATCCTTCACCATCACCACTAATACACCACCACCAACATCCTTCACCATCACCACTAATACAGCACCACCAACATCCTTCACCATCACCACTAATACACCACCACCAACATCCTTCACCATCACCACTAATACAGCACCACCAACATCCTTCACCATCACCACTAATACACCACCACCAACATCCTTCACCATCACCACTAATACACCACCACCAACATCCTTCACCATCACTACTAATACACCACCACCAACATCCTTCACCATCACCACTAATACACCACCACCAACATCCTTCAACATCACTACTAATACACCACCACCAACATCCTTCACCATCACCACTAATACACCACCACCAACATCCTTCACCATCACCACTAATACAGCACCACCAACATCCTTCACCATCACTAATACACCACCACCAACATCCTTCACCATCACCACTAATACACCACCACCAACATCCTTCACCATCACCACTAATACACCACCACCAACATCCTTCAACATCACTACTAATACACCACCACCAACATCCTTCACCATCACCACTAATACACCACCACCAACATCCTTCACCATCACCACTAATACACCACCACCAACATCCTTCAACATCACTACTAATACACCACCACCAACATCCTTCACCATCACCACTAATACACCACCACCAACATCCTTCACCATCACCACTAATACACCACCACCAACATCCTTCACCATCACCACTAATACACCACCACCAACATCCTTCACCATCACCACTGATACACCACCACCAACATCCTTCACCATCACCACTAATACACCACCACCAACATCCTTCACCATCACCACTAATACACCACCACCAACATCCTTCACCATCACCACCAATACACCACCACCAACATCCTTCACCATCACCACTAATACACCACCACCAACATCCTTCACCATCACCACTAATACACCACCACCAACATCCTTCACCATCACCACTAATACACCACCACCAACATCCTTCACCATCACTACTAATACACCACCACCAACATCCTTCACCATCACTACTAATACACCACCACCAACATCCTTCACCATCACCACTAATACACCACCACCAACATCCTTCACCATCACTACTAATACACCACCACCAACATCCTTCACCATCACTACTAATACACCACCACCAACATCCTTCACCATCACCACTAATACACCACCACCAACATCCTTCACCATCACCACTAATACACCACCACCAACATCCTTCACCATCACCACTAATACAGCACCACCAACATCCTTCACCATCACCACCAATACACCACCACCAACATCCTTCACCATCACCACTAATACACCACCACCAACATCCTTCACCATCACAACTAATACACCACCACCAACATCCTTCACCATCACCACCAATACACCACCACCAACATCCTTCACCATCACCACTAATACACCACCACCAACATCCTTCACCTTCCAACTCCTCAAAACTCCACTAATTTTTGATGAGCAGTGCAACTCCTCCTCTCCCACCTCTGTTCCCTCTACATTACCGCAGGATCTAATATGCAGTTGGAAAGATCCTGTCTGTTATCATCTCTATTAGTTTGGTTTCCGTGAGTGCTATGATGTCTGGGGATGCCTTCATGATTCTTTCATGCAACTCCTCACACTTATTTGTTATTCCATTTCTGTTGGTGTGCCATACCTTTAGTTTCTTTTCCAAGATTGTATTGTGGGGGACTGGGGGAGTAAGAGACTTGGGAAGACACTATGGAAGGCTGTTTTGTAAAGTAAAAGGACACAAGTGCAACTAATGTGACATTTTTATTGTGGCAACGTTTCGCTCTCCAGGAGCTTTATCAAGCCGTTACAAACAATACATGGACACAGAGGGTATATATAGGCTCAGAGTGAGGTGCAATACTAGTAGTAGTAGTAGTAGTAGTAGTAGTAGCGAGATAAGTTGTAGCAGTAGTAGTAGTAGTAGTAGTAGTAGTAGTACTACTACTACTACTACTACTACCACTAGTATTGCACCTCACTCTAAGCCTATATATACCCTCTGTGTCCATGTACTGTTTGTAACGGCTTGACAAAGCTCCTGGAGAGCGAAACGTTGCCACAATAAAAATGTCACATTAGTTGCACTTGTGTCCTTTTACTTTACATATTGTTGGTAATTCTACCAACTTTATTACAGGCTGTTTTGTGGTGGGGTGGGAGCTGTGAGTGTGGAGTTTGGTTTATTTTTAATTAATTTATATGGTTGTGGTCTTCTGCTGGTGGTCGTGTTTGCTGGTCCTCCAAGTCTGGGTGCCCTTGCTAGTCTTTTTCTTTTCCTGTCCCTTTTCCTGTCCTGTTCCTCTCTCATTCTGCTCACATTTTATTACAGTTGAGGTACACCCACTTGTATTTTATTGTTTACTTTAGTCGTGGTTTCTGCTGCAGGATCCCGTTTCACAGTTTTCCTGTCCTGAAAAGTAATTTTTCTGGTCATTCTTTTCATCTCGAGTATCCCCCTATTTTCTGAAAATTTATTAGTTCGGTCTTGTCCTCCTCTCCTGTTTGTTTGATAATATTTTCAATATCTTTCTTCTCTCCCTGTTGGGCTCCTGAAGCCCGTGATTAAAAATTGACCTCTCCCTCTCCTCTCCTCATTGCTTTTCCCACCACATCTCTGGATCTCACTTAAGCGTCACCACTGCTGCTTTCCTTATCACTGGACCTTATGCCCTGATAGCACCTCTGCAGGGGACCTATAACCCTCCTGACTTACGGTTCCCTCACTTACCACTGTTCCTGTACCCATGAATATGCCACTCTCACTTCTCGACATTTCCTGGGCCTCCTGGTGGCCTGATAGGACGTCTATGTAAGACTTATCTCCTTCCTTTCCTTCGGTCCTTTTGCAGGATATTGGCATTTCTGATGCCATGCCCCTTCTGTTCTTTGCCTGTATATCTTGCTTCAGCATTTTCATTTTATCTTTTAGGCTCTGTATCATGGCCTTTGCAGCTTCGATTTGCAGCTCCCACTTCTTGTTCTCTGCATCCATCCTCTCCTCCATTTTAGTGATAAGCTCATCTTTCTTCTTTTCCAACTCTTGTTCCATCCTTCCCCTGAGCTCTTTCATCCATTCTTCCTTTCGAGACCCATCTTCCTCTGTTTCCCTAGCTCGTCGTCCTTCTTTCTGGAGTCCAACGTTTTTTGATATGCTAGTTACCATAAATGTGTTTGTTTGCATGGGTGTGTTTGTGTTTGTGTGTGAGGATTAGTCGAGGTATTTCCAATAGGTACCTGAAATGAAATTTTAACGTTGGGGTGATAAGTGTAGCCCAGGTATGCAGGTATGGTCATAATGCTGGGATACCTTCCTCTTCATTGTTATTGATGGCAGGAGGCCAGGTATTGTAATGTATTGACATGAGCTGGGTCAGACTGACACCAATGACTGACACGAGCTGGGTCAGACTGACAATAATGACTGACACAAGCTGGGTCAGACTGACACCAATGACTGACACAAGCTGGGTAAGACTGACAATAATGACTGACACAAGCTGGGTCAGACTGACAATAATGACTGACACAAGCTGGGTAAGACTGACAATAATGACTGACACAAGCTGGGTCAGACTGACAATAATGACTGACACAAGCTGGGTAAGACTGACAATAATGACTGACACAAGCTGGGTCAGACTGACAATAATGACTGACACAAGCTGGGTCAGACTGACACCAATGACTGACACGAACTGGGTCAGACTGACAACAATGACTGACACAAGCTGGGTAAAACTGACAATAATGACTGACACAAGCTGGGTCAGACTGACAACAATGACTGACACAAGCTGGGTCAGACTGACAACAATGACTGACACGAGCTAGGTCAGACTGACAACAATGACTGACACAAGCTGGGTCAGACTGACACCAATGACCTAGATGATCAGAATGCAGTGTATTAGAGGAACCATCGTGAGATTGTTATGTGAGATCAGGTCACAGGGTAGATGAACATGGCCGGTGAGGTCCTGAGGGTAGGTCAGACTGGAGGTTCATTGTAGCAGTTGCTTATGATCTGAATGTATAGTCAGGTATTGTCATGTATGGTCATGTATGGTCAGGTATGGTCATGGATGGTCATGTGTGGTCAGGTATGGTCATGGATGGTCATGTATGGTCAGGTATGGTCATGGATGGTCATGTGTGGTCAGGTATTGTCATGTATGGTCATGTATGGTCAGGTATGGTCATGGATGGTCATGTGTGGTCAGGTATGGTCATGGATGGTCATGTATGGTCAGGTATGGTCATGGATGGTCATGTGTGGTCAGGTATGGTCATGGATGGTCATGTATGGTCAGGTATGGTCATGGATGGTCATGTGTGGTCAGGTATGGTCATGGATGGTCATGTATGGTCAGGTATGGTCATGGATGGTCATGTGTGGTCAGGTATGGTCATGGATGGTCATGTATGGTCAGGTATGGTCATGTATGGTCAGGTATGGTCATGGATGATCATGTGTGGTCAGGTATGGTCATGGATGGTCAGGTATGGTCATGGATGGTCATGTGTGGTCAGGTATGGTCATGGATGGTCATGTGTGGTCAGGTATGGTCATGGATGGTCATGTATGGTCAGGTATGGTCATGTATGGTCAGGTATGGTCATGGATGGTCATGTGTGGTCAGGTATGGTCATGGATGGTCATGTATGGTCAGGTATGGTCATGTATGGTCAGGTATGGTCATGGATGGTCATGTGTGGTCAGGTATGGTCATGGATGGTCAGGTATGGTCATGGATGGTCATGTGTGGTCAGGTATGGTCATGGATGGTCATGTGTGGTCAGGTATGGTCATGGATGGTCATGTATGGTCAGGTATGGTCATGTATGGTCAGGTATGGTCATGGATGGTCATGTGTGGTCAGGTATGGTCATGGATGGTCATGTATGGTCAGGTATGGTCATGTATGGTCAGGTATGGTCATGGATGGTCATGTGTGGTCAGGTATGGTCATGGATGGTCAGGTATGGTCATGGATGGTCATGTGTGGTCAGGTATGGTCATGGATGGTCATGTGTGGTCAGGTATGGTCATGGATGGTCATGTGTGGTCAGGTATGGTCATGGATGGTCATGTGTGGTCAGGTATGGTCATGGATGGTCATGTGTGGTCAGGTATGGTCATGGATGGTCATGTGTGGTCAGGTATGGTCATGGATGGTCATGTGTGGTCAGGTATGGTCATGGATGGTCATGTGTGGTCAGGTATGGTCATGGATGGTCATGTGTGGTCAGGTATGGTCATGGATGGTCATGTGTGGTCAGGTATTGTCATGGATGGTCATGTGTGGTCAGGTATTGTCATGGATGGTCATGTGTGGTCAGGTATGGTCATGGATGGTCATGTGTGGTCAGGTATGGTCATGGATGGTCATGTGTGGTCAGGTATTGTCATGTATGGTCATGTATGGTCAGGTATTGTCATGGATGGTCATGTGTGGTCAGGTATTGTCATGGATGGTCATGTGTGGTCAGGTATTGTCATGTATGGTCATGTATGGTCAGGTATTGTCATGGATGGTCATGTGTGGTCAGGTATGGTCATAACAATCTTTCACCATCACCACTAATACACCACCACCAACATCCTTCACCATCACCACTAATACACCACCACCAACATCCTTCACCATCACCACTAATACACCACCACCAACATCCTTCACCATCACCACTAATACACCACCACCAACATCCTTCACCATCACCACTAATACACCACCACCAACATCCTTCACCATCACCACTAATACACCACCACCAACATCCTTCACCATCACTACTAATACACCACCACCAACATCCTTCACCATCACCACTAATACACCACCACCAACATCCTTCACCATCACCACTAATACACCACCACCAACATCCTTCACCATCACCACTAATACACCACCACCAACATCCTTCACCATCACCACTAATACACCACCACCAACATCCTTCACCATCACCACTAATACACCACCACCAACATCCTTCACCATCACCACTAATACACCACCACCAACATCCTTCACCATCACCACTAATACACCACCACCAACATCCTTCACCATCACCACTAATACACCACCACCAACATCCTTCACCATCACCACTAATACACCACCACCAACATCCTTCACCATCACCACTAATACACCACCACCAACATCCTTCACCATCACACATACACCACCACCACTTCACCATACACCACCACAACATCCTTCACCATCACACTAATACACCACCACCAACATCCTTCACCATCACCACTAATACACCACCACCAACATCCTTCACCATCACCACTAATACACCACCACCAACATCCTTCACCATCACCACTAATACACCACCACCAACATCCTTCACCATCACCACTAATACACCACCACCAACATCCTTCACCATCACCACTAATACACCACCACCAACATCCTTCACCATCACCACTAATACACCACCACCAACATCCTTCACCATCACCACTAATACACCACCACCAACATCCTTCACCATCACCACTAATACACCACCACCAACATCCTTCACCATCACCACTAATACACCACCACCAACATCCTTCACCATCACCACTAATACACCACCACCAACATCCTTCACCATCACCACTAATACACCACCACCAACATCCTTCACCATCACCACTAATACACCACCACCAACATCCTTCACCATCACCACTAATACACCACCACCAACATCCTTCACCATCACCACTAATACACCACCACCAACATCCTTCACCATCACCACTAATACACCACCACCAACATCCTTCACCATCACCACTAATACACCACCACCAACATCCTTCACCATCACCACTAATACACCACCACCAACATCCTTCACCATCACCACTAATACACCACCACCAACATCCTTCACCATCACCACTAATACACCACCACCAACATCCTTCACCATCACCACTAATACACCACCACCAACATCCTTCACCATCACCACTAATACACCACCACCAACATCCTTCACCATCACCACTAATACACCACCACCAACATCCTTCACCATCACCACTAATACACCACCACCAACATCCTTCACCATCACCACTAATACACCACCACCAACATCCTTCACCATCACCACTAATACACCACCACCAACATCCTTCACCATCACCACTAATACACCACCACCAACATCCTTCACCATCACCACTAATACACCACCACCAACATCCTTCACCATCACCACTAATACACCACCACCAACATCCTTCACCATCACCACTAATACACCACCACCAACATCCTTCACCATCACCACTAATACACCACCACCAACATCCTTCACCATCACCACCTCACCACCAATACACCACCACCAACATCCTTCACCATCACCACTAATACACCACCACCAACATCCTTCACCATCACCACTAATACACCACCACCAACATCCTTCACCATCACTACTAATACACCACCACCAACATCCTTCACCATCACCACTAATACACCACCACCAACATCCTTCACCATCACCACTAATACACCACCACCAACATCCTTCACCATCACCACTAATACACCACCACCAACATCCTTCACCATCACCACTAATACACCACCACCAACATCCTTCACCATCACCACCACTAATACACCACCACCAACATCCTTCACCATCACCACTAATACACCACCACCAACATCCTTCACCATCACCACTAATACACCACCACCAACATCCTTCACCATCACCACTAATACAGCACCACCAACATCCTTCACCATCACCACCAATACACCACCACCAACATCCTTCACCATCACCACTAATACACCACCACCAACATCCTTCACCATCACCACTAATACACCACCACCAACATCCTTCACCATCACCACTAATACACCACCACCAACATCCTTCACCATCACCACTAATACACCACCACCAACATCCTTCACCATCAACTAATACAGCACCACCAACATCCTTCACCATCACCACTAATACACCACCACCAACATCCTTCACCATCACCACTAATACACCACCACCAACATCCTTCACCATCACCACTAATACACCACCACCAACATCCTTCACCATCACCACTAATACACCACCACCAACATCCTTCACCATCACCACTAATACACCACCACCAACATCCTTCACCATCACCACTAATACACCACCACCAACATCCTTCACCATCACCACTAATACACCACCACCAACATCCTTCACCATCACTACTAATACACCACCACCAACATCCTTCACCATCACCACTAATACACCACCACCAACATCCTTCACCATCACCACTAATACACTATCGAATATTTTATTTATTCTTTACCACAATAATAAAGTTTACCATTGTCTGAGTCTAATAATATATTAATTTTTGTTTACCTCGGGCATATAAAACTCCAGGGGAAGACATCGCCACTTTCATCTACCACGATACACAAATAACCGGTACATAAAAGAGAGAAGCTTACGACGACGTTTCGGTCCGACTTGGACCCTTTATTTGATCCTAAGAAATGGAGCTAGTTGTTCTGTCATAGCTAGCTGTTTTGTCATAGCTAGCTCCTCTGCCATAGCTAGCTCTGCCATAGCTAGCTGTTCTGTCATAGCTAGCTGCTCTGCCATAGATAGCTGCTCTGCCATAGCTAGCCGCTCTGCCATAGCTAGCTGCTCTGTCATAGCTAGCTGCTCTGTCATAGCTAGCTGCTCTGCCATAGCTAGCTGCTCTGCCATAGCTAGCTGCTTTGCCATAGCTACCTGCTCTGCCATAGCTAGCTGTTCTGTCATAGCTAGCTGTTCTGTCATAGCTGGCTGTTCTGTCATAGTTAGCTGCTCTGCCATAGCTAGCTGTTCTGTCATAGCTAGCTGCTCTGCCACAGCTAGCTGTTCTGTCATAGCTAGCCGCTCTGCTAAAGCTAGTTGCTCTGCCATAGCTAGCTGTTCTGTCATAGCTAGCTGCTCTGCCATAGCTAGCTGCTCTGTCATAGCTAGCTGCTCCGCCATAGCTAGCTGTTCTGTCATAGCTAGTTGCTCTGTCATAGCTAGCTGTTCTGTCATAGCTAGCTGTTCTGTCATAGCTAGCTACTCTGACATAGCTAGCTATTATGTCATAGCTAGCTGCTCTGCCGTAGCTATTTGTTCTGTCATAGCTAGCTGTTCTGTCATAGCTAGCTACTCTGCCATACCTAGCTGCTGTGCCATAGTTAGCTGTTCTCTCATTGCTAGCTGCCCTGCCATAGCTAACTGTTCTGTCATAGCTAGCTTCTTTGTCGTAGCTAGCTGCTCTGCCATAGGTAGTTGTTCAGTCGTAGCTAGCTGCTCTGCCATAGGTAGTTGTTCGGTCGTAGCTAGCTGCTCTGCCATAGGTAGTTGTTCGGTCGTAGCTAGCTGCTGTGCCATAGGTAGTTGTTCGGTCGTAGCTAGCTGCTGTGCCATAGGTAGTTGTTCGGTCGTAGCTAGCTGCTCTGCCATAGGTAGTTGTTCGGTCGTAACTAGCTGCTCTGCCATAGGTAGTTGTTCGGTCGTAGCTAGCTGCTCTGCCATAGGTAGTTGTTCGGTCGTAGCTAGCTGCTCTGCCATAGGTAGTTGTTCGGTCGTAGCTAGTTGCTCTGCCATAGGTAGTTGTTCGGTTGTAGCTAGCTGCTCTGCCATAGGTAGTTGTTCGGTCGTAGCTAGCTGCTCTGCCATAGGTAGTTGTTCGGTCGTAGCTAGCTGCTCTGCCATAGGTAGTTGTTCGGTCGTAGCTAGCTGCTCTGCCATAGGTAGTTGTTCGGTCGTAGCTAGCTGCTCTGCCATAGGTAGTTGTTCGGTCGTAGCTAGCTGCTCTGCCATAGGTAGTTGTTCGGTCGTAGCTAGCTGCTGTCCCATTGGTAATTGTTCGGTCGTAGCTAGCTGCTCTGCCATAGGTAGCTGTTCGGTCGTAGCTAGCTGCTCTGCCATAGGTAGTTGTTCGGTCGTAGCTAGCTGCTCTGCCATAGGTAGTTGTTCGGTCGTAGCTAGCTGCTCTGCCATAGGTAGTTGTTCGGTCGTACCTAGCTGCTCTGCTGTTAGGAATGCAGAAGAAAAGTCTAGTACTTTGTAATGTGATAGGCTTACTGGCCTTTGCTAGGCAGGCCCATTAAAGAATGTAAGGCTAGAACAGCAGTGCAGTAGGCCTACTGGCCCATGCTAGAAAGGTCCTTCGATCACAAGGATTCAAAGAACATAAAAATAGTGAAGCACTGTAGTAGGCCTAATGGCTCATGCTATGACGGTCCTTTAAAAAATAACAAGAGTTTAGTGCTTGAGGTAGGCCTACTGACCCATGCTAGGAAGATTCTTAAAAAAAAACTAAGAATAGGCAATAAGATATGTGAAACGTTGAGGTAGGCCTATTGACCCATGCCAGGCAGATGTCTCGAAGACAGCATGGGGAGCATAAGACTGTAGTAGGCCTACTGGCCCATGCTGGGCAGTTTCTTAAAAGAAATTAATAATAGTGGAGCACTGCCGTAGGCCTGCTTTTCCATGCTAGTCCGATTTTTGAAAGAACTTAAAAGTAATTTTGCAGTATAATGGGCCTACTGGCCCATACTAGGAAACTCCTTCAAACATTGAAGGAACACTGTAATAGGCAGTGTGGCACCATAAAGTTCTCGTCTAGATCAGAATACCAAGAATATTGACTAGTGAACTTCCGTTCAACAGCAAATGTGAACTTAGAATTATGACGAGTTGGGTTGTACTTAGTGACGGTAGACATGTGTACAGTAGTGTGTGTACATGACGGTAGACATGTGTACAGTAGTGTGTGTACATGACGGTAGACATGTGCACAGTAGTGTGTGTACATGACGGTAGACATGTGTACAGTAGTGTGTGTATATGACGGTAGACATGTGTACAGTAGTGTGTGTACATGACGAACACATGTACGTACAGTAGTGTGTGTACATGACGAAGACATGTGTACAGTAGTGTGTGTACATGACGGTAGACATGTGTACAGTAGTGTGTGTACATGACGAAGACATGTGTACAGTAGTGTGTGTACATGACGGTAGACATGTGTACAGTAGTGTGTGTACATGACGGTAGACATGTGTACAGTAGTGTGTGTACATGACGGTAGACATGTGTACAGTAGTGTGTGTACATGACGAAGACATGTGTACAGTAGTGTGTGTACATGACGGTAGACATGTGTACAGTAGTGTGTGTACATGACGGTAGACATGTGTACAGTAGTGTGTGTACATGACGGTAGACATGTGTACAGTAGTGTGTGTACATGACGGTAGACATGTGTACAGTAGTGTGTGTACATGATGGTAGACATGTGTGTACATGACGGTAGACATGTGTACAGTAGTGTGTGTACATGACGGTAGACATGTGTACAGTAGTGTGTGTACATGACGAAGACATGTGTACAGTAGTGTGTGTACATGACGGTAGACATGTGTACAGTAGTGTGTGTACATGACGGTAGACATGTGTACAGTAGTGTGTGTACATGACGGTAGACATGTGTACAGTAGTGTGTGTACATGACGGTAGACATGTGTGACATGAAGACATGTGTACAGTAGTGTGTGTACATGACAGTAGTGTGTGTAGACATGTGTACAGTAGTACATGACGGTAGACATGTGTACATGTACGACGGTAGACATGTGTACAGTAGTGTGTGTACATGACGGTAGACATGTGTACAGTAGTGTGTGTATATGACGGTAGACATGTGTACAGTAGTGTGTGTACATACATGACAGTAGTGTGTGTACATGACGAAGACAGACAGTAGTGTGTGTACATGTAGACATGTGTACAGTAGTGTGTGTACATGACGGTAGACATGTGTACAGTAGTGTGTGTACATGCCGGTAGACATGTGTACAGTAGTGTGTGTACATGACGGTAGACATGTGCACAGTAGTGTGTGTACATGCCGGTAGAATGTGTACAGTAGTGTGTGTACATGTAGACATGTGCACAGTAGTGTGTGTACATAGTGTGTGTACATGACAGTACAGTAGTGTGTGTACATGACGAACACGTTCAGTAGTGTGTGTACATGACATGTGTACAGTAGTGTGTGTACATGATAGACATGTACAGTAGTGTGTGTACATAGACATGTGTACAGTAGTGTGTGTACATGTACATGTGTACAGTATGTAGACATGAAGTAGTGTGTGTACATGACGGTACAGTAGTGTGTACATGACGGTAGACATGTGTACAGTAGTGTGTGTATATGACGGTAGACATGTGCACAGTAGTGTGTGTACATAGTGTGTGTACAGTAGTGTGTGTACATGACGAAGACATGTACGTACAGTAGTGTGTGTACATAGAAAGACATGACGGTAGACATGTGTACAGTAGTGTGTGTACATGACGAAGACATGGTACAGTAGTGTGTGTACATAGACATGTGCACAGTAGTGTGTGTACATGACGGTAGACATGTGTACAGTAGTGTGTGATAGACATGTGTACAGTAGTGTGTGACATGACGGTGTACAGTAGTGTGTGTACATGACGGTAGACATGTGTACAGTAGTGTGTGTACATGACGGTAGACATGTGTACAGTAGTGTGTGTATATGACGGTAGACATGTGTACAGTAGTGTGTGTACTGTACATGACGAAGACATGTGTACAGTAGTGTGTGTACATGACGGTAGACATGTGTGTACATGACGGTAGACATGTGTACAGTAGTGTGTGTACATGACGAAGACATGTGTACAGTAGTGTGTGTACATGACGGTAGACATGTGCACAGTAGTGTGTGTAGACATGTGTACAGTAGTGTGTGTACATGATGTGTACAGTAGTGTGTGTACATGACGGTAGACATGTGTACAGTATTGTGTGTACATGACGGTAGACAGACAGTAGTGTGTGTACATGACGGTAGACATGTGTACAGTAGTGTGTGTACATGACGGTAGACATGTGTACAGTAGTGTGTGTACATGACGGTAGACATGTGTACAGTAGTGTGTGTACATGACGGTAGACATGTGTACAGTAGTGTGTGTACATGACGGTAGACATGTGTACAGTAGTGTGTGTACATGACGGTAGACATGTGTACAGTAGTGTGTGTGTGTGTGTACATGTGTAGACATGTGCACAGTAGTGTGTGTACATGACGGTAGACATGTGTACAGTAGTGTGTGTACATGATGTGCACAGTAGTGTGTGTACATGACGGTAGACATGTGTACAGTAGTGTGTGTACATGACGGTAGTGTGCACAGTAGTGACATGTGTACAGTAGTGTGTGTACGTGACGGTAGACATGTGTACAGTAGTGTGTGTACATGACGGTAGACATGTGTACAGTAGTGTGTGTGTAGTGTGTGTACATGACGGTAGACATGTGCACAGTAGTGTGTGTACATGACGGTAGACATGTGTACAGTAGTGTGTGACATGACGGTAGACATGTACAGTAGTGTGTGTACATGACGGTAGACATGTGTGACGGTAGACATGTGTACAGTAGTGTGTGTACATGACGGTATGTGTACAGTAGTGTGTGTACATGACGGTAGACATGTGTACAGTAGTGTGTGTACATGACGGTAGACATGTGTACAGTAGTGTGTGTACATGACGAAGACATGTGTACAGTATGTACATGACGGTAGACATGTGTACAGTAGTGTGTGTACATGTAGACATGTGTACAGTAGTGTGTGTACATGATGGTAGACAGACAGTGTGTGTACATGACGAAGACATGTGTACAGTAGTGTGTGTACATGACGGTAGACATGTGTACAGTAGTGTGTGTACATGACGGTAGACATGTGTACAGTAGTGTGTGTACATGACGGTAGACATGTGTACAGTAGTGTGTGTACATGACGGTAGACATGTGTACAGTAGTGTGTGTACATGACGAACACATGTACGTACAGTAGTGTGTGTAGACATGTGTACAGTAGTGTGTGTACATGACGAAGACATGTGTACAGTAGTGTGTGTACATGACGGTAGACATGTGTACAGTAGTGTGTGTACATGACGGTAGACATGTGTATAGTAGTGTGTGTACATGACGGTAGACATGTGTACAGTAGTGTGTACATGACGGTAGACATGTGTACAGTAGTGTGTGTACATGACGGTAGACATGTGTACAGTAGTGTGTGTACATGAAGAAGACATGTACGTACAGTAGTGTGTGTACATGAAGATATGTACGTTCAGTAGTGTGTGTACATGACGGTAGACATATGTACAGTAGTGTGTGTACATGACGAAGACATGTACGTACAGTAGTGTGTGTACATGACGAAGACATGTACGTACAGTAGTGTGTGTACATGACGAAGACATGTACGTACAGTAGTGTGTGTACATAAAGACGTTCGTGGGTTATTCATCAGGATGATGAATGTACAGTTGGCTGTGTAGCTGTGTTCTGTAGGAGGTTGAGTGAGCACACTTACATGTGTACTTTAATGTACTCCGGAGCACTGACAGTGCGGTGCAGTGTGGTACAGAGGTACAATGTGGTACAGTGTGGTACAGAGGTACAATATGGTACAATGTGGTACAGATGTGCGGTGTGGTACAGTGTTGTACAGAGGTACAGTGTGGCACAGAGGTACAATGGTACAGTGGCAAGTACCAATCAATAAAATCAAGAAAGCAGTGCTATCTAAGTGACAGTCATCAATCATGTGACCAGATTCATACACTTATTAAAAATTAATAGAAAAAAAGCAGAATAGATAATAGAGATAAAGCAGAATAGATAATAGATAAAATATGTATAAAATATTGATGCTATGAGCAGAAATCCCACAGACACACACACACACACACCAAACTTCCCTCCCAACTCACACACACTTGACCTAACACCTCGCGCACCTAGCTGTTTAGAATCAACCTTACCATCTGGTCACTACTAACTCCATTACATCTAGTTTACAACTATATCTGGCTATTAAGGATATTTTTAGATATTCATGGAGAAGCCCTAAGCCTGTATGGGGTCATAGAAGAGTAACTTCAGTTATTTCAATCATTATATGTTAGAGGGAAGAGCACAGTGACCGCCAAGGTAAGGTGTACACATCGGGTCAAAGTTTACTGGGGTCCTCAAGTATGTTAGGTGCTCACAATGCTGTCCCAGGTGTCTGTGTACACCAAGCCATTAGTGTGTTGCAGTGTACGTCTTTCTAAATGTTGTAACCATTAACAAAATGTGTGTGTGTGTGTGTGTGTGTGTGTTTATGTGCGTATGTGCTGTGTGTGCATGAGCGTGCTTGTGCGCAATTGCGTGCATGCAGTTATTCGTGACGTGATGGACACAATCAGAGGGAGTCCCAGCAAAGTTTGACCCTGCTGCCCACCCTTCTCCTCTCCTATCCCCTCTCTCACTCCCTTCCTCTCTCCCACTCACACATAATCATTAATTCTCTCACACACTTACACACTACCTCCTCACTCTCTTCCTCGACCCCCTGCGCCGCTAGCTCCTGTCATCTCTGCGCCAGCGTCGACACTACAGGAGGACGCACAGGTTTGTTGTCCAGGATCCTCTCCAGCTCTGCCAGGTGTTCAGCCTTCAGTTTGGGCGCTACCTGCAGAAGCAACAACAGCGTCAAGTGGGCAGGGGACTAGACTCTTCGTTACAGGAACGACACTATTCGTTCCAGTTGGGCCAGAAGTTCCGGTTTCAGCCTGACTGCCACCTGTAGAAGGCAACAACAATATCAGCCTGGCAAGCGCACTACACTCGCCATCAACGGAATAAAGAATATAGTTTATTTTTATAAGGTTGACTAGCGAGGAGTTGCACAGTGATAATAAACATAGCAATATATGGTAGGATGGGCAGCGCTGGGAGTGTTTTAATTATGGTTCATTCCAAGGGAAGGAGGGGGAGGGAAACGCTAAATTCGGAGGGTAATATAATACCCGGGGAATGAGAGGCATTTTTAAGGAAGGAAAGAACAGGTCCACTTCCCTGGATCAAGAGCCCCTCACTAGCAGGGAGGGCGTATATTACTCTAACTTGAAGTTAAACTATTAATGGTTAAAGTTTAGTTGAGCTAAGCTTCTGGGACTCACGAAATTACAATAACACGACTGTAAACAACTAAGGGAACGGGTGGGACTCGAACCCATGGAAAGTAAGTGACAAAACTCACAGGCCAGCTGGGCCAGCTGGCTGTAGTAAGATTCATCCAAATGGGTATATTTCTATACACCATAGGAAGGTTAGCATGGGCTACCACTGCGACCACAAATGTAGGTTTTTACAGCTGACTCACACACAGGAGCCTGGCTGTGTGGTCATAGTGGTGGCCCATGCTAACCTTCCTATGGTGTATAGAAATATATCTAGTTGGATGAATCTTACTAGAGCCAGCTGGCCCAGCTGGCCCAGCTGGCCTGTGAGTTTTATCACTTACTTGCCATGGGTTCGAGTCCCACCCGGCCCATGAGGGGTATAGTAATGTGACGTTCACGGACAAGCGCTAAACCTGTCAAACAGGACCTGACTAATGAACGGTTTTAAGCATAAGTGTACTCACGGAGAAGCGCTCAACCCGTATGGGTGACACAAGACCTGGGAATACAAGGTAATGAGGTTTGATCCAAGGAGAGGAGAGAACAACATAAGATATAATATGAATCCATTAGATAAATTCAGAAACCAAACTTGAATTAGTAAATTCAATACAATTCTGATGCCAGAGTTATTGTTGCAATCACGCGGGTGCACTAAACCCGTAGGGTCATACAGCCAGGGATGGTTTAAGGGACCACTGAACCTGTCCCTGATATCTTGTACCAGGATCACACTCTACCTGTAACATACCTGTAACCAAGTTTAAGACCTCATCTTCACTAACAATGATGATCTGATAAGAAATATCACCATATCAAAAACAATATACTCAGATCACAACATAATTGAGGTTCAGACATGTATGCGTGGAGCCCCAGACCGACAAAATGAGACTAGTCACGAGGGAGCATTCACCAAATTCAACTTCAATAACAAAAACATAAAGTGGGACCAAGTAAACCAAGTCCTAACCGATATAAGCTGGGAAGATATACTAAGCAACACAGACCCCAACTTATGCCTAGAACAGATTAACTCGGTGGCACTCGATGTATGCACAAGGCTTATTCCTCTAAGAAAAAGGAGGAGTAGATGTAAAATAGAAAGAGACAGGCGCTCTCTTTACAGGCGACGGAAAAGAATAACAGAGCGGCTAAAAGAGGTCAATATATCTGAAATGCGTAGGGAGACACTGGTCAGAGAAATAGCAAGCATCGAACTTAAGCTAAAAGAATCCTTTAGGAGACACGAATCGCGGGAAGAACTAAAAGCCATAAATGAAATCGAAAGAAACCCAAAGTATTTCTTCTCCTATGCCAAATCAAAGTCGGGAACAACGTCCAGTATTGGGCCTCTACTTAAACAAGATGGGTCCTACACAGATGACAGCAAGGAAATGAGTGAGCTACTCAAGTCCGAATATGACTCAGTTTTTAGCAAGCCGCTAACCAGACTGAGAGTCGAAGATCAAAATGAATTTTTTATGAGAGAGCCACAAAATTTGATTAACACAAGCCTATCCGATGTTATCCTGACGCCAAATGACTTCGAACAGGCGATAAATGACATGCCCATGCACTCTGCCCCAGGGCCAGACTCATGGAACTCCGTGTTCATCAAGAACTGCAAGAAGCCCCTATCACGAGCCTTTTCCATCTTATGGAGAGGGAGCATGGACACGGGGGTCGTCCCACAGTTACTAAAAACAACAGACATAGCCCCACTCCACAAAGGGGGCAGTAAAGCAACAGCAAAGAACTACAGACCAATAGCACTAACAACCCATATCATAAAAATCTTTGAAAGGGTCCTAAGAAGCAAGATCACCACCCATCTTGAAACCCATCAGTTAAGAGATAAGATAAGATAAGATTTCGTTCGGATTTTTAACCCCGGAGGGTTAGCCACCCAGGATAACCCAAGAAAGTCAGTGCGTCATCGAGGACTGTCTAACTTATTTCCATTGGGGTCCTTAATCTTGTCCCCTAGGATGCGACCCACACCAGTCGACTAACACCCAGGTACCTATTTGCTGCTAGGTGAACAGGACAATAGGTGTAAGGAAACGTGTCGGAATTTCCACCCGCCGGGAATCGAACCCGGGCCCTCCGTGTGTGAAGCGGGAGCTTTAGCCACCAGACCACCGGGCCACCACAACCCAGGGCAACATGGGTTTAGAACAGGTCGCTCCTGTCTGTCTCAACTATTGGATCACTACGACAAGGTCCTAAATGCACTAGAAGACAAAAAGAATGCAGATGTAATATATACAGACTTTGCAAAAGCCTTCGACAAGTGTGACAATGGCGTAATAGCGCACAAAATGCGTGCTAAAGGAATAACAGGAAAAGTCGGTCGATGGATCTATAATTTCCTCACTAACAGAACACAGAGAGTAGTCGTCAACAGAGTAAAGTCCGAGGCAGCTACGGTGAAAAGCTCTGTTCCACAAGGCACAGTACTCGCTCCCATCTTCTTCCTCATCCTCAGATCCGACATAGACAAGGATGTCAGCCACAGCACCGTGTCTTCCTTTGCAGATGACACCCGAATCTGCATGACAGTGTCTTCCATTGCAGACACTGCAAGGCTCCAGGCGGACATCAACCAAATCTTTCAGTGGGCTGCAGAAAACAATATGAAGTTCAACGATGAGAAATTTCAATTACTCAGATATGGTAAACACGAGGAAATTAAATCTTCATCAGAGTACAAAACAAATTCTAGCCACAAAATAGAGCGAAACACCAACGTCAAAGACCTGGGAGTGATCATGTCGGAGGATCTCACCTTCAAGGACCATAACATTGTATCAATCGCATCTGCCAGAAAAATGACAGGATGGATAATGAGAACCTTCAAAACTAGGGAGACCAAGCCCATGATGTCACTCTTCAGGTCACTTGTTCTATCTAGGCTAGAATATTGCTGCACACTAACAGCACCTTTGAAGGCAGGTGAAATTGCTGACCTAGAAAATGTACAGAGAACCTTCACGGCGCGCATAACGGAGATAAAACACCTCAATTACTGGGAGCGCTTGAGGTTCCTGAACCTGTATTCCCTGGAACGCAGGCGGGAGAGATACATGATTATATACACCTGGAAAATCCTAGAGGGACTAGTACCGAACTTGCACACGAAAATCACTCACAACGAAAGCAAAAGACTTGGCAGACGATGCAACATCCCCCCAATGAAAAGCAGGGGTGTCACTAGCACGTTAAGAGACCATACAATAAGTGTCAGGGGTCCGAAACTGTTCAACTGCCTCCCAGCATACATAAGGGGGATTACCAACAGACCCCTGGCAGTCGTCAAGCTGGCACTGGACAAGCACCTAAAGTCGGTTCCTGACCAGCCGGGCTGTGGCTCGTACGTTGGTTTGCGTGCAGCCAGCAGCAACAGCCTGGTTGATCAGGCTGTGATCCACCAGGAGGCCTGGTCACAGACCGGGCCGGGGGGCGTTGACCCCCGGAACTTTCTCCAGGTAAACTCCAGGTAAACCCTAGAGTCTGTCCAACCAGGCTGTTGGTGGCCTGCTGGCCCACACGGCCATTACAGCCTGGTTGATCTGGTACTCAACCAGGCTGTTGGTGGCCTGCTGGCCCATGCGGTCATCACAGCCTGGTTGATCTGATACTTGGCTAAAGTAGTTTCCTCCTGAGAGTTTGTACACTACAGTTCTGAGAGTTTGTACACTACAGTTCTGAGAGTTTGTATACGACAGTTCTGAGAGTTTGTACACTACAGCTCTGAGAGTTTGTACACTACAGTTCTGAGAGTTTGTATACGACAGTTCTGAGAGTTTGTACACTACAGTTCTGAGAGTTTGTACACTACAGTTCTGAGAGTTTGTACACTACAGTTCTGAGAGTTTGTACACTACAGTTCTGAGAGTTTGTACACCACAGTTCTGAGAGTTTGTACACTACAGTTCTGAGAGTTTGTACGCTACAGTTCTGAGAGTTTGTACACTACAGTTCTGAGAGTTTGTACACTACAGTTCTGAGAGTTTGTACACTACAGTTCTGAGAGTTTGTATACGACAGTTCTGAGAGTTTGTACACTACAGTTCTGAGAGTTTGTACACTACAGTTCTGAGAGTTTGTACACTACAGTTCTGAGAGTTTGTATACGACAGTTCTGAGAGTTTGTACGCTACAGTTCTGAGAGTTTGTACACTACAGCTCTGAGAGTTTGTATACGACAGTTCTGAGAGTTTGTACACTACAGTTCTGAGAGTTTGTACACTACAGTTCTGAGAGTTTGTACACTACAGTTCTGAGAGTTTGTACACTACAGTTCTGAGAGTTTGTACACTACAGTTCTGAGAGTTTGTACACTACAGCTCTGAGAGTTTGTATACGACAGTTCTGAGAGTTTGTACACTACAGTTCTGAGAGTTTGTATACGACAGTTCTGAGAGTTTGTACACTACAGTTCTGAGAGTTTGTATACGACAGTTCTGAGAGTTTGTACACTACAGTTCTGAGAGTTTGTACACTACAGTTCTGAGAGTTTGTACACTACAGTTCTGAGAGTTTGTATACGACAGTTCTGAGAGTTTGTACACTACAGTTCTGAGAGTTTGTACACTACAGTTCTGAGAGTTTGTACACTACAGTTCTGAGAGTTTGTACACTACAGTTCTGAGAGTTTGTACACTACAGTTCTGAGAGTTTGTATACGACAGTTCTGAGAGTTTGTACACTACAGTTCTGAGAGTTTGTACACTACAGTTCTGAGAGTTTGTACACTACAGTTCTGAGAGTTTGTACACTACAGTTCTGAGAGTTTGTACACTACAGTTCTGAGAGTTTGTACACTACAGCTCTGAGAGTTTGTACACTACAGGTCTGAGAGTTTGTACACTACAGCTCTGAGAGTTTGTACGCTACAGTTCTGAGAGTTTGTACACTACAGTTCTGAGAGTTTGTACACTACAGTTCTGAGAGTTTGTACACTACAGTTCTGAGAGTTTGTACACTACAGTTCTGAGAGTTTGTTCACTACAGTTCTGAGAGTTTGTACACTACAGTTCTGAGAGTTTGTACACTACAGTTCTGAGAGTTTGTACACTACAGTTCTGAGAGTTTGTACACTACAGTTCTGAGAGTTTGTACACTACAGTTCTGAGAGTTTGTACACTACAGTTCTGAGAGTTTGTACACTACAGTTCTGAGAGTTTGTACACTACAGTTCTGAGAGTTTGTACACTACAGTTCTGAGAGTTTGTTCACTACAGTTCTGAGAGTTTGTACACTACAGTTCTGAGAGTTTGTACACTACAGTTCTGAGAGTTTGTACACTACAGTTCTGAGAGTTTGTACACTACAGTTCTGAGAGTTTGTACACTACAGTTCTGAGAGTTTGTACACTACAGTTCTGAGAGTTTGTACACTACAGTTCTGAGAGTTTGTACACTACAGTTCTGAGAGTTTGTACACTACAGTTCTGAGAGTTTGTTCACTACAGTTCTGAGAGTTTGTACACTACAGTTCTGAGAGTTTGTACACTACAGTTCTGAGAGTTTGTACACTACAGTTCTGAGAGTTTGTACACTACAGTTCTGAGAGTTTGTACACTACAGTTCTGAGAGTTTGTACACTACAGTTCTGAGAGTTTGTACACTACAGTTCTGAGAGTTTGTACACTACAGTTCTGAGAGTTTGTACACTACAGTTCTGAGAGTTTGTACACTACAGTTCTGAGAGTTTGTACACTACAGTTCTGAGAGTTTGTACACTACAGTTCTGAGAGTTTGTACACTACAGCTCTGAGAGTTTGTACACTACAGGTCTGAGAGTTTGTACACTACAGCTCTGAGAGTTTGTACGCTACAGTTCTGAGAGTTTGTACACTACAGTTCTGAGAGTTTGTACACTACAGTTCTGAGAGTTTGTACACTACAGTTCTGAGAGTTTGTACACTACAGTTCTGAGAGTTTGTACACTACAGTTCTGAGAGTTTGTACACTACAGTTCTGAGAGTTTGTACACTACAGTTCTGAGAGTTTGTACACTACAGTTCTGAGAGTTTGTACACTACAGTTCTGAGAGTTTGTACACTACAGTTCTGAGAGTTTGTACACTACAGTTCTGAGAGTTTGTACACTACAGTTCTGAGAGTTTGTACACTACAGTTCTGAGAGTTTGTACACTACAGTTCTGAGAGTTTGTACACTACAGTTCTGAGAGTTTGTACACTACAGTTCTGAGAGTTTGTACACTACAGTTCTGAGAGTTTGTACACTACAGTTCTGAGAGTTTGTACACTACAGTTCTGAGAGTTTGTTCACTACAGTTCTGAGAGTTTGTACACTACAGTTCTGAGAGTTTGTACACTACAGTTCTGAGAGTTTGTACACTACAGTTCTGAGAGTTTGTACACTACAGTTCTGAGAGTTTGTACACTACAGTTCTGAGAGTTTGTACACTACAGTTCTGAGAGTTTGTACACTACAGTTCTGAGAGTTTGTTCACTACAGTTCTGAGAGTTTGTACACTACAGTTCTGAGAGTTTGTACACTACAGTTCTGAGAGTTTGTACACTACAGTTCTGAGAGTTTGTACACTACAGTTCTGAGAGTTTGTACACTACAGTTCTGAGAGTTTGTACACTACAGTTCTGAGAGTTTGTTCACTACAGTTCTGAGAGTTTGTACACTACAGTTCTGAGAGTTTGTACACTACAGTTCTGAGAGTTTGTACACTACAGTTCTGAGAGTTTGTACACTACAGTTCTGAGAGTTTGTTCACTACAGTTCTGAGAGTTTGTACAATACAGTTCTGAGAGTTTGTACACTACAGTTCTGAGAGTTTGTACACTACAGTTCTGAGAGTTTGTACACTACAGTTCTGAGAGTTTGTACACTACAGTTCTGAGAGTTTGTTCACTACAGTTCTGAGAGTTTGTACACTACAGTTCTGAGAGTTTGTACACTACAGTCCTGAGAGTTTGTACACTACAGTTCTGAGAGTTTGTACACTACAGTTCTGAGAGTTTGTACACTACAGTTCTGAGAGTTTGTAGGCTACAGTTCTGAGAGTTTGTACACTACAGTTCTGAGAGTTTGTACACTACAGTTCTGAGAGTTTGTACACTACAGTTCTGAGAGTTTGTACACTACAGTTCTGAGAGTTTGTACACTACAGTTCTGAGAGTTTGTACACTACAGTTCTGAGAGTTTGTACACTACAGTTCTGAGAGTTTGTACACTACAGTTCTGAGAGTTTGTACACTACAGTTCTGAGAGTTTGTACACTACAGTCCTGAGAGTTTGTACACTACAGTTCTGAGAGTTTGTACACTACAGTTCTGAGAGTTTGTACACTACAGTTCTGAGAGTTTGTACACTACAGTCCTGAGAGTTTGTACTCTACGGAAAAAATAAATAACGAAAACAAGTAACTTGTATGCATATTGCATGTAAAACAGTTTACAGTATCATTGTTAAATGTTTGTACATATATTACTACTTATTGCTTAGAATAAACCAAAGTTGCAGTTTGTTTTTGTTTGTGCAGGCATCATACAGTTCCTGCATAACTTTGCACGTTCAACACTGATTACTTCTTGGTATATTAACTGCTGCCGGCTCCTGCTTCCAGTGATTTTTCAATGAGTTCAGTAATTTTTTTGTAAGGTTTCAATATTTCAGACAAATTCTTGAAGTCATCTTCATGGTACATCTGATCAGTAAAGCAATAATGTGTCCAGGTGTAAGACATGATATTGCACATCTTCAAAAGTATAAGAATGACTGTAAGAATAACTAGAATGACTCTTAAATTCCACCTGGCATTGTTGATGTCGGAAATTTTCTGAAAGTTAATCAAAGGAAAGTGATTTTTTTTCTTCAACGACTTTAAACACTCGTGTTAGATGGTACAAAGACCTATTATCTCTCCATCCTGAGTTATGGAGGATCTCTTCTGTTCCATTAACAAACTGTGTCTTAAGTTCCTCATAATTCTTCACCAGTTGGGATACAAATGGATACTCCATGTTTGGAGAACCGGTTTTAACATCAAGATTTTCATCCATTACTAAACAGAGAATCCTGTCCAAAACGTGATGCTGACAACTGATGAATTGTGGTTTGCTAATCCCCTTCTCTGAGGACACTCGTTGTAGTCTGACAACAGTTCCACTCTCTTTTCCCTGTGTTAACGTTTGTTGTATCAGCAGTGATCATCTTCATTGCATTCCATAAGTTATATTCATCAATAATTTTTGCCATTCCTTCAGCCTCGCCATCTTTCAAATGCAGTGCATCCAGTTTTACTTCTGTTCTTTCATATTTAAGTGCTAATGCCTGATATTCATGTTCCTCAATACGCTTTCTATCGAAATGTAAAGACCATTCTTCCATTTGTAACTTTTCAATCATATCCTCCTTCAGTTTAGCAGCATCTTTGGTGTAGGAATGTCAGTGCCATCAAGTCACAACTGTTAGCATGTCTTGGCGGCTTTACTTCTTGATACTTTTGTGGATGTCACCAAATTGGACACTAGTGACCAGGTGTATCTCCAGGTGGGACAGCATGGACACCAGTGACCAGGTGTATCTGCACAACAGTTTCTGAGAAATATCCTTATTATTAATTTAACTTGCAAACAGCGCTCTGGAGGTCCGACGGTGATTTAAGTTAGATTAGTGTCAGTCGGAGAATTTGGCAGCAAGTAACCAGCCTTTGAGGTGACGTTGATAATGTTTCTGTGTGTAGTTAAATAATGATTTAATATTTTTCCTATGCATTCCCATAATATTTAATACAGTGTATATAATTTCTATAGCATATTTAAGAGTACTGCAGTGTGTATTCTTGTGTTATATTAGTCTGCAAACAGGACAAGTGTTTCCTGACTCTGGTCTTAGTTATATGATGACCCACCACTGCAGTGTCTAGTTATCTGACCAAACATTGCGACCTCAGAGAAAGGATACAGTAACTATTTTGAATATATAGTCTTTTAATATAATTTTGCTGCTATTTTGATTAATAGCTAAGATGAAAATTTCATGCTTTATATTATTTGACTTATATTGTTAGCTTATGTATGTAGGCAGGATGTAACAACTACACCTCTCATTGTGCTCACTGTCAGAGAGTTTTGATTGGCTGCTAGAACTTGCAAACCACCTGCCCGCTTGTTTCACGGTTGGTGTCAGATTATTATTATTATAATCAAGGGGGAAGCGCTAAACCCGGAGGATTATACAGCGCCTGGGGGGGGGGATGTGGAAGGCATTCAGGCTTAATTCGGGGAACTGGAGCACAGATCCAATTCCCTAAATCAAGAGCCCCTCACCAACATCAAGGAACCTTCCTTGAGGGGGTTGGTGTCAGAGCTAAGCTGTTACCAGTCACCTGACGTCGGATCTGCAGGTCTTGCTTCAGCCTCTCTCACTGCTGTTGTTGAGGAAACATCTCGTTTCTTGCTCTACCTAAGAGAATACCATTCTTCTCAGTTACTGTTATTTAGACTGTTTTCACAAGAGTATGTCTCCTTTGGTGAGCTGGAACATACATCTCGTAATTGTGTGCAACTCTGTTCACAGAGGTTGTGCTGAGACTCTCTGTATCTCTGGTACTGAGTTCAACTCTCGACATACATTGTTTTAGCATCTACACACTGTTGCACTATCGTAGTCGGGAATTTGGAACTGCTGGACTCAGTTTCAGTAATAAGGGAGTTTTATGCTCTCAGGAAGGATTTGCTGATGGTCCCCAATTAGGACTGTTTTTGTATCGTTGTTCCTTTCCTGAAGCTGTTTATTACTGCTTTGAGCATTACTGCTGTTTGGCGAATATGTCTTCATATTGTTCAAGCAAGCTGTTTGATTGCCTTGATGGTTGAGAAGTTAGCTTATTTAGGGACTTATTTTTGTCAGTAACATCCTAAGTCGAACCGAGTCTTACAGAGCATTACTGAACACACACACACATGCACTCACAAATATTATTCTTGTATTAATGAGTAAATCTCATATCAACATACCTAATGGTACATATTTAGAATATTAAAGTGTACAGTATATTAATATGTTTATATGTACATATTAAGTATAATTAGCATACTAAAGTATAAGATATACTCCAAGAGTTGTGTAGGAGATTATTTCCTTAATTATTCCAAGAATTTAAACAGAGACACCTCTGTTTTTTAAGATTTAACTTTTATTTATTTGGTTTGTATTCCTCCACTTGTAATCCCAAAGTGCTATTGAGAAGCCACCTAAATTTACAAGATAACTGGACTAGAATACACTGACAACCTGTTATAAAAACGAGAAACAGCCTACATGTTAGAAGGGGTTCAATAGGCTGATCAAGTATTCTCTGGAGATGTTTTTGCTTAATGGATGCCGCATTTTGTGTCAACAAGACCTTAAAATGGCTTACCATTCCACAGGACACAGAAATGTCTCCTGATGCGGGTCTTAAACATACAGATACATATGTATACTGAGTGATGTGTATCATTATCCATCATCCTGACTTCGACAGTCACATCAAATCCAGTGTTTAGTTTACGTGTCATTCTTCAATACAGTCCACTTGACCCCTCTAATACAGCTAATCTCACGGATTTATACATTTAGGGAATTTCTGACGAGTTACTCATTGTGTGGATAATGATGTAAAGAGAACACTGTGAGCATAGTAACAATGGATATAAGCCATTTTGTCTGACCTTTCATGGGTTATTCTGGTAAGTAATTTACACCTATGCAACGATGTATGATAATTGAACGTATGTGCACATGTACCTAAATGAACTTTCATATAAATAACTGCTAGACTAACTAATGTTCTTGTTAATGCTTCTAGTAATTTATAGAACCTGGTGTTATCCACGTATAATGAGGCAGCTTTCTCTTCTCTCCGGAACCATTACACAGAAAAAAATTACTAAGGATTGAGAGGCCATATCATGTGTGGAATTTTGGGAAAACTTAGACTAGATAGTTAGATAGATCTCTTACTTAATATTAGATTGTAATACTACATTGCATAGGTGACAATCAGACTTTTAGAAAAATAAGTTAGTCTGGCAAGTGATACGAAGACAAGGATGATTTTAACTGAATTGTAAATTCTGGTAAAAAGAATTAATAGCTGATATGAGGATGGTATGAGACACCTGTGACACATGTACATAGTGTGACATATGTACATAGTGTGACACATGTACATAGTGTGACACATGTACATAGTGTGACACATGTACAAACATAGTGGGACACATGTACATAGTGTGACACATGTACAAACATAGTGTGACACATGTACAAACATAATGTGACACATGTACAAACATAGTATGACACATGTACATAGTGTGACACATGTACATAGTGTGACACATGTACATAGTGTGACACATGTACATAGTGTGACACATGTACATAGTGTGACACATGTACATAGTGTGACACATGTACATAGTGTGACACATGTACATAGTGTGACACATGTACATAGTGTTGTCAGCATAGTTGATGATCTCCTTATATGTGTTGTATAGCGTATCATTGTACCATCCATGTGCTTTATATAGAAGATCCCTAGGCCCAGTGACTGGAGTTTACCTGGAGAGAGTTCCGAGGGTCAACGCCCCCGCGGCCCGGTCTGTGACCAGGCCTCCTGGTGGATCAGAGCCTGATCAACCAGGCTGTTGCTGCAGGCTGCACGCAAACCAACGAACGAGCCACAGCCCGGCTGGTCAGGAACCGACTTTAGGTGCTTGTCCAGTGCCAGCTTGAAGACTGCCAGGGGTCTGTTAGTAATCCCCCTTATGTATGCTGGGAGGCAGTTGAACAGTCTCGGGCCCCTGACACTTATTGTATGGTCTCTTAACGTGCTAGTGACACCCCTGCTTTTCATTGGGGGGATGTTGCATCGTCTGCCAAGTCTTTTGCTTTCGTAGTGAGTGATTTTGGTGAGCAAGTTCGGTACTAGTCCCTCTAGGATTTTCCAGGTGTATATAATCATGTATCTCTCCTGCCTGCGTTTCAGGGAATACAGGTTCAGGAACCTCAAGTGCTCCCAGTAATTGAGGTGTTTTATCTCCGTTATGCGCGCCGTGAAGGTTCTCTGTACATTTTCTAGGTCAGCAATTTCACCTGCCTTGAAAGGTGCTGTTAGTGTGCAGCAATATTCCAGCCTAGATAGAACAAGTGACCTGAAGAGTGTCATCATGGGCTTGGCATCCCTCGTTTTGAATGTTCTCATTATCCATCCTGTCATTTTTCTAGCAGATACGATCGATACAATGTTATGGTCCTTGAAGGTGAGATCCTCCGACATGATCACTCCCAGGTCTTTGACGTTGGTGTTTCGCTCTATTTTGTGGCCAGAATTTGTTTTGTACTCTGATCAAGATTTAATTTCCTCGTGTTTACCATATCTGAGTAATTGAAATTTCTCATCGTTGAACTTCATATTGTTTTCTGCAGCCCACTGAAAGATTTGGTTGATATCTGCCTGGAGCCTTGCAGTGTCTGCAATGGAAGACACTGTCATGCAGATTCGGGTGTCATCTGCAAAGGAAAACACGGTGCTGTGGCTGACATCCTTGTCTATGTCAGATATGAGGATGAGGAACAAGATGGGAGCGAGTACTGTGCCTTGTGGAACAGAGCTTTTCACCGTGCCTGCCTCGGACTTTACTCTGTTGACTACTACTCTCTGTGTTCTGTTAGTGAGGAAATTATAGATCCATCGACCGACTTTTCCTGTTATTCCTTTAGCACGCATTTTGTGCGCTATTACGCCATGGTCACACTTGTCGAAGGCTTTTGCAAAGTCTGTATATATTATATCTGCATTCTTTTTGTCTTCTAGTGCATTTAGGACCTTGTCGTAGTGATCCAATAGTTGAGACAGACAGGAGCGACCTGTTCTAAACCCATGTTGCCCTGGGTTGTGTAACTGATGGGTTTCTAGATGGGTGGTGATCTTGCTTCTTAGGACTCTTTCAAAGATTTTTATGATATGGGATGTTAGTGCTATCGGTCTGTAGTTCTTTGCTGTTGCTTTACTGCCCCCTTTGTGGAGTGGGGCTATGTCTGTTGTTTTTAGTAACTGTGGGACGACCCCGGTGTCCATGCTCCCTCTCCATAGGATGGTAAAGGCTCGTGATAGGGGCTTCTTGCAGTTCTTGATGAACACGGAGTTCCATGAGTCTGGCCCTGGGGCAGAGTGCATGGGCATGTCATTTAGCGCCTATTCGAAGTCATTTGGCGTCAGGATAACATCAGATAGGCTTGTGTTAACCAAATTCTGTGTCTCTCTCATAAAAAATTCATTTTGATCTTCGACTCTCAGTCTGGTTAGTGGCTTGCTAAAAACTGAGTCATATTGGGACTTGAGTAGCTCACTCATTTCCTTGCTGTCATCTGTGTAGGACCTATCTTGTTTAAGTAAGGGCCCAATACTGGACGTTGTTCTCGACTTTGATTTGGCATAGGAGAAGAAATACTTTGGGTTTCTTTCGATTTCATTTATGGCTTTTAGTTCTTCCCGCGTTTCCTGACTCCTATAAGTTTCCTTTAGCTTAAGTTCGATGTTTGCTATTTCTCTGACCAGTGTCTCCCTACGCATTTCAGATAGATTGACCTCTTTTAGCCGCTCTGTTATTCTTTTCCGTCGCCTGTAAAGAGAGCGCCTGTCTCTTTCTATTTTACATCTACTCCTCCTTTTTCTTAGAGGAATAAGTCTTGTGCATACATCGAGTGCCACCAAGTTAATCTGTTCTAGGCATAAGTTGGGGTCTGTGTTGCTTAGTATATCTTCCCAGCTTATATCGGTTAGGACTTGGTTTACTTGTATGACGTCACGGGATACAGCATGAGTCAGTGAGACGAGCTGCCTCCTTCTCACTCGACGGATAGACATAGACAGGCGAGCAGGCAGGCTTGGGCTCCTATCTCCCTTTACCACAGTCTGACAATATATATAGTGTTACCATCCAACAAGGTGTTTACCTTATCCATCTTATCTCCATCCGAACCCCCACACGACAATTTGGTGACAGCGGTGTGGGCGTAAAATTGATAATTACGCCGATGTACGGAGATTTCTTTCGACCAGCACGACTGTCGCCAGTAGGCCGACCTACCCCAGCCAGTAAGCCAGCCAGCTACCTCAGTCAAGCGTCTACCAGCCACTACATTATTCACTGGTCAGTCTCTTTGTATTAGTGTTTATCTGCTTATTTGCATCACTCCCGAGGGGTTGACCCGAGTTTGCAAAATAAGCCAGTAGACAGTCTGTGGTGAGGGAGTCAGTCAGCCTAGCCTACACCATTCCAGCCTTTGCCTGCCAAACCAGCTTTCCACCCCTGCTGTGCTCATCGTGAGAAGTTATCAAGCCATTCTGTGTGAAGGGTTAAGCCAAGCCAGCCAGCAACTAACCCAGGTGACTAACCGAGGTGACTAACCCAGTACTCAAGCAAACCATGTGGGTACAGTCTTCATCGCTCTGTGCTTCAAGTTCTAGCCATTCTGAGTGCTTTTTCATCCCTGTGGTGTTGTGGTATTTTGTGGGTTTGTTTTAAGCCAGCCTGCTCAGTGTTTTCGCACCAGTGAGGGTGTCCCCAGTGAGGCTTACGCCGTTCATCCCATAGGCCCACTCACCACGCGGTGCCTCACCACTGCCCGGCCTCAGTCCTGCTTCAACCCACTCACCAAACCATTACCATTGTTATTGTACTCTTATTACGGGTACTAGCACCATATTTTAAGGACCACATAGGGGGTCAAGAGCTAGAGTGTGTCTTCGTCAGTGGCACCACCGTTGAAAGCCTCCTGTGTGAGTCTATCATCGATTTAAGTGCAAAATTCTACGATCACGTGTGGACAGCAGCCAGCCGCAAGACGACATAAACATCCTCCGCCACCATCCACCTCCATCTACCTCATCCTTCACCAAGTCGCTACAGTGATGATATTTTTCATAGAGACATTTACGAGTATTGAGACATTTCTTCTCGTGTTTCCAGTGATTTCTTAGTGACATTCAGTAACTCTTGATTAGACTCAATGTTCATTAAATACTGTTTGCAATATTTTTTTTCTTCTTAATTCAGTGTTAATTTCCGTGCATTATTTCATGTCTGTTGTGTTGTGTTTCTTTTTTATACACTTGAAGTAAGTACCTTAGTGTTTTTCCTTGCTGTGTGCAACATATAAGCAGTATAGAATTTGTGTTTCCACTTCAGAATCACCTTGTGTTCTCAGTATCGCAGTGAAGTAATTCAGTAATTTATTACCTTGTATCCTGCATCACAACTCAGTGTTGTCTGTTATATTTTTATCCCAGCATTTGTGTAGTCTTGCCAGTTTATTTCATTTTTCTCTGTGTGCTGAACATTTTTGTGTTAATTCTTTTCATTCAGCCAGTGTCTAATTTGTCTTATTTCCACAGACAATAGTGACATTGTTTTGTGCAAGCAAGATAATTATTATCTAATTTTTCACACCTCAAGTTTCATAGCAAGAAAATTCTAGTATTGTGTTTATGTTGATGTGTTGTGTTCTGCATCACTGTAAGTGTTGTGTTCTGCATCACTGTAAGTGTTGTGTTCTGCATCACTGTAAGTGTTGTGTTCTGCATCACTGTAAGTGTTGTGTTCTGCATCACTGTAAGTGTTGTGTTCTGCGTCACTGTAAGTGTTGTGTTCTGCATCACTGTAAGTGTTGTGTTCTGCATCACTGTAAGTGTTGTGTTCTGCATCACTGTTAGTGTTGTGTTCTGCATCACTGTAAGTGTTGTGTTCTGCATCACTGTAAGTGTTGTGTTCTGCATCACTGTAAGTGTTGTGTTCTGCATCACTGTAAGTGTTGTGTTCTGCATCACTGTAAGTGTTGTGTTCTGCATCACTGTAAGTGTTGTGTTCTGCATCACTGTAAGTGTTCAAACTTTTTGTTATGTGTTTTGCACCTATTATTTTTCATGTTTCATTGAACAAATTCACTCTTAGTGCAATTTTTAAGTTGTTCATTTAAAGTAAATTGTTCTTTTGCTTGTTCAGTAAGTGTTGCTTAAGCTGCAGTTAAGAGTTAAAGTGTTCACTCAGTTCATTCCTTGCTAATATATTTTTTTTTTAATCTTGTAAACTGTATTTTCTTGTGTGTAATATTTTTTTATTATTGCACATTGACTCATTTTGCAATAATTCTTGTGCAAACATTGTTGTCATTAAAATTTTTCTTTCAGAAATTTTAAGTAGTGTTGTGCAGTACTTTTGATTAGTAATTGTTATTTGCAATATTGCTACAGTTTATTTCAGTGCAGTTTCTTATGCTCTTTTCTGTGCATAATATTTTATTCTTTGTGTGCCATTTTATTTTCTTTTTAGTGAATTGTTTCCCAGTTTTTCTTAATTTTGCACAAGATTTATTGAGTCCATTTTAACATTTTTGATTGATTCATCATTTGTTGTTGAATTTCTCTATTGCACTGAGAGTAAAGACAACTCACTGTGCCATTCATTCAATTTTAAGTAAAGTTGAGCAAATTAGATTTGAGTAAAGTACAAAGTTCTCTTGATTTTCAAAGTGTTGTTTATTCACTTCAGTATTTTCTTGTGTGAGTTTCCTTGCTTACAGTGTGTCCTGTCAATTTTTTAATTACTTATGCAGAATAGTTAAGCATTTTCTTCCCATTTAAGTTCACTGTGTTGTGTGTTCCTCAGTTACATTTTCTTTTATTCTTTCTATTTTTTTTTGCCTTATGCCCTTGAGTAAGTTCACTGAGAAGATGTCCCAGTCACTTTTGAACGTTCACTTAGTGTATCATGCCAGTCAAAGTCAATATGAATCAGTCCACAGTACCAACATTCCCTTACTGACTGAAAGACAATACCTAGCCCTTGAGCAATGTGTTTGTTCTCACAGCTTGTATCTGAGATTTGTTAAATTGCTGCGAAATGTGAAGTTCAGATTAAGTTCCTATAGATCCGTGAATTACTTATTAACGTAGCCGAGCGGTCAGGCACTAGTAATTCTGTCACTCCCATCTGTGTTCCACCTACACCTTCAGATATGCAAGATAGTGTATTGGCTCAAGTGTCCGAGGACACTCAGACTGCCTTGAGTGCACAGCCTATCTCTGTAATGTCTGCTAGTTCGAGTAGTAGTTTCTCCACAGGGGATGCCTTGTCGGAAAACAATTACTTGAAACTAGTAATGCCATCTCTTGTTGATATCACATGCCGTATGCAAAAAGACGTCTCTGTTGCGGCTAGTACTCTCACTAGAGTGTCTGTTGTTGTTCCTTGTGTTCCAGATGGTGATCCCATCCTAGTTGACAGTAATTCGTGCTATGTAAGAAGTTATTTCTCGAGTACTTTCACACGTTGTTAACGTTTGTAAGTGAAGTTTCTTTATAGCTGATACCTCGTGTCACTGTGTGTGACTCAGTTGAATATCAGCATTGTTCACCGTGTTCATTTCTTTTCCCCTGTGCTTGTAGTGAGAGATAGTAAATTCGTTCTCCCTTGCTCATATTGCGTGTTATAGCGTTAATTTTTTCAACCGGGGAGAGTCATCCACTCCACCGAGATTGTTCATTCCTCCAGTAAGAAAGAACCGATCCCTTGTGTTCTGGTGATTCGATTCCTGCTCCAGGAAGATCTTATTCTGACTGTGAAGCCACCAGCACCCATTAGTGACTTTGTAATGAACCAAGAATTACTGTATCGAACAGCCGAGTAGAAGAGTATACCAGTTAGTAATTCCAGTCACTAGTGAACGTAGCTCTACAGCTAGTTCATGATGCACCAGGTGTTGCACACCCTGGTATGGATCGTTCTGTGAAACAAGGCAGAATGAAGTACTTTTGGCCACGTATGGCAACTGACATTTCAGAGTATAAGAAATGTAGTGTTTGTATGAAACATAAAGGAAATGTCAATGGTCCTAATCCAATCCAGGTGTACCCAATCACTAGTGAACCGTGGGAAAGAGTTGCCCTTGATTTGTTAACCAATTTTAAATGTTCCCTCCAAGGCAACAAACATCTATGTGTTATAGTAGACCATTTCACCAGATATTGTGAGTTAGTTCCTATTGCAGATAAGACTGCAGAGACAGTAGCTAAAGCGTTTAAAGAACGCATTATCTGCAGGCATACCACCCCTAAGTCCTTAGTAACAGATAATGGAGGTGAATTCTGTAATGAGATTCTTGAAAATTTGTGTACTTTATACAAGATCTCTAAATCCACCATTGTTCCTCATCATCCTGCCAGCAATGGGTTAGCTGAAACAACCAATAAGAAAGTACTTGATGTCCTGAGAGCCACTATCAACCCCAATAGTGAAACTTGGGATGAAGTTATACCAGATGTTCAATGTGTCATAAATTCTGCTTACAATGCTTCCATAGGTGATACCCCACATTATGCATTGTATGGTGTAGACAAGCGTTTACCCTATGAGTTGTTATATTCTACTCCGAAACCCAATTACAACCCTGATGATTTCGTAGCAACTCGTACCAGCATGGCTCAAAGTGTTTTTAGAAGAATCCGTGAAACACTTCATAAATCAACAGCAGAATTTACTAGAGTAACTAATAGTCGTGCTAAGCCATCAAAAGTTAAAGTAGGTTCAAGAATAATGCTGACGAATTTCAACAAAACATCCACAATGCCCAAGCTCGATCAAAAGTTTGTTGGCCCTTATCGAGTTGTAGTACATATCTCTGGCAATAAGTATAAGGTAGAGAAATTAGTACTGTTAAGTACAAAGAATCGCATTTAGATCATATGAAGTTAGTATGCGATGTTGATGATATTGCTACCCAGACTGATGTGACAGATGCTGAAAATCCTCTTGACTCTGTACCCTCTACCTCAAATACTCAGTCAGATAACCAACCTGAATGTCGTTACTCCTTGCGTACTCGACAAGTAATGAGAAACCCACAAGTATCTTTTGTAGATACTCGTTCAAGTCTCCCTCAGTCAAGGCATGTGTTAGCCATTGCAGAGGAATTCGATCCTCCCAGAGATGATAACCATTCTGCATATGTAAACCTCACCCTCGCAGAATTGGGTTTAAATGTACATAGTCTGTATAACTAGATGTCCGAGATGAAGTAAATTGTCAACTGTTTGTTATTAACTGATTAGATTTTCAGAATTTTTTTTTTTCGTATTCACGTTCCCTCCGTATTCTGAGAATTTGACAGTAATGATCTGAGTATGCACCAGATGCCTTTGCTGTTAATTTCACCTTGTATATATATATATATTTATTTCCTCAGAATCCGTAGTGCATGAATACAGATCGATCAATCAATTCCATCCATAATGTACAATGATTTGTTCTTATAAGTCGAAACTCATTACGTTAATAGTGATTATGTTAACACCCATTACGTAAAACTCATGATGTTAACATCCATTATGATACCATCCATTAGTTCTAAGTTATATATGAATTTGTTATTGTATAGAATCAGCCCAGAACCGCCTGCCTGTTCAGCCTATAGCATAGTAGTGTATGTCGAGACGACATATGTAACATGACCGAGCTGTCAGCATAGTTGATGATCTCCTTATATGTGTTGTATAGCGTATCATAGTACCATCCATGTGCTTTATATAGAAGATCCCTAGGCCGAGTGACTGTATGACGTCACGGGATACAGCATGACTCAGTGAGACGAGCTGCCTCCTTCTCACTCGACGGATAGACATAGACAGGCGAGCAGGCAGGCCTTGGCTCCCATCTCCCTTTACCACAGTCTGACAATATAGTGTTACCATCCAACAAGGTGTTTACTTAATCCATCTTATCTCCATCCGAACCCCCACACGACAGTGTGACACATGTACACACATAGTGTGACACATGTACATACATAGTGTGACACATGTACACACATAGTGTGACACATGTACAAACATAGTGTGACACATGTACACACATAGTGTGACACATGTACAAACATACTGTGACACATGCATAAACATACTGTGACACATGTACAAACATACTGTGACACATGTACAAACATAGTGTGACACATGTACAAACATAGTGTGACACATGTACAGTGTGACACATATACAAACAGTGTGACACATACACAAACAGTGTGACACATGTACAGTGTGACACATGTACAGTGTGACACATGTACAGTGTGACACATGTACAGTGTGACACATGTACAGTGTGACACATGTACAAACAGTGTGACACATGTACAGTGTGACACATGTACAAACAGTGTGACACATGTACAGTGTGACACATGTACAAACAGTGTGACACATGTACAAAGAGTGTGACACATATACAGTGTGACACATGTACAAACAGTGTGACACATGTACAGTGTGACACATGTACAAACAGTGTGACACATGTACAAACAGTGTGACACATATACAGTGTGACACATGTACAAACAGTGTGACACATATACAGTGTGACACATGTACAAACAGTGTGACACATGTACAGTGTGACACATGTACAGTGTGACACATGTACAGTGTGACACATGTACAGTGTGACACATGACTGTGACACTGCAAAATAATCCTGTTACTTTCACTTCACATTTACGTGATGTTTTTATTGTTATTAATGTAGAAGTTTATACATGTAGAGGCTTTATCTTTGCAATATCAGGGAGTACCATACACACGGACGTTTCAGTTTTGAGTCAATGTTTATACCAGCGTTGCTCTATTAACAAAATCACACACAAAAAAGTCTTCTTGAAAAGAACTGAAATTAAATTTGGGTTCAGGGAAATTTGTTGATGTGGTAAAATAGTGAAAAAAACAAGGAAACAGAATTGTTGTAGAAAATGACTCTTCCGGTCGTCTTCAAACTTCGCCACAGGTGGTGTCTCCAGGACACGAGGTTCAGTCTGACACTCCAGGAAACGAGGTTCAGTCTGACACTCCAGGACACGAGGTTCAGTCTGACACTCCAGCACACGAGGTTCAGTCTGACATTCCAGGACACGAGGTTCAGTTTGACACTCCAGGACACGAGGTTCAGTCTGACACTCCAGCACACGAGGTTCAGTCTGACACTCCAGGACACGAGGTTCAGTCTGACACTCCAGGACAGGAGGTTCAGTCTGACACTTCAGCACACGAGGTTCAGTCTGACACTCCAGCACACGAGGTTCAGTCTGACACTCCAGGACACGTGGTTCAGTCTGACACTCCAGGACACGAGGTTCAGTCTGACACTCCAGGACACGAGGTTCAGTCTGACACTCCAGGACACGAGGTTCAGTCTGACACTCCAGGACACGAGGTTCAGACTGACACTCCAGGACACGAGGTTCAGTCTGACACTCCAGGACACGAGGTTCAGTCTGACACTCCAGGACACGAGGTTCAGTCTGACACTCCAGCACACGAGGTTCAGTCTGACACTCCAGGACACGAGGTTCAGTCTGACACTCCAGCACACGAGGTTCAGTCTGACACTCCAGGACACGAGGTTCAGTCTGACACTCCAGGACACGAGGTTCAGTCTGACACTCCTGGACACGAGGTTCAGTCTGACACTCCAGGACACGAGGTTCAGTCTGACACTCCAGCACACGAGGTTCAGTCTGACACTCCAGGACACGAGGTTCAGTCTGGCACTCCAGGACACGAGGTTCAGTCTGACACTCCAGGACACGAGGTTCAGTCTGACACTCCAGGACACGAGGTTCAGTCTGACACTCCAGGACACGAGGTTCAGTCTGACACTCCAGCACACGAGTTTCAGTCTGACACTCCAGCACACGAGGTTCAGTCTGACACTCCAGGACACGAGGTTCAGTCTGACACTCCAGGACACGAGGTTCAGTCTGACACTCCAGGACACGAGGTTCAGTCTGACACTCCAGCACACGAGGTTCAGTCTGACACTCCAGGACACGAGGTTCAGTCTGACACTCCAGGACACGAGGTTCAGTCTGACACTCCAGCACACGAGGTTCAGTCTGACACTCCAGGACACGAGGTTCAGTCTGACACTCCAGGACACGAGGTTCAGTCTGACACCCCAGGACACGAGGTTCAGTCTGACACTCCAGGACACGAGGTTCAGTCTGACACTCCAGGACACGAGGTTCAGTCTGACACTCCAGGACACGAGGTTCAGTCTGACACTCCAGAACACGAGGTTCAGTCTGACACTCCAGCACACGAGGTTCAGTCTGACACTCCAGGACACGAGGTTCAGTCTGACACTCCAGGACACGAGGTTCAGTCTGACACTCCAGCACACGAGGTTCAGTCTGACACTCCAGCACACGAGGTTCAGTCTGACACTCCAGGACACGTGGTTCAGTCTGACACTCCAGGACACGAGGTTCAGTCTGACACTCCAGGACACGAGGTTCAGTCTGACACTCCAGGACACGTGGTTCAGTCTGACACTCCAGGACACGAGGTTCAGTCTGACACTCCAGGACACGAGGTTCAGTCTGACACTCCAGGACACGAGGTTCAGTCTGACACTCCAGGACACGAGGTTCAGTCTGACACTCCAGGACACGAGGTTCAGTCTGACACTCCAGCACACGAGGTTCAGTCTGACACTCCAGGACACAAGGTTCAGTCTGACACTCCAGCACACGAGGTTCAGTCTGACACTCCAGCACACGAGGTTCAGTCTGACACTCCAGAACACGAGGTTCAGTCTGACACTCCAGCACACGAGGTTCAGTCTGACACTCCAGGACTCGAGGTTCAGTCTGACACTCCAGGACACGAGGTTCGGTCTGACACTCCAGGACACGAGGTTCAGTCTGACACTCCAGAACACGAGGTTCAGTCTGACACTCCAGCACACGAGGTTCAGTCTGACACTCCAGGACACGAGGTTCAGTCTGACACTCCAGGACACGAGGTTCAGTCTGACACTCCAGCACACGAGGTTCAGTCTGACACTCCAGGACACGTGGTTCAGTCTGACACTCCAGCACACGAGGTTCAGTCTGACACTCCAGGACACGAGGTTCAGTCTGACACTCCAGGGCACGAGGTTCAGTCTGACACTCCAGGACACGAGGTTCAGTCTGACACTCCAGGACACGAGGTTCAGTCTGACACTCCAGCACACGAGGTTCAGTCTGACACTCCAGAATACGAGGTTCAGTCTGACACTCCAGGACACGAGGTTCAGTCTGACACTCCAGGACACGAGGTTCAGTCTGACACTCCAGGACACGAGGTTCAGTCTGACACTCCAGAACACGAGGTTCAGTCTGACACTCCAGGACACGAGGTTCAGTCTGACACTCCAGGACACGAGGTTCAGTCTGACACTCCAGGACACGAGGTTCAGTCTGACACTCCAGGACACGAGGTTCAGTCTGACACTCCAGGACACGAGGTTCAGTCTGACACTCCAGGACACGAGGTTCAGTCTGACACTCCAGGACACGAGGTTCAGTCTGACACTCCAGGACACGAGGTTCAGTCTGACACTCCAGGACACGAGGTTCAGTCTGACACTCCAGAACACGAGGTTCAGTTTGACACTCCAGGACACGAGGTTCAGTCTGACACTCCAGGACACGAGGTTCAGTCTGACACTCCAGGACACGAGGTTCAGTCTGACACTCCAGCACACGAGGTTCAGTCTGACACTCCAGGACACGAGGTTCAGTCTGACACTCCATGACACGAGGTTCAGTCTGACACTCCAGGACACGAGGTTCAGTCTGACACTCCAGGACACGAGGTTCAGTCTGACACTCCAGGACACGAGGTTCAGTCTGACACTCCAGCACACGAGGTTCAGTCTGACACTCCAGAACACGAGGTTCAGTCTGACACTCCAGGACACGAGGTTCAGTCTGACACCCCAGGACACGAGGTTCAGTCTGACACTCCAGGACACGAGGTTCAGTCTGACACTCCAGGACACGAGGTTCAGTCTGACACTCCAGGACACGAGGTTCAGTCTGACACTCCAGGACACGAGGTTCAGTCTGACACTCCAGGACACGAGGTTCAGTCTGACACTCCAGGACACGAGGTTCAGTCTGACACTCCAGGACACGAGGTTCAGTCTGACACTCCAGGACACGAGGTTCAGTCTGACACTCCAGGACACGAGGTTCAGTCTGACACTCCAGGACACGAGGTTCAGTCTGACACTCCAGGACACGAGGTTCAGTCTGACACTCCAGGACACGAGGTTCAGTCTGACACTCCAAGACACGAGGTTCAGTCTGACACTCCAAGACACGAGGTTCAGTCTGACACTCCAAGACACGAGGTTCAGTCTGACACTCCAGGACACGAGGTTCAGTCTGACACTCCAGGACACGAGGTTCAGTCTGACACTCCAGGACACGAGGTTCAGTCTGACACTCCAGGACACGAGGCTCAGTCTGACACTCCAGGACACGAGGTTCAGTCTGACACTCCAGCACACGAGGTTCAGTCTGACACTCCAGGACACGAGGTTCAGTCTGACACTCCAGCACACGAGGTTCAGTCTGACACTCCAGGACACGTGGTTCAGTCTGGCACTCCAGCACACGAGGTTCAGTCTGACACTCCAGGACACGAGGTTCAGTCTTACACTCCAGGACACGAGGTTCAGTCTGACACTCCAGCACACGAGGTTCAGTCTGACACTCCAGGACACGAGGTTCAGTCTGACACTCCAGCACACGAGGTTCAGTCTGACACTCCAGGACACGAGGTTCAGTCTGACACTCCAGGACACGAGGTTCAGTCTGACACTCCAGGACACGAGGTTCAGTCTGACACTCCAGCACACGAGGTTCAGTCTGACACTCCAGGACACGAGGTTCAGTCTGACACTCCAGCACACGAGGTTCAGTCTGACACTCCAGGACACGAGGTTCAGTCTGACACTCCAGCATACGAGGTTCAGTCTGTCACTCCAGGACACGAGGTTCAGTCTGACACTCCAGGACACGAGGTTCAGTCTGACACTTCAGCACACGAGGTTCAGTCTGACACTCCAGGACACGAGGTTCAGTCTGACACTCCAGGACACGAGGTTCAGTCTGACACTCCAGCACACGAGGTTCAGTCTGACACTCCAGGACACGAGGTTCAGTCTGACACTCTAGGACACGAGGTTCAGTCTGACACTCCAGGACACGAGGTTCAGTCTGACACTCCAGGACACGAGGTTCAGTCTGACACTCCAGCACACGAGGTTCAGTCTGACACTCCAGGACACGAGGTTCAGTCTGACACTCCAGGACACGAGGTTCAGTCTGACACTCCATGACACGAGGTTCAGTCTGACACTCCAAGACTTATTCACTATTTCCCAGTTCTATGGAAGAGTGTTATTAACTTCTAGTAACTAAAGAAATGATGAACATTACCTGGAGGATGATGAACAGTACCTGGAGGATGATGAACACTACCTGGGGGATGATGAACATTACCTGGAGGATGATGAACACTACCTGGAGGATGATGAACACTACCTTTAGGATGATGAACGCTACCTGGAGGATGATGAACACTACCTGGAGGATGATGAACGCTACCTGGAGGATGATGAACACTACCTGGAGGATGATGAACACTACCTGGAGGATGGTGAACGCTACCTGGAGGATTTTGAACACTAACTGGAGGATGACGAACATTACCTGGTGGATGATGAACACTACCTGAAGGATGAACACTATTTGGAGGATAATGAACACTACCTGGAGGCTGAACACTACCTGGAGGATGATGAACACTTCCTGGAGTTTGAACACTACCTGGAAGATGATGAACATTATCTGGAGGGTGGTGAACACTACCTGGAGGATAAACACTACCTTGAGGATGACGAACACTACGTGGAGGATGATGAACACTACCTCGAGGATGAACACTACCTGGAAGATGATGAACATTACCTGGAGGATGGTGAATACTACCTGCAGGATAAACACTACCTCGAGGATGAACACTACCTGGAAGATGATGAACATTACCTGGAGTATGATGAACATTACCTGGAGGTTGATGAACATTACCTGGAGGATGATGAACATAACCTGGAGAATGGTGAGCACTATCTGGAGGACGATGAATACTACCTAGAAAATGAACATTACCTGGAGGAGGATGAACATTACCTCTAGGATGATGAATATTACCTGGAGGATAATGAACACTACCTGGAGAATGAACACTACTTGGAGGATGATGAACACTTCCTGGAAGATGATGAACATTACCTTGGGAATGATGAACATTACCTGGAGGATGATGAACATTACCTGGAGGATGATGAACACTGCCTGGAGGATGACGAACATTACATGGAGGATGATGAACATTACCTTGAGGATGATGAACACTACCTGGTGGATGATGAACACTGCCTGGAGGATGACGAACATTACATGGAGGATGATGAACATTACATGAAGAATGATGAACATTACCTGGAGGATGATGAACATTACATGGAGGATGATGAACGCTACCTGGAGAATAATGAACATTACCTGGAAGATGATGAACATTACCTGAAGGATAATGAACATTACCTGGAGAATAAACACTACTTGGAGGATGATGAACACTTCCTGGATAATGATGAACATTACCTGGAGGATGATGAACATTACCTGGAGGATGATGAACACTACCTGAAAGATGATGAACACTACCTGGAGGATGATGAACATTACCTGGAGGATGATGAACATTGCCTGGAGGATGATGAACACTACATGAAGGATGATGAACATTACCTGGAGGGTGATGAACATTACCTGGAGGATGATGAACACTATATGGAGGATGATGAACACTACATGGAGGATGATGAACACTACCTGGAGGATGATGAAAACTACCTGGAGGATGATGAACATTACCTGGATTATAAACATTGCCGCTAGGATGATGAACATTACCTGGAGGATGATAAACACTACCTGGAAGGTGATAAACATTACCTGGAGTATAAACATTGCCTCTAGAATGATGAACATTACCTGGAGGATGATGAACACTACCTGAAGGATGATGAACACTACCTGGAGGATGATGAACACTGCCTGGAGGACGAACATTACCTGGAGGATGATGAATATTACCTGAAGGATGAACATTACCTTGATTATGAACACTTCCTGGAGGATGAACATTCCCTGGAGGATGATGAATATTACCTAGAGGATGAACATTACCTGGATGATGAACACTACATGGATGATGAACACTACCTGGAGGACGATGAATATTACCTGGAGGATGAACATTACCGAGAGGATGATGAATATTACCTGGAGGATGAACATTACCTGGCTGATGATGAATAATACCTGGAGGATGAACATTAACTGGAGGATGATGAACATTGCCTGGAGAATGAACATTACCTGGAGAATGAACATTACCTGGAGGATGATGAACATTACCTGGAGAATGAACATTACCTGGCTGATGAACATTACCTGGATGATGAATATTACCTGTAGAATGAACATTACCTGGCTGACGATGAACATTACCTGGAGGGAACTAATGTTCTCCAGTAGTTGATCTACGGTAGCAGCTCCAATAAGGACACAGTGCAGATTGTCGTTCTTGATACTCCAAGCTACTGACAGCTGGGTTAAGCTGCAGCCAAGCCTCTCTGCCAGCTGGCCAAGCTCTCTCAGTCGAGCCTGCTGCTTCCTGCCGTCCTCTGAGCCAGCTTTATCCTTCAACCATGTGTAGCCCTGAGGGATAGTGAGGGGCGTTAGTGTTATTGTAGCCCTGATGGATAATGAGAGGTGTTAGTGTTATTGTAGCCCTGATGGATAGTGAGAGGTGTGTTATTGTAGCCCTGATGTATAATGAGAGGTGTTAGTGTTATTGTAGCCCTGATGGATAGTGAGAGGTATAATTGTTATTGTAGCCCTGAGGGATAGTGAGAGGTGTTAGTGTTAGTGTGTGTGTGTGTACTCACCTAGTGTGTGTGTGTGTGTACTCACCTAGTGTGTGTGTGTGTGTGTACTCACCTAGTGTGTGTGTGTGTGTGTGTGTACTCACCTAGTTCTCACCTAGTTGTGGTTGCAGAGGTCGAGTCGCAGCTCCTAGTCCCGCCTCTTCACTGGTAGCTACTAGGTCACTCTTCCTGCTCCATGAACTTTATCATACCTCTTCTTAAAGCTATGTATGGATCCTGCCTCCACTACATCACTTCCCTGACTATTCCACTTCCTGACAACTCTGTGATTGAAGAAATACTTCCTAACATCCCTGTGATACATCTGTGTCTTCAACTTCCAACTGTGTCCCCTTGTTGCTGTGTCCCATCTCTGGAACTGTCTCTGTCCACCTTGTCGATTCCTTTCAGTATTTTATATGCTGTTATCATATTTCATCTGTCCTCCAGTGTCGTTAGGTCGATTTCCCTTAACCTCTCCTCGTAGGACATACCCCTTAGCTCCGGGACTAGTCTTGTTGCAATCCTTCGCACTTTCTCTAGTTTCTTTACATGCTTGGCTAGGTGTGGGTTCCAAACTGGTCCCGCATACTCCAATATGGGCCTAACGTACACGGTGTACAGGGTCCTGAATGATTCCTTATTAAGATGTCGGAATGCTGTTCTGAGGTTTGCTTCAGGAGATGTGCCTGGTGTTATACTCACCCCAAGATCTTTTTCCTTGAGTGAGATTTGTAGTCTCTGGCCCCCTAGACTGTACTCCGTCTGCAGTCTTATTTGCCCTTCCCAAATCTTCATAACTTTACACTTGGTGGGGTTAAACTCCAGGAGCCAGTTGCTGGACCAGGTCTGCAGCCTGTCCAAATCCCTTTGTAGTTCTGCCTGGTCTTCGATCGAATGAATTCTTCTCATCAACTTCACGTCATCTGCAAACAGGGACACCTCGGAGTTTATTCCTTCCGTCATGTCGTTCACAAATACCAGAAACAGCACTGGTCCTAGGACTGACCCCTGTGGGACCCCGCTGGTCACAGGTGCCCACTCTGACACCTCGCCACGTACCATTACTCGCTGTTGTCTTCCTGGCAAGTATTCCCTGATCCATTGCAGTGCCTTCCCTGTTATCCCTGCTTGGTCCTCCAGTTTTTGCACTAATCTCTTGTGTGGTACTGTGTCAAACGCCTTCTTGCAGTCCAACAAAATGCAATCCACCCACCCCTCTCTCTCTTGTCTTACTGCTGTCACCATGTCATAGAACTCCAGTAGGTTTGTGACACAGGATTTCCCGTTCCTGAAACCATGTTGGCTGCTGTTGATGAGATCATTCCTTTCTAGGTGTCCCACCACTCTTCTCCTGACAATCTTCTCCATGACTTTGTATGCTATACATGTCAGTGACACTGGTCTTTAGTTTAGTGCTTTGTGTCTGTCTCTTTTTTTAAAGATTGGGACTACATTTGCTGTCTTCCATGCCTCAGGCAATCTCCATTTCGATAGATGTATTGAATATTGTTGTTAGAGGTACACATAGCGCCTCTGCTCCCTCTTTCAGGACCCATGGAGAGATGTTATCTGGCCCCATTGCCTTTGAAGTATCTAGCTCACTCAGAAGCCTCTTCACTTCTTCCTCGGTTGTGTGCACTGTGTCCAGCACATGGTGGTGTGCCCCACCTCTCCGTCTTCCTGGAGCCCCTTCTGTCTCCTCTGTGAACACTTCTTTGAAACTCTTATTGAGTTCCTCACATACTTCACTGTCATGTCTTGTTGTCTCTCCTCCTTCCTTCCTTAGCCTGATTACCCGGTCCTTGACTGTTGTTTTCTTCCTGATGTGGCTGTATAACAGCTTCGGGTCAGATTTGGCTTTTGCTGCTATGTCGTTTTTATATTGGCGTTGGGCCTCCCTTCTTATCTGTGCATATTCGTTTCTGGCTCTACGACTGCTCTCCTTATTCTCCTGGGTCCTTTGCCTTCTATATTTCTTCCATTCCCTAGCACACTTGGTTTTTGCCTCCTTGCATCTTTGGGTGAACCATGGGCTCATCCTGGCTTTTTCATTATTCCTGTTTCCCTTGGGTACAAACCTCTCCTCAGCCTCCTTGCACATTGTTGCTACATATTCCATCATCTCATTAACTGGCTTCCCTGCCAGTTCTCTGTCCCACTGAACCTCATTCAGGAAGTTCCTCATTCCTGTGTAGTTCCCTTTCCTGTAGTTTGGCTTCATTTGTCCTGGCCTTCCTGCTTCTCCCTCCACTTGTAGCTCTACTGTGTATTCGAAGCTCAAAACCACATGATCGCTGGCACCAAGGGGTCTTTCATATGTGATGTCCTCAATATCTGCACTACTCAAGGTGAATACTAAGTCCAGTCTTGCTGGTTCATCCTCTCCTCTCTCTCTTGTAGTGTCCCTTACGTGTTGGTACATGAAGTTTTCCAGTACCACCTTCATCATCTTAGCCCTCCATGTATCTTGGCCCCCGTGCGGCTCCAAGTTCTCCCATTCGATCTCCTTGTGGTTAAAGTCGCCCATGATCAGGAGCTTTGCCCTGCATGCATGAGCTCTTCTGGCCACTGCAGCCAGTGTGTCAACCATCGCTCTATTGTTCTCGTCATACTCTTGCCTTGGCCTCCTGCTGTTCTGTGGTGGGTTATACATCACTGCAATTATCACCTTGGGACCTCCAGAGTGAAGGGTTCCTGCTATGTAATCACTTTCTTCTCCGCTGTCTCCTCTCTCCAGCTCATCAAAATTCCATCTGTGTTTGATCAGCAATGCCACTCCTCCACCCCCCCTGTTCCTTCTGTCTTTCCTCAGGATCTGGTATCCCGTTGGAAAGATGGCATCTGTTATCATACCTGTAAGCTTTGTTTCTGTGAGTGCTATGATGTCTGGTGATGCCTCTTTGACTCTTTCTTGCCACTCCTTCCACTTGTTTGTTATTCCATCAGCGTTTGTGTACCATACCTTCAGTTTCCTTTCCAACACTGTGGTTTGGGGGGCCTGTGGGGGTGGGAGACCTGGTAGCATACTGTGGGATTCTATGGTTGGGGGTTGGGTGGAAGCTGTGGGTATGGATTGTATTGTGTGTTGGGATGGTGTGATAGGTCGTGGGGTTCTGAGGATAGTTGTGTGTGTGCTTGCCCTTGCTGCTCTGTTCTGCTCTGACTGACCTCTGATGGTTCCATCCTTGACTCCTTTCCTAGCTCGCTTTTTTGTCCTGTCCCTCAGCTGCTGTCTCTCTGTTTGTGTTCTGTCTCTGTCTAGGAACACCTTTTTGTACTCTTCTGAGCTTTTCAACCATGGTTTCTCTTGGAGGATCCTGCTCTGCACTGTTTCCGTCCTGAGAATCAGCTTGATCAGTCGGTTTCTCCCCTATTCTCTGAAAATTTACAATCTCGTCCATGTCTTCTCCCCCTATTTCCGTGATGATTTTCTCAATCTCCTTTCTTTCTTTCTGCCATCTTTCAGTGTGTGTCCTTTCCTCTCTCTCCCGAAGCCCATGGATAAACACTGATTTTGCCCTTTCCTCCTCCCATTGCCTCTCCCTCTGTGACTCTGGTTCCTGTCTGTATGTGGTCATTTTCTCCCTTGATTTTTCCAGTGGCTCTTGGTAGCATGGTTGTGCCTCAGCATTCGACCTATCTCCCTCTCCATCTGCACCCAGCTGCTCTTCCCTTCCACTTCCTGGCCCTTCTTTGCAGGCTGATACGACCTTAGCATAATTCATATCTCCTTCCTTCCTGTTCAGCCTCTCAGCTTCGTATGGTGTGTCTTCTCTGGTCACTGCCCCTGAGACTTGCTTCAGCCTGTTTACCTCAAATTCTAGGACCTTTACCCTGGCTACTGCAGTTTCGACTTGTGCCTCCCAATTCTTCGTCTCCTTCTCCAACCTCTTCTCCCATTTCACAGAGAGCTCTTTCTCCATTTTTTCAGAAAGCTCTCCTAATTTTCTCTCCCATTCTTGCTCCATCCTTTTCCACTGCTCCTCCATCCATTCCTCCCTACCAGTACCATTGTCATCTGATCCCTGATTCCTACGAGTCCCAACCATTTTTTTTTAGTGAGAGAGAGAGAAAGAGAGAAAGGAAAAGGGGGAGAGAGTGAGAGGGAGGGAGAAAGAGAGAGAAGGGGAGGGTAGAAGGAGAGAGGGGGAAAGAAGGGAAAAGGGGGAGAGAGATAGAGAGAGAGAGAGGAAGAGAAAGGAAGAGAGAGAGAGAGAGAGGACGAGAGAGAGTAAGAGAGGAAGAGAGATAGGAAGAGAGAGAGAGAGAGAGAGAGAGAGGAAGAGAGGATAGGGAGAGGAAGAGAGAGAGGAAGAGAGAGAGAGAGGAAGAGAGAGAGAGAGGAAGAGAGAGAGAGAGGAAGAGAGAGAGGAAGAGTGAGAGAGAGGAAGAGAGAGAGGAAGAGAGAGAGGAAGAGAGAGATGAAGAGAGGAAGAGAGAGAGGAAGAGAGAGAGGAGAGAGAGGATGAGATAGAGAGAGAGAGAGAGAGAGAGAGAGAGAGAGAGAGAGAGAGAGAGAGAGAGAGAGAGGAAGAAAGAGGAGGAGAGGGAGAGAGACGGGGGAGAAAAGGGTCACTTCACAGGAAGGTGTGAAATCCTGTATATGTGTACTCACCTATTTGTGGTTGCAGGGGTCGAGTCACAGCTCCTGGCCCCGCCTCTTCACTGATTGCTACTAGGTCCTCTCTCTCCCTGCTCCATGAGCTTTATCATACCTCGCCTTAAAACTATGTATGGTTCCCGCCTCCACTACTTCACTTTCTAGGCTATTCCACGGCTTGACTACTCTATGACTGAAGAAATACTTCCTAACATCCCTTTGATTCATCTGAGTCTTCAACTTCCAATTGTGACCTCTTGTGTCTGTGTTCCATCTCTGGAACATCCCGTCTTTGTCCACCTCGTCTATTCCGTGCAGTATTTTATATGTCGTTATCATGTCTCCCCTGACCCTCCTGGCCTCCGGTGTCGTCAGGCCGATTTCCCTCAACCTTTCTTCGTAGGACAATCCCCGTAGCTCTGGGACTAGTCTTGTTGCAAACCTTTGCACTTTCTCTAATTTCTTGACGTGCTTGACTAGGTGTGGATTCCAAACTGGTGCTGCATACTCCAGTGTGGGCCTGACGTAAATGGTATACAGAGTCTTGAACGACTCCTTACTGAGGTATCGGAACGCTATCCGTAGGTTTGCCAGGCGGCCGTATGCTGCAGCAGTTATCTGATTGATGTGCGCCTCAGGAGATATGCTCGATGTTATACTCACCCCCAGATCTTTTTCCTTGAGTGAGGTTTGCAGACTTTGGCCATCTAAACTATATTGTGTCTGTGGTCTTCTTTGCCCTTCCCCAATCTTCATGACTTTGCATTTGGCGGGGTTAAACTCAAGGAGCCAGTTGCTGGACCAGGCTTGTAGCCTGTCCAGGTCTCTTTGTAGTCCTGCCTGATCCTCATACGATTTGATTCTTCTCATTAACTTCACATCGTCCGCAAACAATGACACTTCTGAGTCTATCCCTTCCGTTATGTCATTCACATATACCAAGAACAGCACAGGTCCTAGGACTGACCCCTGTGGAACCCCGCTTGTCACAGGCGCCCATTTTGACACCTCATCACGTACCATGACTCGTTGTTGCCTCCCTGTAAGGTATTCTCTTATCCATTGCAGTGCCTTTCCTGTTATGTGTGCCTGATCCTCTAGCTTTTTCAGTAACCTCTTGTGAGGGACTGTGTCGAAGGCATTCTTGCAGTCCAAAAAAATGCAGTCGATCCACCCCTCTCTCTCTTGTCTTACTTCTGTCACCTTGCCATAAAACTCTAGTAGGTTTGTGACACAGGATTTTCCTTCCCTGAAACCGTGCTGGTTGTCAATTATACACTTGTTTCTTTCCAGGTGCTCCACCACTCTCCTCCTGATGATCTTCTTCATGACCTTGCATACTATACACGTTAGTGATACAGGTCTGTAGTTTAGTGCCTCATGTCTGTCTTCCTTTTTAAAAATTGGGACTACATTTGCCATCTTTCATACCTCAGGGAGTTGCCCAGTTTCAAATGATGTGTTGAAGATCTTTGTTAATGGCACACACAATATCTCTGCTCCCTCTTTAAGGACCCACGGAGAGATGTTGTCTGGTCCCACCGCCTTTGAGGTGTCAAGTTCGCATAGCAGCTTCTTCACTTCCTCCTTGGTTATATGTACCTCATCCAGCACTTGCTGGTGTACCCCCCTGTTCTGATTTCCTGGAGTCCTACTGGTTTCCACTGTAAATACTTCTTTAAATCTCGTGTTGAGCTCCTCACATACCTCTCGGTCGTTTCTTGTGAATTCCCCATCACCCTTCCTCAGTCTGATTACCTGGTCCTTGACTGTTGTTTTCCTCCTGATGTGGCTGTACAACAGCTTCGGGTCAGTCTTGACTTTCGATGCTGTCATTTTCATATTGTCGCTGAGCCTCCCTTCTCATCTGTGCATATTCGTTTCTGGCTCTTCGGCTAATCTCTTTATTTTCCTGAGTTCTCTGTCTTCTGTACCTTTTCCATTCTCTAGTACACCTAGTTTTTGCCTCCCTACACCTTTGGGTGAACCAAGGACTCGTTCTGTTCTTCCCATTATTTCTGTTTCCCTTGAGAACAAACCTCTCCTCTGCCTCCTTGCATTTTGTTGCCACATAGTCCATCATTTCTTGTACTGGTTTTCCTGTCAGTTCCCTCTCCCACTGAATGTTTTGAAGGAAGTTCCTCATGCCTGAGTAGTTCCCCTTTTGTAGTTTGTTTTTTTCCCACCCTATTCCTGCTACTCTCTCCACTTGGAGCTCAACTATGTAGTCGAAGCACAGAACCACATGATCACTAGCTCCCAGGGGCCTTTCATACAAGATATCCTCGATGTCTGAACTACTCAAGGTGAATACAAGGTCTAGTCTTGCTGGTTCATCCTCTCCTCTCTCTCTGGTAGTGTCTCTAACATGTTGATGCATGAGGTTTTCCAGTACCACATCCATCATCTTGGCTCTCCATGTTTCGGGACCCCGATGGGGCTCCAGGTTTTCCCAGTCAATCTCCATGTGATTGAAATCACCCATAACTAGTAACTTTGCTCCCCCCATGTGTGCTCTCCTGGCCACCTCGGCTAGTGTGTCGACCATGGCTCCGTTGCTCTCATCGTATTCTTCTCTTGGTCTCCTGCAATTCTGTGGTGGGTTGTACATTACTGCAATTATCACCTTATGTCCCTCAGACTGGATTGTTCCTACTAAGTAGTCCCTTTCACCCGTGCCATGCATTTTCTCAAAGCCCCACTGGTTTTTAATGAGCAGTGCAACTCCTCCTCCCCCTCTCCTCCCTCTGTCTTTCCTGAGGATTTGATATCCGGGTGGAAAGACTGAATCTGTTATTATTCTGGTGAGTTTTGTTTCTGTGAGTGCTATTATGTCTGGGGATGTCTCCTTGATTCTTTCGTGCCACTCCTCATACTTATTTGTTATTCCATCTGCATTTGTATACCACACCTTCAACTTCTTTTCTAAGACCGTGGTCTGGGAGGTGAATTGGGGTTAGGGAAGTGGGAGACCTGATAAGGAACTATGGGTGGTTGCTGTGGGGGTGGAGTTTGTAATGTAGTGGGTGGGGGCATTGGATGTGTCATGGGTGTTTTGGTTTAGAGTGTTTGGCTGCACTGGGGTTGACCTGGTTGGGAGGCTTCTATAGGAAGCTGTGAGGGAGGTTGTATTTGATCTTCTTCCTGTGTCTGGGATCTCCTGTCTGTCTTCTCCATCCTCTCTCTTTCCTCCTTTCGCCTTTGTACCATCTCTCTCTGTTTCTGCCTTTCTGCTTGTGTTCTGTCGTGGTCGAGATACACCTTCCTGTATGCCGGCATGTCCCTTAATCGTGCTTTCTCCTGCAGTATCCTGTTCCGAGTCGATTCTGCCTTGAGGTCACTTTCACTGGCCGGGTTCTTTTTTTTTTCATGATGCTTTCAATTGCTTTTTTTTTTCCCTTGTTTTCTTGCTTCATATGTTTCCCCTTCAACTTCCTGGAGCCCATACACAAAGACTGACCTCTCCCTGTCATTCTCCCACTGCATATCCCTGTGTATCCCCTCATTCAATTTGATTTCCTCCATTGCAGCTTTCATTTCTTCAGTTTCACTAGCTACTGTACTTGAGCTCAGTGGCCTGTGTGTGTGTGTGTGTACATGTGTGTGTGTGTGTGTACATGTGTGTGTGTGTGTGTGTACATGTGTGTGTGTGTGTGTATGTGTGTGTGCGTGCTACAGCTATTCAAGTGCCTAACAGTAGATCATGTACTCACCTAGTGTGTGTGTGTGTGTGTGTGTGTACTCACCTATTTGTACTCACCTATTTGTGGTTGCAGGGGTCGAGTTCTAGCTCCTGTGTGTGTGTGTGTGTGTGTGTGCATGTGTGTGTGTGTGTGTATGTGTGTGTGCGTGCTACATCTATTCAAGTGCCTAACAGCAGATCCTGTACTCACCTAGTGTGTGTGTGTGTGTGTGTGTGTGTGTGTGTGTGTGTGTGTGTGTGTGTGTGTGTGTGTGTGTGTGTGTGTGTATGTGTGTATGTTTGCATGTTTGTGTGTATGTGTGTGTGCGTGCTACATCTATTCAAGTGCCTAACAGCAGATCCTGTACTCACCTAGTGTGTGTGTGTGTGTGTGTGTGTGTGTGTGTGTGTGTGTGTGTGTGTGTGTGTGCATGTGTGTGTGTGTGTGTATGCGTGTGTGCGTGCTACATCTATTCAAGTGCCTAACAGCAGATCCTGTACTCACCTAGTGCCTAACAGCAGATCCTGTGTGTGTGTGTGTGTGTGTGTGTGTGTGTGTGTGTGTGTGTGTGTGTGTGTGTGTGTGTGTGTGTGTGTGTGTGTGTGTGTGTGAAACAGCCTCAACACAGTCAGTAAATCAATAGCTCAACACTATAATTTAGTATACCACAAATATAACCTGGTCTACAAGTTATACCAACAACCACTTGGTGATCAGATATGATCCAAGTAAGGAGAGGGGATGGCTCCAGCTCCTGGGAACAAGAAACCTACCCCAGCATCAAGATACACTCCATTAAGAACTGTAAGTGCACTACAACACTGGATGATCTGTTAATTATCACCTTATATCTGTGTGAAAGTAGCTCCAGTTCCTTGAAACAAGAGCCCCTCACCAAAATAAGAAGAAGCATGCTAATCAAACCAAAAATTAAAAAAATGCTCATTTAGTAGAATTTTGAGTGAGGAATTTAAAAATTAATTTATGAAGCCAGAAATACTGTCAAGTTTGGCCTTACCTTGATACAAAGATTGTTGACATTGATGGTACGTATCCCCTGTGTCACTGGTGGCATGTCCAGTGGTGGTACGTGTCCCCTGTGTCACTGGTGGCATGTCCAGTGGTGGTACGTGTCCCCTGTGTCACTGGTGGCATGTCCAGTGGTGGTACGTGTCCCCTGTGTCACTGGCGGCATGTCCAGTGGTGGTACGTGTCCCCTGTGTCACTGGTGGCATGTCCAGTGGTGGTACGTGTCCCCTGTGTCACTGGCGGCATGTCCAGTGGTGGTACGTGTCCCCTGTGTCACTGGAGGCATGTTCAGTGGTGGTACGTGTCCCCTGTGTCACTGGCGGCATGTCCAGTGGTGGTACGTGTCCCCTGTGTCACTGGCGGCATGTCCAGTGGTGGTACGTGTCCCCTGTGTCACTGGCGGCATGTCCAGTGGTGGTACGTGTCCCCTGTGTCACTGGTGGGATGTTCAGTGGTGGTACGTGTCCCCTGTGTCACTGGTGGCATGTTCAGTGGTGGTACGTGTCCCCTGTGTCACTGGCGGCATGTCGAGTGGTGGTACGTGTCCCCTGTGTCACTGGCGGCATGTCGAGTGGTGGTACGTGTCCCCTGTGTCACTGGCGGCATGTCGAGTGGTGGTACGTGTCCCCTGTGTCACTGGCGGCATGTCGAGTGGTGGTACGTGTCCCCTGTGTCACTGGTGGCATGTCCAGTGGTGGTACGTGTCCCCTGTGTCACTGGTGGCATGTCCAGTGGTGGTACGTGTCCCCTGTGTCACTGGCGGCATGTCCAGTGATGGTACGTGTCCCCTGTGTCACTGGTGGCATGTCCAGTGGTGGTACGTGTCCCCTGTGTCACTGGCGGCATGTCCAGTGGTGGTACGTGTCCCCTGTGTCACTGGTGGCATGTCCAGTGGTGGTACGTGTCCCCTGTGTCACTGGCGGCATGTTCAGTGGTGGTACATGTCCCCTGTGTCACTGGTGGCATGTCCAGTGGTGGTACGTGTCCCCTGTGTCACTGGCGGCATGTTCAGTGGTGGTACATGTCCCCTGTGTCACTGGCGGCATGTCCAGTGGTGGTACGTGTCCCCTGTGTCACTGGCGGCATGTCCAGTGGTGGTACGTGTCCCCTGTGTCACTGGGGGCATGTTCAGTGGTGGTACATGTCCCCTGTGTCACTGGCGGCATGTCCAGTGGTGGTACGTGTCCCCTGTGTCACTGGCGGCATGTCCAGTGGTGGTACGTGTCCCCTGTGTCACTGGCGGCATGTCCAGTGGTGGTACGTGTCCCCTGTCTCACTGTTGGCATGTTCAGTGGTGGTACGTGTCCCCTGTGTCACTGGTGGCATGTTCAGTGGTGGTACGTGTCCCCTGTGTCACTGGCGGCATGTTCAGTGGTGGTACGTGTCCCCTGTGTCACTGGTGGCATGTCCAGAGGTGGTACGTGTCCCCTGTGTCACTGGCGGCATGTTCAGTGGTGGTACGTGTCCCCTGTGTCACTGGTGGCATGTCCAGTGGTGGTACGTGTCCCCTGTGTCACTGGTGGGATGTTCAGTGGTGGTACGTGTCCCCTGTGTAACTGGCGGCATGTCCAGTGGTGGTACGTGTTCCTTGTGTCACTGGTGGCATGTCCAGTGGTGGTACGTGTCCCCTGTGTCACTGGCGGCATGTCCAGTGGTGGTACGTGTCCCCTGTGTCACTGGAGGCATGTCCAGTGGTGGTACGTGTCCCCTGTGTCACTGGCGGCATGGCCAGTGGTGGTACGTGTCCCCTGTGTCACTGGTGGCATGTCCAGTGGTGCTATGTGTCCCCTGTGTCACTGGTGGCATGTTCAGTGGTGGTACGTGTCCCCTGTGTCACTAGTGGCATGTCCTGTGGTGGTAGGTGTCCCCTGTGTCACTGGTAGCATGTTCAGTGGTGGTACGTGTCCCCTGTGTCACTAGTGGCATGTCCTGTGGTAGTAGGTGTCCCCTGTGTCACTGGTAGCATGTTCAGTGGTGGTACGTGTCCCCTGTGTCACTGATGGCATGTCCAGTGGTGGTACGTGTTCCCTGTGTCACTGGTGGCATGTCCAGTGGTGGTACGTGTCCCCTGTGTCACTGGCGGCATGTTCAGTGGTGGTACGTGTCCCCTGTGTCACTGGCGGCATGTCCAGTGGTGGTACGTGTCCCCTGTGTCACTGGTGGCATGTCCAGTGGTGGTACGTGTCCCCTGTGTCAATGGTGGCTTGTCCAGTGGTGGTACGTGTCCCCTGTGTCACTGGTGGCTTGTCCAGTGGTGGTACGTGTCCCCTGTGTCACTGGTGGCATGTCCAGTGGCAGTACGTGTCCCCTGTGTCACTGGTGGCATGTCCAGTGGTGGTACGTGTCCCCTATGTCACTGGTGGCATGTCCAGTGGTGGTTCATGTCCCCTGTGTCACTGGTGGCATGTCCAGAGGTGGTACGTGTCCCCTGTGTCACTGGTGGCATGTCCAGTGGTGGTACATGTCCCCTGTGTCACTGGTGGCATGTCCAGTGGTGGTACGTGTCCCCTGTGTCACTGGTTGCATGTCCAGTGGTGGTACGTGTCCCCTGTGTCACTGGGGGCATGTCCAGTGGTGGTACGCGTCCCCTGTGTCACTGGTGGCATGTCCAGTGGTGGTAGGTGTCCCCTGGTCACTGGTGGAATGTCCAGTGGCAGTACGTGTCCCCTGTGTCACTGGTGGCATGCCCAGTGGTGGTAGGTTTCCCATGTGTCACTGGTGGCATGTTTAGTGGTGCTACGTGTGCCCAGTGTCAATGGTGGCATGTCCAGTGGTGGTACGTGTCCCCTGTGTCACTGGTGGCATGTCTAGTGGTGTTACATGTCCCCTGTGTCAATGGTGGCATGTCCAGTGGTGGTACGTGTCCGCTGTGTCACTGGTGGCATGCCCGGTGGTGGTACGTGTCCTCTGTGTCACTGGTGGCATGTCCAGTGGCGGTACGTGTCCCCTGTGTCACTGGTGGCATGCCCAGTGGTGGTACGTGTCCCATGTGTCACTGGTGGCATGTTTAGTGGTGCTACGTATCCCCAGTGTCAATGGTGGCATGTCTAGTGGTGCTACGTGTGCCCAGAGTCAATGGTGGCATGTCCAGTGGTGGTACGTGTCCCCTGTGTCACTGGTGGCATGTCTAGTGGTGCTACGTGTCCCCTGTGTCAATGGTGGCATGTCCAGTGGTGGTACGTGTCCCCTGTGTCAATGGAGGCATGTCCAATGGAAGTACGTGTCCCCTGTGTCCCTGGAGGCATGTCCAGTGGTGGTACGTGTCCCCTGTGTCAGTGGTGGCATGTCCAGTGGATGTACGTGTCCCCTGTGTCACTGGTGACATGTCCAGTGGCAGTACGTGTCCCCTGTGTCACTGGTGGTATGTTCAGTGGTTGTACGTGTCCCCTATGTCACTGGTGGCATGTCCTGTGGTGGTACGTGTCCCATGTGTCACTGATGGCATGTCCAGTGGTGGTACGTGTCCCCTTTGTCACTGGTGGCATGTCCAGTGGCAGTACGTGTCCCCTGTGTCACTGGTGACATGTCCAGTGGTGGTACGTGTCCCCTGTGCCACTGGTGGCATTTCCAGTGGAGATACGCGTCCCTATGTCACTGGTGACATGTCCAGTGGCAGTACGTGTCCCCTGTGTCATTGGTGGCATGTCCAGTAGTGGTACGTGTCCCCTATGTCACTGATGGCATGTCCAGTGGCGGAACGTGTCCCCTGTGTCACTGGTGGCATGTCAAGTGGCAGTACGTGTCCCCTGTGTCATTGGTGGCATGTCCAGTGGAGGTACGTGTCCCCTGTGTCACTGGTGGCATGTTTAGTGGTGGTACGTGTCCGCTGGGTCACTGGTGGCACGTCCAGAGGCGGTACGTGTCCCCTGAGTCACTGGTGGCATGTCCAGTGGCAGTACGTGTCCCCTGTGTCATGGGTGGCATGTCCAGTGGAGGTACGTGTCCCCTATGTCACTGGTGGCATGTCCAGTGGTGGTACGTGTCCCCTGTGTCACTGGTGGCATGTCCAGTGGTGGTACGTGTCCCCTGTGTCACTGGGGGCATGTCCAGTGGTGGTACGTGTCCCCTGTGTCACTGGTGGCATGTCCAGTGGTGGTAGGTGTCCCCTGGTCACTGGTGGCATGTCCAGTGGCAGTACGTGTCCCCTGTGTCACTGGTGGCATGCCCAGTGGTGGTAGGTGTCCCATGTGTCACTGGTGGCATGTTTAGTGGTGCTACGTGTGCCCAGTGTCAATGGTGGCATTTCCAGTGTTGGTACGTGTCCCCTGTGTCACTGGTGGCATGTCTAGTGGTGTTACGTGTCCCCTGTGTCAATGGTGGCATGTCCAGTGGTGGTACGTGTCCGCTGTGTCACTGGTGGCATGCCCGGTGGTGGTACGTGTCCTCTGTGTCACTGGTGGCATGTCCAGTGGCGGTACGTGTCCCCTGTGTCACTGGTGGCATGCCCAGTGGTGGTACGTGTCCCATGTGTCACTGGTGGCATGTTTAGTGGTGCTACGTGTCCCCAGTGTCAATGGTGGCATGTCTAGTGGTGCTACGTGTGCCCAGTGTCAATGGTGGCATGTCCAGTGGTGGTACGTGTCCCCTGTGTCACTGGTGGCATGTCTAGTGGTGCTACGTGTCCCCTGTGTCAATGGTGGCATGTCCAGTGGTGGTACGTGTCCCCTGTGTCAATGGAGGCATGTCCAATGGAAGTACGTGTCCCCTGTGTCCCTGGAGGCATGTCCAGTGGTGGTACGTGTCCCCTGTGTCAGTGGTGGCATGTCCAGTGGATGTACGTGTCCCCTGTGTCACTGGTGACATGTCCAGTGGCAGTACGTGTCCCTTGTGTCACTGGTGGTATGTTCAGTGGTTGTACGTGTCCCCTATGTCACTGGTGGCATGTCCAGTGGTGGTACGTGTCCCATGTGTCACTGATGGCATGTCCAGTGGTGGTACGTGTCCCCTTTGTCACTGGTGGCATGTCCAGTGGCAGTACGTGTCCCCTGTGTCACTGGTGACATGTCCAGTGGTGGTACGTGTCCCCTGTGCCACTGGTGGCATTTCCAGTGGAGATACGCGTCCCTATGTCACTGGTGACATGTCCAGTGGCAGTACGTGTCCCCTGTGTCATTGGTGGCATGTCCAGTAGTGGTACGTGTCCCCTATGTCACTGATGGCATGTCCAGTGGCGGAACGTGTCCCCTGTGTCACTGGTGGCATGTCAAGTGACAGTACGTGTCCCCTGTGTCATTGGTGGCATGTCCAGTGGAGGTACGTGTCCCCTGTGTCACTGGTGGCATGTTTAGTGGTGGTACGTGTCCGCTGGGTCACTGGTGGCACGTCCAGAGGCGGTACGTGTCCCCTGAGTCACTGATGGCATGTCCAGTGGCAGTACGTGTCCCCTGTGTCATGGGTGGCATGTCCAGTGGAGGTACGTGTCCCCTATGTCACTGGTGGCATGTCCAGTGGTGGTACGTGTCCGCTGGGTCACTGGTGGAACGTCCAGAGGCGGTACGTGTCCCCTGAGTCACTGGTGGCATGTCCAGTGGCAGTACGTGTCCCCTGTGTCATGGGTGGCATGTCCAGTGGAGGTACGTGTCCCCTATGTCACTGGTGGCATGTCCAGTGGTGGTACGTGTCCCCTGTGTCACTGGTGGCATATCCAGTTGTGTTATGTGTCACCTTTGTCACTGGTGGCACGTCCAGTGGTGGTACGTATCCCCTGTGTCATTGGTGGCATGTCCAGTGGTGGTACGTGCCTCCTGTGTCACTGGTGGCATGTCCAGTGGAGGTACGTGTCCCCTATGTCATTGGTGGCATGTCCAGTGTTGTATTGCCCTAGATACATGTCCAGCGTTGTTCTACAATGGGGACATGTCCAGTGTACTTGTACCTTTGGTGCGTGTCCAGTATACCACACTCCATCAGGTGGGTGTCCAGTAAACCACACTCCATCAGGTGGGTGTCCAGTATACCACACTCCATCAGGTGGGTGTCCAGTATACCACACTCCATCAGGTGGGTGTCCAGTATACCACACTCCATCAGGTGGGTGTCCAGTATACCACACTCTATCAGGTGGGTGTCCAGTATACCACACTCCATCAGGTGGGTGTCCAGTAAACCACACTCCATCAGGTGGGTGTCCAGTATACCACACTCCATCAGGTGGGTGTCCAGTAAACCACACTCCATCAGGTGGGTGTCCAGTATACCACACTCCATCAGGTGGGTGTCCAGTATACCACACTCTATCAGGTGAGTGTCTAGTATACCACACTCCATCAGGTGGGTGTCCAGTATACCACACTCCATCAGGTGGGTGTCCAGTATACCACACTCCATCAGGTGGGTGTCCAGTATACCACACTCCATCAGGTGGGTGACCAGTATACAACACTCCGTCAGGTGGGTGTCCAGTATACCACACTCCATCAGGAGGGTGCACAGTATACCACACTCCATCAGGTGGGTGTCCAGTATACCACACTCCATGAAGTGGTTGCCCAGTATACCACACTCCATCAGGTGGGTGTCCAGTATACCACACTCCATCAAGTGGTTGCACAGTATACCACACTCCATCAGGTGGGTGTCCAGTATACCACACTCGATCAGGTGGGTGTCCAGTATACCACTCTCCATCAGGTGGGTGTCCAGTATACCACACTCCATCAGGTGGGTATCCAGTATACCACACTCCATCAGGTGGGTGTCCAGTACACAACACTCCATCTTGTAGATGTCCAGTATACCACACTCCATCAGGTGGGTGTCCAGTATACTACACTCCATCAGGTGGGTGTCCAGTATGCCACACTCCATTAGGTGGGTGTCCAGTATACCGCACTCCATCTGAAGGGTGTCCAGCATACCACACTCCATCAGGTGGGTGTCCAGTATACAACACTCCATCAGGTGGGAGTTCAGTATACCACACTCCATCAGGTGGGTGTCCAGTATACCACACTCCATCAGGTGGGTGTCCAGTATACAACACTCCATCAGGTGGGTGTCCAGTATACCACACTCCATCAGGTGGGTGTCCAGTATACCACACTCATCAGGTGGGTGTCCAGTATACCACACTCCATCAGGTGGGTGTCCAGTATACCACACTCATCAGGTGGGTGTGCAGTATACCACACTCCATCAGGTGGGTGTCCAGTATACCACACTCCATCAGGTGGGTGACCAGTATACCACACCCCATCAGGTGGGTGTCCAGTATACCACACTCCATCAGGTGGGTGTCCAGTATACAACACTCCATCAGGTGGGTCCAGTATACCACACTCCATCCAGTATACACTCCATCACAGTATCACATCATCATGTGGGTGTCCAGTATACCACACTCCATCAGGTGGGTGTCCAGTATACAACAGTCAGGTGGGTGTCCAGTATACCACACTCCATTAGGAGGGTGTCCACTATACCACACTCCATCAGGTGGGTGTCCAGTATACCACACTCCATCAGGTGGGTGTCCAGTATACAACACTCCGTCAGGTGGGTGTCCAGTATACCACACTCCATCATGTGGGTGTCCAGTATACCACACTCCATCAGGTGGGTGTCCAGTATACCACACTCCATCAGGTGGGTGTCCAGTATACCACACTCCATTAGGAGGGTGTCCACTATACCACACTCCATCAGGTGGGTGTCCAGTATACCACACTCCATCAGGTGGGTGTCCAGTATACTACATTCCATCAGGTTGGTGTCCAGTATTCCACACTCCATCTTGCAGGTGTCCAGTATACCACACTCCGTCAGGTGGGTGTACAGTATATGTCACTCCATCAGGTGGGTGTCTAGTATACCACACTCCATCAGGTGGGTGTCCAGTATACCACACTCCATCAGGTGGGTGGCCAGTATACCACACTCCGTCAGGTAGGTATGCAGTATACCACACTCCAACAGATGGGTGTCCAGTATACCTCACTCCATCAGTTGGGTGTCCAGTATACCACACTCCATCAGGTGGGTGTCCAGTATACCAAACTCCGTCAGGTGGGTGTCCAGTATACCACACTCAGTCAGGTAGGTGTCCAGTATACCACACTCAATCAGGTGAGTGTCCAGTATGCCACACTCCATCATGAGGGTGCACAGTATACCACACTCCATCAGGTGGGTGTCCAGTATACCACACTCCATCAGGTGGGTGTCAAGTATACCACACTCCATCCGGTGGGTGCCCAGTATACCACACTCCATCAGGAGGGTGCACAGTATACCACACTCCATCAAGTGGGTGTCCAGTATACCGCACTCCATCAGGCGGGTGACCAGTATACCACACTCCATCAGGTGGGCGTCCAGTATACCACACTCCATCAGGTGGGTGTCTAGTATTCCACTCTCCATCAGCTGTGTGTCCTGTATACCACACTCCATCAGGTGTGTGCCTTGTATACCACACTCCATCAGATGGGTGTCCAGTATACTACACTCCGTGAGGTGGGTGTCCAGTGTACCACACTCCATCAGGTGGGTGTCCAGTATACCACTCTCCATCAGGTGGGTGTCCAGTATGCCACACTCCATTAGGTGGGTGTTCAGTATACAGCACTCCATCAGGAGGGTGTCCAGTATACCACACTCCATCAGGTGGGTGTCCAGTATACAGCACTCCATCAGGTGGGCGTTCAGTATAGCACACTCCATCAGGTGGGTGTCCAGTATACCACACTCCATCAGGTGGGTGTCCAGTATACAATACTCCGTCAGCTTGGTGTCCAGTATACCACACTCCATCAGGTGGGTGTCCAGAATACCACGCTCCATGAGGTGGGTGTCCAGTATACCACACTCCGTCAGGTGGGTGTTCAGTATACCACACTCCATGAGGTGGGTGTCCAGTATTCAACACTCCGTCAGGTGGGTGTCCAGTATACCACACTCCATCATGTGGGTATCCAGTATACCACACTCCATCAGGTGGCTGCCCTGTATACCACACTCCATCAGGTGGGTGTCCAGTATACCTCACTCCATCAGGAGGGCGTCCAGTATACCACACTCCATCAGGTGGGTGTCCAATATACCACACTCCATCAGGTGCGTGTCCAGTATACCACACTCCGTCAGGTGGGTGTCCAGTATACCACACTCCATCAGTTGGGTGCCCAGTATACCACACTCCATCAGTTGGGTGTCCAGTATACCACACTCCATCAGTTGGGTGTCCAGTATACCACACTCCATGAGGTAGGTGTCCAGTATACCTCACTCCATCAGTTGGGTGTCCTGTATACCACACTCCATCAGTTGGGTGTCCAGTATACCACACTCCATGAGGTGTGTGTCCTGTATAATACACTCCATCAGGTGGCTGCCCTGTATACCACACTCCATCAGGTGGGTGTCCAGTATACCTCACTCCATCAGGAGGGCGTCCAGTATACCACACTCCATCAGGTGGGTGTCCAATATACCACACTCCATCAGGTGCGTGTCCAGTATACCACACTCCGTCAGGTGGGTGTCCAGTATACCACACTCCATCAGTTGGGTGCCCAGTATACCACACTCCATCAGTTGGGTGTCCAGTATACCACACTCCATCAGTTGGGTGTCCAGTATACCACACTCCATGAGGTAGGTGTCCAGTATACCTCACTCCATCAGTTGGGTGTCCAGTATACCACACTCCATCAGTTGGGTGTCCAGTATACCACACTCCATGAGGTGTGTGTCCTGTATAATACACTCCATCAGGTGGGTGTCCAGTATACCACACTCCATCAGGTGTGTGTCCAGTATACCGCACTCCATCAGGTGGGTGTCCAGTATACCACACTCCATCAGTTGGGTGTCCAGTATGCAACACTCCATCAGGTGGGTGTCCAGTATACCACACTCCATCAGTTGGGTGTCCAGTATGCAACACTCCATCAGGTGGGTGTCCAGTATACCACACTCCATCAGTTGGGTGTCCAGTATGCAACACTCCATCAGTTTGGTGTCCAGTATACCACACTCCATCAGGTGATAAAGGGCGTGGAGAATGGTTGGCAGTCTTGCTTGATCCGAGGAATGGGAGAGCATCGCTACATATACTGAGCAAAAGACTATGACAAATATCAAAGCTCTCTTAAATGAACCAGCCATTTAGTGAACCTGTGGGTAGACACGCCATTGCCAGCCATTTAGTGAACCTGTGGGTAGACACGCCATTGCCAGCCATTTAGTGAACCTGTGGGTGAACACTTCCCCACCTGAGGACAGACGTATCCCTGACAGCCCCAGTTGTTACAAACTCGCATCTCAACAGAGCAGATGGTAGACTCTCAGCCTCACAGGTGGTTCCAGAGCCTCGTCTGTCACAGAGAATAAAGTTGGAATATGTTGAAGAGTCTTGATCATGCAGTAGCTACGCACTGTAGCACAGGTGATGACACAGCTACACAGATGAGCTACCGTACCCCAAACATTGGTTGAGAACGATGATTTTGCATCTCCTGTTTCTTAGACTTAGACAGTTATATGATAATCTTCTGGGATCTTTCCTCAGCACTTGACGTAAATATAATTCTGGGCATTTTGCATTAACGAAATTAACTTTCTGAGTTAACTTGCTTGTTTCTTCTATACAGTGGCGATGATACGACTGTGTCTTTTGCCGGGAGAATAAGTGACACTCAGTGGGAGGCGTTGTTCAGAGGCTTCTTCAGTCCAGTACTGAGAACGGTGGAAGACGAGAAGGAATTCGAAGTAATGAGTCTCTCAGCCTGGAGTCGATGTGTTCAGTATTGAACTGAAGAATGTAGAATCTCAAATGTTGTACTAGTGTCTTATCAGTTTTCAAAACCATTTTGGGGCACGTCAGGTTCCCTGTTATCTAATAATATATTATTTTAACCCCTATAATCTACGTTTTCTATAATTAGTATCATATTTACTTTGTTTCGTAAGGTGAAGTCCAGGATCTTTCTTTAATTCATGGTATAACTTAACAAATTTTTGCTGACGGTCGGGAACTAAGGAAACATCCTGGACTTCACCTTACGAAGCAGACACAGCAAATGTGAGATTAATTATGGACACGGTAGATTATACTGGAAAAATAAATATGATGTTAGGAACCAGGGAGAGTCAGACGCCTCTTAATACAAAGTTGTGGTTATGTTCCCCTGGAGTATACCTCTCCAGGTATACTCCAGGTGGGATGTTAACCACTCACCTGACTCTTCTTCCACATGTACCCAGATATAACCATCAGTTTTTGAAAGGATATGAAAAATTTAGTTAAACTGACCGTGAGCTATAGTTCAACAGTTTTATATGTTAGAGAAAGATGTGTCCAGCAGGGAAGATTCATCCGAAGTTCCCATTGTCTACTATGTTTCGCACACTGCTAGTGTAGCACTTCTAGCAGCCTTAGTAAAGTGAATCTTGACAAACTCTTGCTGAAGTTGGAACATCAGACTCACTAGTGAACAAGTTAAACTTATGCCTGAACAAGTTGAACTTATGGTTCAAGTTGTAGCATCAGAATCACTACAGCTGTCAACTTTGACTCACATTAGTGGCAAGCAGCCTACAGAAGTAGAGTGTTACGACGTGGTACAGAAGTAGAATGTTACGACGTGGTACAGAAGTAGAGTGTTACGACGTGGTACAGAAGTAGAGTGTTACGACGTGGTACAGAAGTAGAATGTTACGACGTGGTACAGAAGTAGAGTGTTACGACGTGGTACAGAAGTAGAGTGTTACGACGTGGTACAGAAGTAGAGTGTTACGACGTGGTACAGAAGTAGAGTGTTACGACGTGGTACAGAAGTAGAGTTACGAGGTGGTAGAGTCCTCGTTCTGTGAGTGTTTGTTATCACTCACTGTACTGCCCATCCTCCATTTTCATGTCTGTTATAGGACTGCTCACTATTATTTGGTGAGAGTGATCAGATGGATTTCCCGAGTAGAGAATTAAACTTTGTGTTGTGACGGTTTCCTGCCATGATTGGATGCGGTTTCTGATCTTCTTGTCTGTGTAGTACAGACATATTCTCATGCAACTGGTCCTTTGAACTGAGGAAATAGTTTTTAGTTAAGAAATGGTATGGTGATACCGACAAGATGTGCTACCATCCCCGGGGCTCTCCTCCTGACTACTGCCACTATATAAACTCGCTTCTTAGTTTTCTCTATATTAGAACTAGAGAAGCCAGTGATGGTAAAACATTTCCAGTAAAGTATGTCCTGAACTGTAGCTGAGGGTGACAGATGTTAGCACAGTGGAGGAGTTGCACTTGCCAAGTTAACCCTGTGGGAAGGTGAAAGAAGGTAAATTTCCACTGATTACAGATCACAACAGGCAGCTTCGAGATTGATGTTGGGTACCATCTTTAAGCACAAGATGAACCACGGACGTGATGGTTCACAAGTACAAGATGGACCACAAGTACAAGATGGACCACAGTACAAGATGGACCACAAGTACAAGATGGACCACAAGTACAGGATGGACCACAAGTACAAGATGGTCTCCTGTACAACCGAGAGAGAGCTGGAGAACCTCCTGTGTCGTACACATGTTCCTCTTGATAAAGTTGGACTGTAGGAATAATCTTGCCTAGATAACTGCTTCAGCGAAGGATATTAAATTTACATCACATCTTCTTGAGCTGCTCAAGTTATGTGTCTGTGACGCAGCATGTCTCTCAGAGACTACATTACTCACAGCTGCAGACTGCATTATGTACTCAGGATTAAGAAGTCTGGAGTGTCTTCGTGTCTTGACGGTGTTAAACTTTACTTTAGTCAAACTGCGCTACCCACTGAGACACTTTTCTGAGTCACACCTAAAACAATGTATGAATCTCTGAACTGAGAAGCCACAGAATATTTATTTATTTCAGAATTACTGTTTATGCGATACATTCTGAATGTCCAGAGGACGGACAACATTTCTTGTGAAAAGATCTTTGGAAGAATGAAGTTTTTTGTTTACTGACGTCTGGTAGTAATATAAATAACAGTTATTTAGGACTGTCTCACGATATCTATAATATAAAAAATGAGCTGATAATTCATTCATTTTTTCTCGCTAGACGACTCAATGTCCTGTCAGGCTGGAGGCTTAACTTTAGCTTTGGTGGGATGCGAGTTTGTAAACTAATGGACAGACACACATCTAACCAGAGACACTTTTCCCATATAACCCCGCCCCCCCCCCCATTTAGCAAACCCTTTTTTTGGAGATGCCACTTATCAGCCGTAGCCTACCTGGTCTTTGACGTTTCCTGAAGCATAAGTTTCGTCTTCATTCCAACTGATAGAGGTGTATTTTTTCTGCAGGGAGAGAGATTAAAAGGTGGAACTGAGCATGCGGTGATGCTTGCATCCTCATCTCAGGGATATTAAGAAGGTGTCCAGCATCCCCTAGCCTCAGGCAGATAGCTATGGGATGCTGTCGGTGTGGAAGGGGATGCTGTCAGCGTGTCAGTATTCCCTGATACAGAGCAGAGAATTATGCGCCCTCATCTCAGAGCAAAATGTATATCTGGAGATGGTGAACAGCATCCCGTATCCTCAGGCAGACAGCTACGGGATGCTGCAAAGTTGTCAGGGAATGCTGTCAATGTGGCAGGGAATGCTGTCAGAGTGACAGAGAATGCTGTCAGTATTATTATATTCATGGAGAAGTGCTGATCCTGTAGGGGGTAATACAACACCTGGGATTGGGGAGGGGGAGTTCATTCTTATCAGTAAACAACTATCAATGAGATAATTCTCCCGACACAATACACAACCCGTACACAGGAGAGACGAGGAGCTTACCACGTCGACCGACTTGGATCATGTACAATGTCACACTCAGTGGCCTTCTAAGTTTACAGAATGTGACTTTGTAAATGCTCTAAGTCGGACCGAGGCGTCGTGGTAAGCTGCTCTCTCCTACGTGCGAGTTATTTATGTATTGTTCCCGTCACGGTATTCTGCATTTTTGTTCTCGTGACACAAGTTCCTTGCAAAGCTTTTCAGAAAGTTGAATAAAAAAATAAATATAATAATACAGGTAAACTTGGGAATAACTTTATGTAAATGTTAAAAAAAATACGATAAGGAATTAAATATTCCAATAACACGACGTCCATTTCTCTAATAATTAGTTCTCAAAATATGGATACTGTATGGAGACTATAGAAATACATAGAGGAGACAGTACACTACATAATGAACACTTCAAGTCTCCTGAGCGAGAATATGTATGGGACCTTTGTGAGATTAAAACTCTGTGATCATCAGATGATGCTGGATACTGTCAGCATCCCTATCTCGTCTGTGTCACCCGTCACACTGTAGATGACTGCTAGTGACGCATGAGGTGCCAGGAAGATGACTGCTAGTGACGCATGAGGTGCCAGGAAGATGACTGCTAGTGACGCATGAGGTGCCAGGAAGATGACTGCTAGTGACGCATGAGGTGCCAGGAAGATGACTGCTAGTGACGCATGAGGTGCCAGGAAGATGACTGCTAGTGACGCATGAGGTGCCAGGAAGATGACTGCTAGTGACGCATGAGGTGCCAGGAAGATGACTGCTAGTGACGCATGAGGAGCCAGGAAGAAGACTGCTAGTGACGCAAGAGGTGTCAGGAAGATGACTGCTAGTGACTCAAGAGGTGCCAGGAAGATGACTGCTAGTGACGCAAGAGGTGTCAGGAAGATGACTGCTAGTGACTCAAGAGGTGCCAGGAAGATAGCTGCTAGTGACTCAAGAGGTGCCAGGAAGATGACTGCCAGTGACGCAAGAGGTGTCAGGAAGATGACTGCTAGTGACTCAAGAGATGCCAGGAAGATGACTGCTAGTGACGCAAGAGGTGCCAGGAAGATGACTGCTAGTGACGCAAGAGGTGTCAGGAAGATGACTGCTAGTGACTCAAGAGATGCCAGGAAGATGACTGCTAGTGACGCAAGAGGTGCCAGGAAGATGACTGCTAGTGACGCAAGAGGTGCCAGGAAGATAACTGCTAGTGACGCAAGAGGTGCCAGGAAGATGACTTAGCTAGAAGCGACTGTAACAGACAGTTCTAGACGCTGGTGAGTGTGGTGATGCTGGTGAGTGTGATGATGCTGCTGAGTGTGGTGATGCTGGTGAGTGTGATGATGCTGGTGAGTGTGGTGATGCTGGTGAGTGTGATGATGCTGGTGAGTGTGATGATGCTGGTGAGTGTGATGATGCTGGTGAGTGTGATGATGCTGCTGAGTGTGGTGATGCTGGTGAGTGTGATGATGCTGGTGAGTGTGGTGATGCTGGTGAGTGTGATGATGCTGGTGAGTGTGATGATGCTGGTGAGTGTGGTGATGCTGGTGAGTGTGGTGATGCTGGTGAGTGTGATGAGGCTGGTGAGTGTGGTGATGCTGGTGAGTGTGATGATGCTGGTGAGTGTGGTGATGCTGGTGAGTGTGATGATGCTGGTGAGTGTGGTGATGCTGGTGAGTGTGGTGATGCTGGTGAGTGTGATGATGCTGGTGAGTGTGGTGATGCTGGTGAGTGTGATGATGCTGGTGAGTGTGGTGATGCTGGTGAGTGTGGTGATGCTGGTGAGTGTGGTGATGCTGGTGAGTGTGATGATGCTGGTGAGTGTGGTGATGCTGGTGAGTGTGATGATGCTGGTGAGTGTGGTGATGCTGGTGAGTGTGGTGATGTTGGTGAGTGTGGTGATGCTGGTGAGTGTGATGATGCTGGTGAGTGTGGTGATGCTGGTGAGTGTGGTGATGCTGGTGAGTGTGGTGATGCTGGTGAGTGTGATGATGCTGGTGAGTGTGGTGATGCTGGTGAGTGTGATGATGCTGGTGAGTGTGGTGATGCTGGTGAGTGTGGTGATGCTGGTGAGTGTGATGATGCTGGTGAGGGTGGTGATGCTGGTGAGTGTGGTGATGCTGGTGAGTGTGATGATGCTGGTGAGTGTGATGATGCTGGTGAGTGTGGTGATGCTGGTGAGTGTGATGATGCTGGTGAGTGTGATGATGCTGATGAGTGTGGTGATGCTGGTGAGTGTGGTGATGCTGGTGAATGTGGTGATGCTGGTGAGTGTGATGATGCTGGTGAGTGTGGTGATGCTGGTGAGTGTGGTGATGCTGGTGAGTGTGGTGATGCTGGTGAGTGTGATGATGCTGGTGAGGGTGGTGATGCTGGTGAGTGTGGTGATGCTGGTGAGTGTGATGATGCTGGTGAGTGTGATGATGCTGGTGAGGGTGGTGATGCTGGTGAGTGTGATGATGCTGGTGAGTGTGATGATGCTGGTGAGGGTGGTGATGCTGGTGAGTGTTATGATGCTGGTGAGGGTGGTGATGCTGGTGAGTGTGATGATGCTGGTGAGTGTGGTGATGCTGGTGATGCTGGTGAGTGTGATGATGCTGGTGAGTGTGGTGATGCTGGTGAGTGTGATGATGCTGGTGAGTGTTATGATGCTGGTGAGGGTGGTGATGCTGGTGAGTGTGATGATGCTGGTAAGTGTGGTGATGCTGGTGAGTGTGGTGATGCTGGTGAGTGTGATGATGCTGGTGAGTGTGATGATGCTGGTGAGTGTGATGATGCTGGTAAGTGTGGTGATGCTGGTGAGTGTGATGATGCTGGTGAGTGTGATGATGCTGGTGAGTGTGATGATGCTGGTGAGTGTGATGATGCTGGTGAGTGTGATGATGCTGGTGAGTGTGATGATGCTGGTGAGTGTGATGATGCTGGTGAGTGTGATGATGCTGGTGAGTGTGATGATGCTGGTGAGTGTGATGATGCTGGTGAGTGTGGTGATGCTGGTGAGTGTGATGATGCTGGTGAGGGTGGTGATGCTGGTGAGTGTGGTGATGCTGGTGAGTGTGATGATGCTGGTGAGTGTGATGATGCTGGTGAGTGTGATGATGCTGGTGAGTGTGATGATGCTGGTGAGTGTGATGATGCTGGTGAGTGTGGTGATGCTGGTGAGTGTGATGATGCTGGTGAGTGTGATGATGCTGGTGAGTGTGATGATGCTGGTGAATGTGATGATGCTGGTGAGTGTGATGATGCTGGTGAGTGTGATGATGCTGGTGAGTGTGATGATGCTGGTGAGTGTGATGATGCTGGTGAGTGTGGTGATGATATAATAAACACCAAGCAGGTCATAACAGGTGAATGCAGCAGAACTCTTCGAGGTGTACAGAGAATGGCCCTGATTAGCCAGGCTATGGTGCATATGCCGGAGTGCGTGATGCTAGCACTAACAGTCTGGTTAATATGGCTATCCATCAGGAGGCGTTCTCTGTGGTTTCCCGGGAAGGACACTGACCCAAGAAATCATCTCCAGGTAATCTAAGTGGAAAACTCACGCACATTATCACAACACGAACCGCAATCATACACATTATTAATACCAGCTGCTGCTGTGTGTAGCAATACCAGCTGCTGCTGTGTGTAGCAATACCAGCTGCTGCTGTGTGTAGCAATACCAGCTGCTGCTGTGTGTAGCAATACCAGCTGCTTCTGTGTGTAGCAATACCAGCTGGTGCTGTGTGTAGCAATACCAGCTGCTGCTGTGTGTAGCAATACCAGCTGCTTCTGTGTGTAGCAATACCAGCTGGTGCTGTGTGTAGCAATACCAGCTGCTGCTGTGTGTAGCAATACCAGCTGCTGCTGTGTGTAGCAATACCAGCTGCTGCTGTGTGTAGCAATAGCAGCTGCTGCTGTGTGTAGCAATACCAGCTGCTACTGTGTGTAGCAATACCAGCTGCTGCTGTGTGTAGCAATACCAGCTGCTGCTGTGTGTAGCAATACCAGCTGCTGCTGTGTGTAGCAATACCAGCTGCTGCTGTGTGTAGCAATACCAGCTGCTGCTGTGTGTAGCAATACCAGCTGCTGCTGTGTGTAGCAATACCAGCTGCTTCTGTGTGTAGCAATACCAGCTGGTGCTGTGTGTAGCAATACCAGCTGCTGCTGTGTGTAGCAATACCAGCTGCTGCTGTGTGTAGCAATACCAGCTGCTTCTGTGTGTAGCAATACCAGCTGGTGCTGTGTGTACCAATACCAGCTGCTGCTGTGTGTAGCAATACCAGCTGCTGCTGTGTGTAGCAATACCAGCTGCTGCTGTGTGTAACAATACCAGCTGGTGCTGTGTGTAACAATACCAGCTGGTGCTGTGTGTAACAATACCAGCTGGTGCTGTGTGTAACAATACCAGCTGCTGCTGTGTGTAACAATACCAGCTGGTGCTGTGTGTAGCAATACCAGCTGCTTCTGTGTGCAACAATACCAGCTGCTGCTGTGTGTAGCAATACCAGCTGCTGCTGTGTGCAGCAATGCCAGCTGCTGCTGTGTGTAGCAATACCAGCTGCTTCTGTGTGCAACAATACCAGCTGGTGCTGTGTGTAGCAATACCAGCTGCTGCTGTGTGTAGCAATACCAGCTGCTGCTGTGTGTAGCAATACCAGCTGCTACTGTGTGTAGCAATAACAGCTGCTACTGTGTGTAGCAATACCAGCTGCTGCTGTGTGTAGCATTACCAGCTGCTGCTGTGTGCAGCAATACCAGCTGCTACTGTGTGTAGCAATAACAGCTGCTACTGTGTGTAGCAATACCAGCTGCTACTCTGTGTAGCAATACCAGCTGCTACTGTGTGTAGCAATACCAGCTGCTACTGTGTGTAGCAATACCAGCTGCTGCTGTGTGCAGCAATACCAGCTGCTACTGTGTGTACTAATACCAGCTGCTACTGTGTGTAGCAATACCAGCTGCTACTGTGTGTAGCAATACCAGCTGCTGCTGTGTGCAGCAATACCAGCTGCTACTGTGTGTAGTAATACCAGCTGCTACTGTGCGTAGCAATACCAGCTGCTACTGTGTGTAGTAATACCAGCTGCTACTGTGCGTAGCAATACCAGCTGCTACTGTGTGTAGCAATACCAGCTGCTACTGTGTGTAGCAATACCAGCTGCTACTGTGTGTAGCAATACCAACTGCTGTTGTGTGTAGCAATACCAGCTGCTACTGTGTGTACCAATACCAACTGCTACTGTGTCTAGCAATACCAACTGCTGTTGTGTGTAGCAATACCAGCTGCTACTGTGTGTAGCAATACCAGCTGCTACTGAGTGTAGCAATACCAGCTGCTACTGTGTGTAGTAATACCAGCTGCTACTGTGTGTAGCAATACCAGCTGCTGTTGTGTGTAGCAATACCAGCTGCTACTGTGTGTAGCAATACCAGCTGCTACCGTGTGTAGCAATACCAGCTGCTACTGTGTGTAGCAATACCAGCTGCTGCTGTGTGTAGCAATACCAGCTGCTACTGTGTGTAGCAATAACAGCTGCTACTGTGTGTAGCAATACCAGCTGCTACTGTGTGTAGCAATACCAGCTGCTACTGTGTGTAGCAATACCAGCTGCTGCTGTGTGTAGCAATACCAGCTGCTGCTGTGTGTAGCAATACCAGCTGCTACTGTGTGTAGCAATACCAGCTGCTGCTGTGTGTAGCAATACCAACTGCCGCTGTGTGTAGCAATACCAGCTGCTACTGTGTGTAGCAATACCAGCTGCTGCTGTGTGTAGCAATACCAGCTGCTGCTGTGTGTAGCAATACCAGCTGCTGTTGTGTGTAGCAATACCAGCTGCTACTGTGTGTAGCAATACCAGCTGCTACTGTGTGTAGCAATACCAGCTGCTACTGTGTGTAGCAATACCAGCTGCTACTGTGTGTAGCAATACCAACTGCTGTTGTGTGCAGCAATACCAGCTGCTACTGTGTGTAGCAATACCAGCTGCTACTGTGTGTAGCAATACCAACTGCTGTTGTGTGTAGCAATACCAACTGCTACTGTGTGTAGCAATAACAGCTGCTACTGTGTGTAGCAATACCAGCTGCTACTGTGTGTAGCAATACCAGCTGCTACTGTGTGTAGCAATACCAGCTGCTGCTGTGTGTAGCAATACCAGCTGCTACTGTGTGTAGCAATACCAACTGCTGCTGTGTGTAGCAATACCAACTGCTGATGTGTGTAGCAATACCAGCTGCTACTGTGTGTAGCAATACCAGCTGCTGCTGTGTTTAGCAATACCAGCTGCTGATGTGTGTAGCAATACCAGCTGCTGATGTGTGTAGCAGTACCAACTGCTACTGTGTGTAGCAATACCAGCTGCTACTGTGTGTAGCAATACCAACTGCTGTTGTGTGTAGCAATACCAACTGCTACTGTGTGTAGCAATACCAACTGCTTCTGTGTGTAGCAATACCAACTGCTACTGTGTGTAGCAATACCAGCTGCTACTGTGTGTAGCAGTACCAACTGCTACTGTGTGTAGCAATACCAGCTGCTACTGTGTGTAGCAATACCAACTGCTACTGTGTGTAGCAATACCAACTGCTACTGTGTGTAGCAATACCAACTGCTACTGTGTGTAGCAATGCCAGCTGCTACTGTGTGTAGCAATACCAGCTGCTACTGTGTGTAGCAATACCAACTGCTACTGTGTGTAGCAATACCAACTGCTACTGTGTGTAGCAATACCAACTGCTACTGTGTGTAGCAATACCAACTGCTACTGTGTGTAGCAATACCAGCTGCTACTGTGTGTAGCAATACCAACTGCTACTGTGTGTAGCAATACCAGCTGCTACTGTGTGTAGCAATACCAACTGCTACTGTGTGTAGCAATACCAGCTGCTACTGTGTGTAGCAATACCAGCTGCTACTGTGTGTAGCAATACCAGCTGCTGCTGTGTGTAGCAATACCAGCTGCTACTGTGTGTAGCAATACCAACTGCTACTGTGTGTAGCAATACCAGCTGCTACTATGTGTAGCAATACCAGCTGCTGCTGTGTGTAGCAATACCAGCTGCTACTGTGTGTAGCAATACCAGCTGCTGCTGTGTGTAGCAATACCAGCTGCTACTGTGTGTAGCAATACCAACTGCTACTGTGTGTAGCAATACCAGCTGCTACTATGTGTAGCAATACCAGCTGCTGCTGTGTGTAGTACTAACTACCAGTTTCTACTGTGTGTAGTACTAACTACCAGTTTCTACTGTGTGTAGTACTAACTACCAGTTTCTACTGTGTGTAGTACTAACTACCAGTTTCTACTGTGTGTAGTACTAACTACCAGCTTCTACTGTGTGTAGTACTAACTACCAGTTTCTACTGTGTGTAGTACTAACTACCAGTTTCTACTGTGTGTAGTACTAACTGCCACCTTCTACTGTGTGTAGTACTAACTGCCAGTTTCTACTGTGTGTAGTACTAACTACCAGTTTCTACTGTGTGTAGTACTAACTACCATCTTCTACTGTGTGTAGTACTAACTGCCAGTTTCTACTGTGTGTAGTACTAACTGCCACCTTCTACTGTGTGTAGTACTAACTACCAGTTTCTACTGTGTGTAGTACTAACTGCTAGTTTCTACTGTGTGTAGTACTAACTGCCACCTTCTACTGTGTGTAGTACTAACTACCAGTTTCTACTGTGTGTAGTACTAACTACCAGTTTCTACTGTGTGTAGTACTAACTGCTAGTTTCTACTGTGTGTAGTACTAACTGCCACCTTCTACTGTGTGTAGTACTAACTACCAGCTTCTACTGTGTGTAGTACTAACTACCAGCTTCTACTGTGTGTAGTACTAACTACCAGCTTCTACTGTGTGTAGTACTAACTACCAGCTTCTACTGTGTGTAGTACTAACTACCAGCTTCTACTGTGTGTAGTACTAGTTTCCTGTGTGTAGAACTAACTACCAGTTTCTACTGTGTGTAGTACTAACTACCAGTTTCTACTGTGTGTAGTACTAACTGCCACCTTCTACTGTGTGTAGTACTAAGTACCAGTTTCTACTGTGTGTAGTACTAACTGCCAGTTTCTACTGTGTGTAGTACTAACTACCAGTTTCTACTGTGTGTAGTACTAACTGTTTCTACTGTGTGTACCTTCTACTGTGTGTAGTACTAACTGCCAGTTTCTACTGTGTGTAGTACTAACTACCAGTTTCTACTGTGTGTAGTACTAACTACCAGTTTCTACTGTGTGTAGTACTAACTACCAGTTTCTACTGTGTGTAGTACTAACTACCAGTTTCTACTGTGTGTAGTACTAACTACCAGTTTCTACTGTGTGTAGTACTAACTGCCTCTTTCTATTGTGTGTAGTACTAACTACCAGCTTCTACTGTGTGTAGTACTAACTACCAGTTTCTACTGTGTGTAGTACTACCAGTTTCTACTGTGTGTAGTACTAACTACCAGTTTCTACTGTGTGTAGTACTAACTACCAGTTTCTACTGTGTGTAGTACTAACTACCAGTTTCTACTGTGTGTAGAACTAACTACCAGTTTCTACTGTGTGTAGTACTAACTACCAGTTTCTACTGTGTGTAGTACTAACTACCAGTTTCTACTGTGTGTAGTACTAACTACCAGTTTCTACTGTGTGTAGTACTAACTACCAGTTTCTACTGTGTGTAGTACTAACTACCAGTTTCTACTGTGTGTAGTACTAACTACCAGTTTCTACTGTGTGTAGTACTAACTACCAGTTTCTACTGTGTGTAGTACTAACTACCAGTTTCTACTGTGTGTAGTACTAACTACCAGTTTCTACTGTGTGTAGTACTAACTACCAGTTTCTACTGTGTGTAGTACTAACTACCAGTTTCTACTGTGTGTAGTACTAACTACCAGTTTCTACTGTGTGTAGTACTAACTACCAGTTTCTACTGTGTGTAGTACTAACTACCAGTTTCTACTGTGTGTAGTACTAACTGCCAGTTTCTACTGTGTGTAGTACTAACTACCAGTTTCTACTGTGTGTAGTACTAACTACCAGTTTCTACTGTGTGTAGTACTAACTACCAGTTTCTACTGTGTGTAGTACTAACTACCAGTTTCTACTGTGTGTAGTACTAACTACCAGCTTCTACTGTGTGTAGTACTAACTACCAGTTTCTACTGTGTGTAGTACTAACTACCAGTTTCTACTGTGTGTAGAACTAACTACCAGTTTCTACCTTCTACTGTGTGTAGTACTAACTACCAGTTTCTACTGTGTGTAGTACTAACTTACTACTGTGTGTAGAACTAACTACCAGTTTCTACTGTGTGTAGTACTAACTACCAGTTTCTACTGTGTGTAGAACTAACTACCAGTTTCTACTGTCTGTAGTACTAACTGCCAGTTTCTACTGTGTGTAGTACTAACTACCAGTTTCTACTGTGTGTAGTACTAACTGCCACCTTCTACTGTGTGTAGAACTAACTACCAGTTTCTACTGTGTGTAGTACTAACTACCAGTTTCTACTGTGTGTAGAACTAACTACCAGTTTCTACTGTGTGTAGTACTAACTACCAGTTTCTACTGTGTGTAGTACTAACTACCAGCTTCTACTGTGTGTAGTACTAACTACCAGTTTCTACTGTGTGTAGTACTAACTACCAGTTTCTACTGTGTGTAGTACTAACTACCAGTTTCTACTGTGTGTAGTACTAACTACTGTGTGTAGTACTAACTACCAGTTTCTACTGTGTGTAGTACTAACTGCCACCTTCTACTGTGTGTAGTACTAACTACCAGTTTCTACTGTGTGTAGTACTAACTGCCACCTTCTACTGTGTGTAGTACTAACTACCAGTTTCTACTGTGTGTAGTACTAACTACCAGTTTCTACTGTGTGTAGTACTAACTACCAGTTTCTACTGTGTGTAGTACTAACTGCCACCTTCTACTGTGTGTAGTACTAACTACCAGTTTCTACTGTGTGTAGTACTAACTACCAGTTTCTACTGTGTGTAGTACTAACTACCAGTTTCTACTGTGTGTAGTACTAACTACCAGTTTCTACTGTGTGTAGTACTAACTACCAGTTTCTACTGTGTGTAGTACTAACTGCCAGTTTCTACTGTGTGTAGTACTAACTACCAGTTTCTACTGTGTGTAGTACTAACTGCCACCTTCTACTGTGTGTAGTACTAACTACCAGTTTCTACTGTGTGTAGTACTAACTGCCACCTTCTACTGTGTGTAGTACTAACTACCAGTTTCTACTGTGTGTAGTACTAACTACCAGTTTCTACTGTGTGTAGTACTAACTGTGTGTAGTACTAACTACCAGTTTCTACTGTGTGTAGTACTAACTAGCCAGTTTCTACTGTGTGTAGTACTAACTACCAGTTTCTACTGTGTGTAGTACTAACTACCAGTTTCTACTGTGTGTAGTACTAACTACCAGTTTCTACTGTGTGTAGTACTAACTACCAGTTTCTACTGTGTGTAGTACTAACTACCAGTTTCTACTGTGTGTAGTACTAACTACCAGTTTCTACTGTGTGTAGTACTAACTACCAGTTTCTACTGTGTGTAGAACTAACTACCAGTTTCTACTGTGTGTAGTACTAACTGCCAGTTTCTACTGTGTGTAGTACTAACTACCAGTTTCTACTGTGTGTAGTACTAACTACCAGTTTCTACTGTGTGTAGAACTAACTACCAGTTTCTACTGTGTGTAGTACTAACTACCAGTTTCTACTGTGTGTAGTACTAACTGCCAGTTTCTACTGTGTGTAGTACTAACTACCAGTTTCTACTGTGTGTAGTACTAACTAACTACCAGTTTCTACTGTGTGTAGTACTAACTTTCTACTGTGTGTAGTACTAAGTACCAGTTTCTACTGTGTGTAGTACTAACTGCCAGTTTCTACTGTGTGTAGTACTAACTACCAGTTTCTACTGTGTGTAGTACTAACTACCAGTTTCTACTGTGTGTAGTACTAACTACCAGTTTCTACTGTGTGTAGTACTAACTACCAGTTTCTACTACCAGTTTCTACTGTGTGTAGTACTAACTACCAGTTTCTACTGTGTGTAGTACTAACTACCAGTTTCTACTGTGTGTAGTACTAACTACCAGTTTCTACTGTGTGTAGTACTAACTGCCAGTTTCTACTGTGTGTAGTACTAACTACCAGTTTCTACTGTGTGTAGTACTAACTACCAGTTTCTACTGTGTGTAGTACTAACTACCAGTTTCTACTGTGTGTAGTACTAACTACCAGTTTCTACTGTGTGTAGTACTAACTACCAGTTTCTACTGTGTGTAGTACTAACTACCAGTTTCTACTGTGTGTAGTACTAACTGCCACCTTCTACTGTGTGTAGTACTAACTGCCAGTTTCTACTGTGTGTAGTACTAACTACCAGTTTCTACTGTGTGTAGTACTAACTACCAGTTTCTACTGTGTGTAGTACTAACTACCAGTTTCTACTGTGTGTAGTACTAACTACCAGTTTCTACTGTGTGTAGTACTAACTACCAGTTTCTACTGTGTGTAGTACTAACTACCAGTTTCTACTGTGTGTAGTACTAACTACTGTGTGTAGTACTAAGTTTCTACTGTGTGTAGTACTAACTACCAGTTTCTACTGTGTGTAGTTCTAACTACCAGTTTCTACTGTGTGTAGTACTAACTACCAGTTTCTACTGTGTGTGTGTAGTACTAACTGCCAGTTTCTACTGTGTGTAGTACTACCAGTTTCTACTGTGTGTAGTACTAACTACCAGTTTCTACTGTGTGTAGTACTAACTGCCAGTTTCTACTGTGTGTAGTACTAACTACCAGTTTCTACTGTGTGTAGTACTAACTACCAGTTTCTACTGTGTGTAGTACTAACTACCAGTTTCTACTGTGTGTAGTACTAACTACCAGTTTCTACTGTGTGTAGTACTAACTACCAGTTTCTACTGTGTGTAGTACTAACTGCCAGTTTCTACTGTGTGTAGTACTAACTGCTAGCTTCTACTGTGTGTAGTACTAACTGCTAGCTTCTACTGTGTGTAGTACTAACTACCAGTTTCTACTGTGTGTAGTACTAACTACCAGTTTCTACTGTGTGTAGTACTAACTACCAGTTTCTACTTTGTGTAGTACTTACTACCAGTTTCTACTGTGTGTAGTACTAACTGCCAGCTTCTACTTTGTGTAGTACTAACTGCTAGCTTCTACTTTGTGTAGTACTTACTACCAGTTTCTACTGTGTGTAGTACTAACTACCAGTTTCTACTGTGTGTTAACTACTGTGTGTAGTACTAACTAACTACTGTGTAGTACTAACTACCAATATCTACTGTGTGTACTAGTATCAGCTGATGTTGTGTGTAATATTGAGTATCATCTGCTGCTGTGAGTAGTGCTAACTAGCAGCTACTGCTGTGTGTAGTATTGACTACCTGCTGTTGCTACTAGTATTGCTGCTAGTACCAGGCTCGTGGCACCAACCATCTGCACAGTGAAGGCTAATACAACTACCACAATTACCACCAATATATGCATGCAACACCAAGCAACAACAACAGCTATCACAATAACCACAACTACCACACAGTTGCTCTAGCTAAACAATCTCTTACAAAGCACTAACAATCAGCCAAATGAATACAATTCTCTATTTCAAAGACCTATTTTTTTTTACCTCTTGAAGTAACCTGCGAGGTCACCGGACCTAACTATTTGTGATTCCTTTCTTTGGCTGTACGTGAAGAGCACAGTACACGTACCACCACCACTACCTGCAACACTGGAGAAGCTGGAAATTTCGATCACTGAAACAGTTGGTATGAAAACAGCAGATACGCTGGAGAGCGTCTGGGCCGAACTGGACCATCACCTCGATGTTTGCCGAGCAACCAGAGGGACGCCCATTGACAACCTTCAATGCTACACTTATACCACATGAAACCGAATGATATCCTGCATCTGAAGTTACTAACTGTGAAAGATTATTACAATAAAGTTACATGTTATACCTGTCTGAAATGAGGGAGTGTGTTTGTGGGCACCAGGTGTATATAAAGTAGAACAGGAAAGTACCCATATACGTCATGATAATACCAGACAAGATCTAAGTTATATTTAGACAGGATTAAGTCAGAGTTCCTTGGAAACCTGTGGAGTGAAAGCCACAGCGTTTAAATATGATAATTATTTGTGAGATTTGTCATAGTTTAGTAAGCAGGAAGTTTTGTTGTTTGTTAACGTTTGTAATATTCTGAATGCCTCTCACAGGTGTTGATAATAATAATAATAATAATAATAATAATAATATTTATTTCTACCAGTACATCTACAAGGTATACAGACCATAGCTGACATTAATAACATACTACTATATAGAAAGCCGCTTGTTATGCGGAATATGTCTGGCAAATTAAGTCAGTTTTGTCCCAGGATGCGACCCACACCAGTCCACTAACACCCAGGTACCCATATTAAACTGGTGGTGAACAGGGACAGGGACAGCAGGTATCTTATGGAAACACGTCCCTAATGTTTTCCAGCCGTACCGGAGGAGATTCTAACCCCGGACCTCAGTGTGTGAGGTGCGTCGATCAGCGCTCGAGCTACGGGACACCTTGGTGCCAAATTATTAATTTGTGATGTATAGTGGTTCATTACATCTTAAGTTTCTCGTCTGGTTATATACATTAACCCATGAGAGATGTATATACATTACCCCATGAGAGATGTATATACATTAACCCATGAGAGATGTATATACATTAACCCATGAGAGATATATATACATTAACCCATGAGAGATGTATATACATTAACCCATGAGAGATATATATACATTAACCCATGAGAGATGTATATACATTAACCCATGAGAGATGTATATACATTAACACATGAGAGATGTATATACATTAACCCATGAGAGATGTATATACATTAACACATGAGAGATGTATATACATTAACCCATGAGAGATGTATATACATTAACATATGAGAGATGTATATACATTAACCCATGAGAGATGTATATACATTAACCCATGAGAGATGTATATACATTAACATATGAGAGATGTATATACATTAACCCATGAGAGATGTATATACATTAACATATGAGAGATGTATATACATTAACCCATGAGAGATGTATATACATTAACCCATGAGAGATGTATATACATTAACCCATGAGAGATGTATATAAATTAACATATGAGAGATGTATATACATTAACCCATGAGAGATGTATATACATTAACACATGAGAGATGTATATACATTAACCCATGAGAGATGTATATACATTAACCCATGAGAGATGTATATACATTAACCCATGAGAGATGTATATACATTAACACATGAACCATGTATATACATTAACACACGAGCCATGTATATACATTACCCCATGAACCATGTATATACATTAACCCATGAACCATGTATATACATTAACCCATTAGCCATGTATATACATTAACCCATTAGCCATGTATATACATTAACCCATTAGCCATGTATATACATTAACCCATGACCCATGTATATACATTTCCCCATGACCCATGTATATACATTTCCCCATGACCCATGTATATACATTACTCCATGACCCATGTATATACATTAACCCATTAGCCATGTATATACATTAACCCATTAGCCATGTATATACATTAACCCATTAGCCATGTATATACATTAACCCATGACCCATGTATATACATTAACCCATGAGAGATGTATATACATTAACACATGAGAGATGTATATACATTAACCCATGAGAGATGTATATACATTAACATATGAGAGATGTATATACATTAACCCATGAGAGATGTATATACATTAACCCATGAGAGATGTATATACATTAACATATGAGAGATGTATATACATTAACCCATGAGAGATGTATATACATTAACATATGAGAGATGTATATACATTAACCCATGAGAGATGTATATACATTAACCCATGAGAGATGTATATACATTAACCCATGAGAGATGTATATAAATTAACATATGAGAGATGTATATACATTAACCCATGAGAGATGTATATACATTAACACATGAGAGATGTATATACATTAACCCATGAGAGATGTATATACATTAACCCATGAGAGATGTATATACATTAACCCATGAGAGATGTATATACATTAACACATGAACCATGCATATACATTAACACACGAGCCATGTATATACATTACCCCATGAACCATGTATATACATTAACCCATGAACCATGTATATACATTAACCCATTAGCCATGTATATACATTAACCCATTAGCCATGTATATACATTAACCCATTAGCCATGTATATACATTAACCCATGACCCATGTATATACATTTCCCCATGACCCATGTATATACATTTCCCCATGACCCATGTATATACATTACCCCATGACCCATGTATATACATTAACCCATTAGCCATGTATATACATTAACCCATTAGCCATGTATATACATTAACCCATGAACCATGTATATACATTAACCCATGACCCATGTATATACATTACCACATGAGCCATGTATATACATTAACCCATGACCCATGTATATACATTAACCCATGAACCATGTATATACATTTCCCCATGAACCATGTATATACATTACCACATGAGCCATGTATATACATTACCACATGAGCCATGTATATACATTACCACATGAACCATGTATATACATTACCACATGAACCGTGTATATACATTACCACATGAGCCATGTATATACATTACCCCATGAGCCATGTATATACATTAACCCATGAGCCATGTATATACATTAACCCATGAGCCATGTATATACATTAACCCATGAATCATGTATATACAGTAACCCATGAACCATGTATATACATTTCCCCATGAACCATGTATATACATTACCACATGAGCCATGTATATACATTACCACATGAACCATGTATATACATTACCACATGAGCCATGTATATACATTACCACATGAACCATGTATATACATTACCACATGAGCCATGTATATACATTACCACATGAGCCATGTATATACATTACCACATGAACCATATATATACATTACCACATGAGCCATGTATATACATTACCACATGAACCATGTATATACATTACCACATGAGCCATGTATATACATTACCACATGAGCCATGTATATACATTACCACATGAGCCATGTATATACATTACCACATGAGCCATGTATATACATTACCACATGAGCCATGTATATACATTACCACATGAACCATATATATACATTACCACATGAGCCATGTATATACATTACCACATGAACCATATATATACATTACCACATGAACCATATATATACATTACCACATGAGCCATGTATATACATTACCACATGAACCATGTATATACATTACCACATGAGCCATGTATATACATTACCACATGAGCCATGTATATACATTACCACATGAACCATGTATATACATTACCACATGAGCCATGTATATACATTACCCCATGAGCCATGTATATACATTAACCCATGAGCCATGTATATACATTAACCCATGAGCCATGTATATACATTAACCCATGAACCATGTATATACAGTAACCCATGAACCATGTATATACATTTCCCCATGAACCATGTATATACATTACCACATGAGCCATGTATATACATTACCACATGAACCATATATATACATTACCACATGAGCCATGTATATACATTACCACATGAACCATGTATATACATTACCACATGAGCCATGTATATACATTACCACATGAGCCATGTATATACATTACCACATGAACCATATATATACATTACCACATGAACCATGTATATACATTACCACATGAGCCATGTATATACATTACCACATGAGCCATGTATATACATTACCACATGAACCATATATATACATTACCACATGAGCCATGTATATACATTACCACATGAGCCATGTATATACATTACCACATGAGCCATGTATATACATTACCACATGAGCCATGTATATACATTACCACATGAGCCATGTATATACATTACCACATGAGCCATGTATATACATTACCACATGAGCCATGTATATAGGGTACATTTAGGTGTAAACTGTGTTATACAAATTAAACATATAATTCCCTTGGAGAGTCGAACCCTTGATAAGGCAGCTGTTGCTGAGTGCCAGGCCAAGCTGGCACCTACTGCTGAGTGCCAGGCCAAGCTGGCGCCTACTGCTGAGTGCCAGGCCAAGCTGGCACCTACTGCTCAGTGCCAGGCCAAGCTGGCGCCTACTGCTCAGTGCCAGGCCGAGCTGGCAGCTACTGCTGAGTGCCAGGCCAAACTGCCGCCTACTGTTGAGTGCCAGGTCAAGCTGGCACCTACTGCTGAGTGTCAGACCAAGCTGGTAGCTACTGGTGAGTGCCAGATCAAGCTGGCAGCTACTACTGAGTGCCAGGCCAAGCTGGCGCCTACTGCTGAGTGCCAGGTCAAGCTGGCAGCTACTGCTGAGTGCCAGGCCAAGCTGGCACCTACTGCTGAGTGCCAGGCCAAGCTGGCGTCTACTGCTGAGTGCCAGGCCAAGGTGGCGCCTATTTTACCTATTCGGCACTACACACACACACACACACACACACACACACACATACATACATACACACACATACACATCTATTCCCCTCCCTCTAACCACCCGTCCCCCATTCTGCGGAGCAACGGACGAACCTAGAACCAGGATGAGGACAAGGGGCTCCAAGGACGAATCTGGGAGGGAGGAATGGGAGGCAGAGCTCAAAAAAAGGGAGGAAGACTGGGGAAAGAGACTAGATGAGCTGGAAAGGAAGATGGAAGAGAGGTTAGCAGCAGAATGCAGGTGGAAGCAACATGCCACAGCAGCAGAAATCAAGATAGAGAGATTAGAAGAGGAGCTGAGACATCTGAAACAGAACAGAGACAAAGATATTACAGAAGTAGCATCGGCAATGGCTACATCAGACACAGACAACAGGTCTGAAGGAAGCATGGAAACTAAACTGTATGCAGAGCTCCTGTCAAACTTACATGGGGCCAAAACAAAGACAGGGAGCACACTAGGACAGAATGAGAGGTTGGAAGACATTGAAGGAACTAGGACATGTGCAGGGACCATACCAGATACCTGTGGGGGCCAGGAACAGATGAGCAGGAAGGACAAACCAAGAAGCATAGGGGCCATAACTAGGGAAGGGACTGAAGGAAGGAACACTCCACGGGAAGGAACTAAATCACATCAGAGGATGCAATGGGAGTCACAGTGGGAGGTGGAAAGGGAGAGATCCGTGTTTGTCTATGGGCTAGACGAAGCTAAAGAGAAAACTTATGATGAAAGAAAGCAGGAGGAGAAAATAGCGATTGAAGATATCATGAAGGTGATAGGCGAGGGGGACATGACCCAGGTGGCAAATTTTCAGAGAATTGGGTGGTTCACAAAGAAAAGGAATCGGCCTCTCAAAGTAATTTTCAAGGCAGAATCAACCCGAACCATGATCCTGCAGGAGAAAGCACGGCTGAGAAGCAAGCAGGAGTTCCGGAGTGTGTACCTCGATCAAGACAGAACACAGGACGAAAGGAAGACGATGAAAGAGAGAGTTCAAAAACGAAAGGAGAAATGGGAGGAAATGAAAAAGGAGAGCAGAATAACTCAGGATCAAATGGAAGGACAAGCACACCCCCAAGAAACACCTGCAGAAGGACTCCAGCCACGACACCCCCAAGGCAACTGAACAATCCAAACCAACCATCACACACCGATCCCTCTGTTTCCACCCCCCGCACCACAGTTACAGTATTAGAACAGAAGTTGAAGGTTTGGTACACAAATGCAGATGGATTAACGAATAAACATGAAGAATGGCAAGAAAGAATCAATGAGAAGTCCCCAGACATCATAGCAGTTACAGAAACAAAACTCACGGAGACAATAACAGATGCAATCTTCCCACCAGGATACCAGATCATGAGGAAAGATAGAAGGGGCAGGGGGGGAGGTGGGGTTGCTCTGCTCGTAAAAAACAGATGGAAATTCGAGAAAATGGAAGGCATAGATGAGACGGGAGAAAGAGACTACATAGTAGGTACACTTCAGTCTGGGGAACACAAAATGGTCATTGCAGTGATGTATAATCCACCACAGAACTGCAGGAGGCCAAGAGAGGAATATGAAGAGAGCAACAGAGCAATGGTGGACACACACTTGCTGAGGTGGCAAGAAGAGCTCACTCCAGCAGAGCAAAGTTGCTGGTTATGGGGGATTTCAACCACAGGGAGATTGACTGGGAAAACCTGGAGACACATGGGGGTCCCGAAACATGGAGAGCCAGGATTTTGGATGTGGTGCTGGAAAACCTCATGCACCAACATGTTAAGGACACTACCAGAGTGAGAGGGGAGGATGAACCAGCAAGATTGGACCTTGTGTTCACCCTGGGCAGTTCAGACATTGAGGACATCAAGTATGAGAGCCCCCTAGGAGCTAGCGACCACGTGGTTCTGTGCTTTGAATATATAGTAGAGCTGCAAGTGGAGAGAATAACAGAAGTTGAATGGGAAAAGCCTGACTATAAAAGAGGGGACTACATAGGGTTGAAGAACTTCATGAGGAAGTCCAGTGGGACAGAGAACTGGCAGGAAAGCCAGTAAATGAAATGATAGAATATGTAACAACAAAATGCAAGGAGGCAGTGGAAAGGTTTATTCCCAAGGGCAACAGTAACAATGGGAAGACCAGAACGAGTCCCTGGTTTACCCGACGGTGTAAGGAGGCAAAAACAAAGTGCAATAGAGAATGGAAAAAGTACAGAAGGCAGAGAACACACGAAAATAGGGAGATCAGTCGCAGAGCCAGGAATGAGTATTCACAGGTAAGGGGGGAGGCCCAGCGACAGTATGAAAATGACATAGCATCGAGAATCAAGACTGACCCGAAACTGTTGTATTGCCACATCAGGAGGAAGACAACAGTCAAAGACCAGGTGATCAGATTAAGGACAGAAGGTGGAGAACCCACAAGAAATGATCAGGAGGTATGTGAGGAGCTGAACAGGAGATTTAAGGAAGTTTTAACAGTAGAGACAGGAAGGGCTGTGGGAAGACAGCACAGAAGGGAACATCAAGAGGGAATATACCAACAAGTGTTGGATGACATACGAACAACTGAGGAGGAGGTGAAGAAGCTCCTAAGTGACCTTGACACCTCAAATGCGATGGGACCGGACAACATCTCCCCATGGGTCCTTAGAGAAGGAGCAGAGATGCTGTGCGTGCCTCTAACCACAATCTTCAACACATCCCTTGAAACTGGGCAACTACCTGAGAAATGGAAGACAGCCAATGTAGTCCCCATATTTAAGAAAGGAAACAGAAACGAGGCACTAAACTACAGACCTGTGTCTCTGACATGTATTGTGTGCAAAGTCATGGAGAAGATTATCAGGAGGAGAGTGGTCGAACACCTGGAAAGGAACAAGATTATAAATGAAAACCAGCATGGGTTCATGGAAGGCAAATCTTGTATCACAAACCTCCTGGAGTTTTATGACAAGGTAACAGAAGTAAGACACGAGAGAGAGGAGTGGGTAGACTGCGTTTTCTTAGACTGCAGGAAGGCCTTTGACACAGTTCCCCACAAGAGATTAGTGCAGAAGCTGGAGGATCAGGCGCATGTAACAGGGAGGGCACTGCAATGGATCAGGGAATACCTGACAGGGAGGCAGCAACGAGTCATGGTACGTGAAGAGGTATCACAGTGGGCGCCTGTGACGAGCGGGGTCCCACAGAGGTCAGTTCTAGGACCAGTGCTATTTTTGATATATGTGAACGACATGATGGAAGGAATAGACTCTGAAGTGTCCCTGTTCGCAGATGATGTGAAGTTGATGAGAAGAATTAAATCGGATGAGGATGAGGCAGGACTGCAAAGAGACCTGGACAGGCTGGACATGTGGTCCAGTAACTGGCTTCTCGAATTCAATCCAGCCAAATGCAAAGTCATGAAGATTGGGGAGGGGCAAAGAAGACCGCAGACAGAGTATAGGCTAGGTGGACAAAGACTAAAGACCTCACTCAGGGAGAAAGACCTTGGGGTGACCATAACACCGAGCACATCACCGGAGGCACACATCAACCAAATAACTGCTGCAGCATACGGGCGCCTGGCAAACCTGAGAATAGCGTTCCGATACCTTAATAAGGAATCGTTCAAGACACTGTACACTGTGTATGTTAGGCCCATACTGGAGTATGCAGCACCAGTCTGGAACCCACACCTGGTCAAGCACGTCAAGAAGTTAGAGAAAGTACAAAGGTTTGCAATAAGGCTAGTCCCAGAGCTCAGGGGAATGTCGTACGAGGAAAGGTTGAGGGAAATCGGACTGACGACACTGGAGGACAGAAGGGTCAGGGGAGACATGATAACGACATACAAGATACTGCGGGGAATAGACAAGGTGGACAGAGATAGGATGTTCCAGAGAGGGGACACAGGGACAAGGGGTCACAACTCGAAGCTGAAGACTCAGACGAGTCACAGGGACGTTAGGAAGTATTTTTTCAGTCATAGAGTTGTCAGGAAGTGGAATAGCCTAGCAAGTGAAGTAGTGGAGGCAGGAACCATACATAGTTTTAAGAAGAGGTATGACAAAGCTCAGGAAGCAGAGAGAGAGAGGATCCAGTAGCGATCAGTGAAGACGCGGGGCCAGGAGCTGAGTCTCGACCCCTGCAACCACAATTAGGTGAGTACACACATTTATATATATATATATATATATATATATATATATATATATATATATATATATATATATATGCGTGTGTGTGTGTCGTCTATAAGAACTGATGAAGTTCATTAGGGAGGACAGGACAGCAGGTGTAAGGTGACTAACACCCAGTTACCTATTTACTGCTAGGTGAGCGCAGATTAACACCCGTGTATAGCAGGTGACAGTAGACTTGTCTACATGTCTATCTCACTGCTCAGAGCATCACCCACAGTAGTCTAATAACTGTCAAGCACCTATTTACTAGCAGCTGCTGGGAAGGTATATCAGGTATAAAGTGACTTGCACATTCGTCTCACCTTCCCCAGGATGCCACCCACAACATTCAACTAACATCCAGGTACCTACTTACTGCTAGGTGAAATGAGGCAGAAAGTGGAAGGAGACTAACATCCAGGTACCTATTTAATAGGTGAACAGTGCAACAGGTGCCATCTTCACTCACCCCATAGTTGAACCTGGACTTGTTTGTGCGCTCACGTGTCCTAAACACTTACCTGTTACCTGTTAACTACCTGGTCCAGCAGGCTGTTGCTGCATGCAGCCGCAAGCCTTGACGCTGATGGTGGGCTTTTGATCCAAGGAAGTGGGTCTATTCTCCTAACCCTCATTCCGCAGGAGCTAAATGACCGCTCTCAGTACAGTTCCATAAACATTTCCTTAGGTAATACACATTTCTCAAGACTGTATATACACATTCCCGTAGTACATATACATTCTCCCTATGCACAAGCACATATAAACTAAGACAAGCACTAGTGTGTCATGCTCAAACATTCTTAAGTATATTCACAATGCAAAGCCAAGACCAAAATACAAGGTATATACATTATATAAATCACTTGGTAAATACATCATATACATTTGATATATCCATCATAAATCAGCTAGTATATGTAAGTTATATACATAAGATAGTATATATATATATATATATATATATATATATATATATATATATATATATATATATATATATATATATATATATATATATATATATATATATATATATATATACTGCTGGTATATGCATCATAACAATCAGACGGTATATACATTGCTCACATCAAGTGGTATACACATCATGCACATCAAGTGGTATACACATCATGCACATCAAGCGGTATACACATCATACAGATCATAAGATAAATACATTATA